>NC_056684.1:97704479-98068229 GCF_018350215.1 Panthera leo
CACTGGCTAAATTGAGCCTGGCAGTAGATAGGATATGACATATTGCAGTCAAGGTGCCCTGGTGGCCAAAATGAAGCTCAAATATTGGAATCTGGCTTCTGTGTGCAGGGAGGGGGCAGTGCTGTACTGGAGGGAGCAGTCACTTGCCCAGTGCTCGTGGCATCTTACCACCTGGGCGGCAGCCCCCTGTGCCTCTCACGCAGCCTAGTTCTGGCCACGACTCTCAGAGACGTCCGCTGGGCTGCTGTGCTCCAGCGTTGGCATTCTTATCTCACCAACACAGACACCGGCATTTGTGCATGGCGTGTGGGACTCCACCTCCTGCAACTAAACAGGCATGAGCCACCTGGGGCTCCCCTCTCCAGTTTCAGAGCTTTTTGAGGGTGCCAGATCAATGCAGACTCCAGATTCTACTTTAAGCAGTTTCTCACCAATATAAACCTATAACTACTTTCTTAAAATTGTAACAATATATCTTTTATGTAACCTGAACAAGTAAGAATAGCCAGGTTGGAATTTTTAGCCTCTGTTAACCCCAACCAGGCTTCAGAAGATTTGGGTGAAAAATCATATCCACAAAAGTAGGATACAAATTTTGTACAAAGGCTCTATCTCAGCTTAAGGGCAGCCTTCTGATTTTTCAAGGGCGATCATGAGACTTACGTTGTGTTTATGGCAAAAATTTACAGCTTGCAATGTCTGCCAAGTTATACTCTTCACAAGATGTTCTGGTACCCTAATAAAAATAAAGAAGCAACATAAACACATTCTTTAGTGTAGCCATGGAACTCAGCTGAAGGAAGGAAGGAAGGAAGGAAGGAAGGAAGGAAAGGAAGGAAGGAAGGAAAGGAAGGAAAGGAAGGAAGGAAAGGAAGGAAGAAGGAAGGAAGGAAAGGAAGGAAAGAAAGGAAGAAGAAAGGAAGGAAGAAGGAAGGAAGGGAAAGGAAGGAAGAAGAAAGGAAGGAAAAGAAGGAAGGAAAGGAAGGAAGGAAAGAAAGGAAGAAGAAAGGAAGGAAAAGAAGGAAGGAAAGGAAGGAAGGAAGGAAAGGAAGGAAGAAGGAAGGAAGGAAAGAGTAAACTAAGACAGGCTTACGTAGTGACACATACCGTCATCTACCTCACAGAGCAAATCCAAAGTGTAAAGAGCATGTGATCAACACACAGTGGGATTCTAGGGATAGCAAGGTAATAGCAATACTAACATCGACTTCTACAGAAAGGGACCATGAAGACTGAGGGGTTTCCACAAATACTTAGGATCACCTACCTCAAACATCTGTGACACCACTGGAAACCTGCCTGGTAATTTGAGCTCCATTTCTACCAGGAGCTTTTTGTTGATGAAAAGTTAGCTAATACATAGCATAAAAGGTATTGTTGTTTGCTTTTTTCAAGTGGCTTCAAACTGATGCCTTGAGACAGAATTCATCTTTCATGCACGGGCACATGGTTTCTCCAGACTCCCCAGGCAGCATTTTTTTTTTTTTTTTTAAGTAATGAAGATTTTACTGCCAAGAGGGAAGAGGTTTACATTGCACAGCAT
This sequence comes from Panthera leo, assembly GCF_018350215.1. Classification (NCBI taxonomy): domain Eukaryota; kingdom Metazoa; phylum Chordata; class Mammalia; order Carnivora; family Felidae; genus Panthera; species Panthera leo. The sequence goes on from NC_056684.1 coordinate 97,706,023, forward strand.
GTAACAAAAGTGAATAAGTGGTTCTTTCCCACACTGCTTCTCTCTGGCAGCTAGCCGCATCCCACTCCACATCTCTCTGCCCTGTCCTCTATCACCGTCGTCTACACTTGGTGCCACTGCCCCCAGCCTCCCACTTCTTCCCTGACTCTCAGCTTACATAACCAGGGCAACCAGTAGCCCTGTCAGATGCTTCGTGTGAATTAGGAAAAGACTCCTCTTCTGGGAGCCTTTAAAATATATATCGGGCAATGAGTGAAATGACTACAGAGAGAGTACATTTATTTTTAGAGCCTCCCACCCACCATCCGGACTTACTGTTTTTATGAATCAGACGTTAAACAATGGTGTTATGGTCCTCAGCCAGAACTAATAAGTAAACCAGGGAGGAAACTCTCTCTAGTAGTTGTGTTTAGGTGACCAAAACAAGTCACTTCTAGGCTCTGGGATGGGCCACGAGGCCACTGTTGTCACCAGACCAGATGTTCAGGAAATCCTTTCAAGTAGATCAGAGGATGCTTGAACAGAGGATGGGACAATGTGGAGGAAATGAAGAGGCCACCCCCAGGAAGAGCTGGGACATTTCTGGACCAGAACCATGTCCCTGGGATTGAAGTATCTTCTCTCTAAATTCTCTTCCTTGTCCTAGTGCTACACTGGTACAATACCAGGAAAACTCACCTGTTTAGAAAGAAGGCCTAGAAAAATACAACTAAGAAGAGGGCACTTTAGAGAAAATGCTTCCCCCAGCCTCACCTTCTTGTCCAGAAAAAATATGGAGCATACTTTGATTATTTAATGAATTAAATATTAATATAAGGTTATCAGTGCCAGGCCACTTTAGTCTCTAAAAACATTTCCCTAAAGAAATTATGCAAAAGGAGCACTTAAAAGTAAATTATAACAGCATATTTATTAATACTCCTCTAAAGCTGGGCCCATTATTACACAGTCCTCAAACGTCAACACCATCCAGTGGTCATCTTGAGCTAGCTACTCACTTCACTTCATTACTCTGTTTCTTCTCTAAAATGCCAGGGCCTCAGAGTCCATCTCTAAGATCCTTCTTAGCTGATGATGATAGGAGGCAAGTTTTTTACTGCTGAAGAAGGGAGTTACAAAGATAAGAGGGAAATAAATAGAATCCATTCTGTTGTGTTGGGTTGGAATTGGATATACACATAGGTACACAGGGTTCTGTGCCGGAAAGGGCACTATCTTCTGTAGCGTGGTCCAGAGAACTTCTCTGCTTAAGTTAACATTTGAAGTAGTGGTTACGGGAATGAGAAGTGGCCAGATTTGGGCTATATTTTCAAAATAGAATCTTCAGGATTTTCTGAAAGATTGGATAGGAGAGACAGAAAGGAACCAAGGAATGATACCAAGGTTTCAGCTTGACTAGCTGGTCCATGGTGGGGCTCTTTACTGAGGAGAATGCTGAGGGAAGATCTGGTTTGGGGGAGGAAAGGTGAATATATTGAGATGCTTATTGGACAGCAAAAGAAAGCCTCTGGGTTGGCAGTTCTGAATTCACAAGGGAGGTCAGGCTGGAAATATAAATTTGGGGAGTATATGCATATGGATATTTGGAGCCCTAGGGCTAGATGGAAGCCACGGAAGTGAATACAGAAAAGGAAGAGAAGGTCAAAGTCCTGAGGCCCTACAACAGGTGGAGGTCAGAGAGCAGAGAGGGATTCAGCAAGAGACTGGGGTTGAGTATGGGGGAAAATAAGGTGACACTCAGAAAAGCAGTGTCACCAAAGCCAAGTGAAGGGAGTGTTTCAAAGGACTTGTGGATTAAGACAGTAGGTTGAACAAGCCCATCTAATTTCACTCCCTCTCCAAACCTGACTATAGTCACACTGAGAGGTTTCTTCCAAGACCAAAACCTACATGGTCAGAACAGGAGAAGAGATAATAGCAACACATTCTGGAATTTGGAAAGCAGGCGGATGAATGAAAACCGACAGCAGATCCAAGAAAGCCAAAACCTAAGCCAGAAGAGGAGAGAGTGGAAGACCAACCAATTTGTCCCAAAGAATCCTCCAAAGGTGGGGGTGCACCTCCAAGGGTGCAAGACCTGGCAGCCAAGATCCCTCTGGAAGTGGGAGGGGCAGAGGAGTGTGGAAAATCTGTTTTGGAAACAATGAAATCTCTAGATCCCTTCCCCTATTGTATCCCAGTAGGGAGCACTCTTCCCCCAACCTAGTAGAAGGCTGGAGTTTTGTTTTCTGGAGAGTGTAAAATAGAGGATGTTTGGTACAGTTGAGATGGTGGATACTGTTCCCAAAACAGAGGATTAAATGATTATGTACATACTAACTGGTGAATGCTGAGACTCCCCAGGCTTCTCTCCTCACTGGCTCTAACAAAGCTGGCGGCCAGACTTCACACTCCAAGGAAAATACTGGAAGACTTTTATGGAGGAAGCTCAGGAGGAAAGATCTGAAAATTCTGACATTAGGGTTCCCCAGCAAATGAACCAGCCAGATAACCCCACAGTGAAGCCCAGAGCTTCCAATAGCACCCTACTCTTAACCATGGGGATTATCTAATGTCCAAGGAAAGCCTGAAATGAGAAGGGTAGAGATCAAAACAAACAGAAAGAAAACAACTTAAAAGAAACAGAAACCGTGGAGGGTGATGAGAACTTTAAAAAAAGAAAAACAGGGGACCTGGGTGGCTGAGTCAGTTAAGCATCCGACTTCTGCTCAGGTCATGATCTCATGGTTCATGATGAGTTTGAACCCAGTGTCAGGCTCTGTGCTGTCAGCTCAGAGCCTGGAGCCTGCTTCGGATTCTGTGTCTCCTTCTCTCTCTGCCCCTCCCCCGCTCGCACACATGCCCTCTCTCTCTCTCTCTCAAAAATAAATAAAACATTAAAAATTTTTAAAGAAAAGAAAAAGAAAAAAAGAAAAACATTAATAGAGAAAAGGAAAGCTGTTGCATCCACGAAACAAGAAAAAGACACTATAAAAAAAGCAAAAGGACCAATTAGAGTCCAGAATCCAAATAACAGAAGGCCCAGAACAAGAAAATACAGAAAACAAAGGATAGTAAATCAGTAATAAAACAATTCAAATTTTCTTTCTCAGACAAAAGGAGCCCACCAAGTGCCAGCATAAGGTGTGAAAAGCAAGGCCCATGATTTTCATAATGCAGAATTCTGTGAACAAAGAGAGGAAGCTTCTGGAAATAAAAAAAGAAACAGACTTCACAAAGGAGCAGAAAATAGAATGGCAACAGACTTCTTAACACTGGAAGATAGAGGGCACTTCAAAAATGCTTTCAAGGGGAGCCTGGGTGGCTCAGGCAGTTAAGTGTCCGACTCTTGATCTCAGTTCAGGTCATGACCTTGTGAGGTCAGCCCTGCATCAGGCCCTGCGTTGAGCGTGGAAACTGCCTGGGATTCTCTCTCTCCCTCTCTCTCTCCCCCCCCCCTGCTCATACTCTGTCTCAAAAATAAATAAATATTAAAAAAAATTTTTGAAGGACTATTATTTTCTAAAAAAACAAACATACAAATCTATATTCACACAAAATACCAATCAACTGTGTGAAAGAATTTTTAAATTCAAAGGCAAGACTTCAATCTCTTTTTTATTTTTATTATTTTTTTAATGTTTGTTTATTTTTGAGAGAAAGAGACAGAGTGTGAGCAGGAGAAGGGCAGAAAGAGAGAGGGAGACACAAAAAGGGAAGCAGGCTCCAGGCTCTGAGCTGTCAGCACAGAGCCTGACACAGGGCTTGAACTCACATGTGGTGAGACCATGAACCTGAGCCAAAGTTGGACACCCAACTGACTGAGCCACCCAGGTGCCCCCCCACCCCAACTCTCTTTTTTAGACCTCTCATACACTGTTTCTCAGGGAGCCCCTGGAGGAAGCATCCCACCCAAAGAAGTAGACTATAAAAGATTACTTGAAACAGAGAAAACTGGATGCCTGACACACAAGAAGGAAGCAACAGGAATCTCCTGGAGGATAGTTAAGGGAGATGTTCTATGATAACGGCATTCCAGGCATGGAAAACAACTTGTCCAGATTGGAATAGCTGACTCAAGAGCCAGGCATGTTGAGGGTTGTCACCACCATGCCCTCTGCCTTATACCATCTCAAATAAATACGAACATATTTAACAAACAGATGCTTTGGAAGAGTCTACATCCATGTTCAAATTTTGAGTACCAGGCTATACTTTTCTTGTATGCAATTCCATAAACAAAGTCAAGTTATAATAAGAATGGTGTTTGGCAGGCAAAGCATTGGGATGAGGGAAAGTAGGCAGTATGACTACTAGCCTGGGCTAGCTTCTTTGCATCCATCTCCAAATTAGGGGATGCAATTATAAAACAATGCAAGTTATAAAACATATATAATCAGTCCATTTTATCTATTTTTTTTAAAGTTTATTTACTTATTTTGAGAGACAGTGAGAGAGAGAGAGAGAGAGGGAGAGAGAGAGAGAGGGGGAGAGAGAGAGAGAGGGAGAGAGAGAGAGAGGGAGAGGGAGGGAGGGAGGGAGAGAGAGAGAGAGCGAGAGAGAGAGAGAGAGAGCGCACATGCAGGGGATAGGCAGAGAGAGAATCCCAAGCAAGCTCTATGCTAACAGCATGAGGTCATCATGACCTGAGCGGAAATCAAGAGTGGGACGCTTAACCGACTGAGCCACCCAGGTGTCCCTAAAGGTAGGTATGTTTGAATCAGGAGATAGTGCCTGAATACTCTTTAAAAAACGCAGAACTGAACGATGTAGAATACAATCTACTTAAATATGGATATACATAGAAAAATAATTAGAAAACTATTTCTCAACCTGTTAATTTTATTTCTATGTTTCTGTGTTGCTTGAAACATTATTGCAACAAACAATGTATCACTTTTAATCTAAAAATAAAGAGTTTTAGTGTTTTATAAAAGTTGTGGAATTCCATTGCCAGAAACTGAAAACTTGCAGTAATAACCTTCCCCCACCAGATGTTCTTTGAACAAACTCCATCAGAGTCAGAGGCAGAACCAGTGCTAATGGGAAAGAATTATTATGTCTGGCTGCACTTACAGAGGGATAGAAAAATGAGGAGGGAATCCAGAAACTAGTCACTTACCAAACTTTGACCGAGAACAGACAAACAGTTTAAGAATAAGTATATTAAGTTCTTCAGAAGATAAGGAACGGTAATATGTTTGTTTGAGGGCAAATATAAATAACATAAGCACCACACTGGAAATTATAATGGATACATATTTATTTCACTGTAGCAGGATACATGTCTTGTGGCACAAACTTGCTTGTTAGTAGCAACATGAATTTGAATCTTTTCCAAAAGCTTTCCAAAGAAGTACAAGAAGTTACAAACATGATAATGAGGAAATTAATTAGTGTCCATTTCAGATTCAAAGTAGAGACAGGTCTTTTGAGTTTTATTTGTCAGGAATTATTTTTAATGATTAAAATGTAACCACAGTGATACATGCAACATGGGGGAAGTATTTTAAAAAACATAAATAGGGGTGCCTGGGTGGCTCAGTCAGTTGAGCATCTGACTTCAGCTCAGGTCATGATCTCATGGTTTGTGGGTTCGAGCCCCATGTCAGGCTCTCTGCTATCAGCACAGAGCCAGCTTGGGATCCTCTGTCCCCCTCTCTCTCTGCACCTCCCCCACTTGTACTCTCTCTCTCAAAAATAAATAAACATTAAAAAATAAGTAAAATGAAAACTATAACAATCATAATTCAAGGTATCACTATTAAAATATTAAGTGTATTAATTATTTTTCTTTTTTTCTATCTATATATGAATTCTATGAAAAGAAATTATGTATTTTTATTACAGCATTTTTCTTCATTTTGCAATTACTCATGAACATTTTTGTATTTCAGTGTTTGGGTTTTTTTTTTTAACATTTATTTATTTTTGAGAGACAGAGACAGAGTGCAAGTGGGGGAGGGACAGAGACAGAGGGAGACACAGAATACAAAGCAGGTTCCAGGCTCTGAGCTGTCAGCACAGAGCCCAACATGAGGCTCAAACCCATGAACGGTGAGATCATGACCTGAGCTGAAGTCAGACACTCAAACGACTGAGCCACCCAGGCGCCCCTATTTCAATGTATGTTTTATCTATAAGCATGATTCGTAGTGGCCCCACTGTATTTCATTGTAAAGACATACCATAATTTACTTAACCAACCATCTATTATTGGACATTTCAGTTGTTTCCAATGTTTACACTATAAAAAAAATCCTTTAACGGGGCACTTGGCTGGCTCAGGTGGTAAAGACTGCAACTCTTGATCTCAGGGTCGTGAGTTCAAGCCCCACAGTAGGTGTAGAGCTTACTTAAAAAAATTTTTTAATAAAAAAAAACCAGAAAATCCTTTAATAATAAACACTTGTATAACTAAACCTTTGTGCATATACTCAATTATTTTCTTATGAGAAATTATTAGAAGTAGAGTTGCTTGGTCTAAGATTTGTCTCTAAAGCTGTTAATACACAATGCGGCAAACTGCCCTCTGGACAGGCTGCTCCAGCAGTGTACTGATCATTTCCTTTCACAATATTAGGTTTTAGAATTTTATTTATTTTTTTAGGTAGGCGCCACGCCCAAAGTGGGACTTGAACTCGCTACCCTGCGATCAAGAGTCACATGCTCTACCAACTAAGCGAGCCAGGCTCCCCAGATTTTAGAAGTTTTAGTCAAAGTAACTATCTTAAAGTGAAAAATAATCAAAACACTGTTATTATTACCCTTCTTCAAAATCATTTTGTAAGTATCAGTTTATTGGTCTGCTAACTTGGTCATCCCACAACAAGTATTAGGGATATACCAAGTGCCAAGAATTAAGGTACAAGATACTGGGGATACACAGGGGAGGAAGGCACAGCTCTTGCCCTTGAAGATTTTTACAATTTACTGTGCAAATGGAGTCTGTAATAGAAATAATCCCAGAAGATACTATGGATACCGGAGAAAGGAACTCCTGACTCTTCTCACCGTCAGCTAAAATAGTTGCCACACAGGAGGTCATATTTGAGCCTTATCTGAAGGACAGGCAGGGGTGTGTAGGCAGAGTAGAGAAGGTAGGGCAATGCAGACTGAGAAAGCAACTGTCCTACTGAACGAGGCTCAGAATGGAAATGATTCCATGGGGCAGTGTCACGGTTTATGTGGCAATCTGGGGAGAAATGGGGCTGTGAAACCTGGTGTCCCGTGCTAGGACCACATCAGTAAGCTTTGGGGAGCTATTACAGGGTTTTATAAAGAGGACTGGTAAGATCCGCTTTGTATTTCAGAAATCTGTACTTAGAAATACAAAATGGTGATCACGGGACATTCTGGAGTGAGTGTACAAACCGAAGGAGGACCCCACCTGACACCAGGAAAACACCTGCATTCTCATGCTATCCTTTGTTGATATTATCCAACAGATTAAACATGATGTTGAAGGAGACCTGCGGTCTTCTGACCTCTAGGGTATTAGATCAACAATTCATAGCACTTTAGACCTGAGAGTCCCCTTAAACTTCACCTGGTCCTAAACTCTCATTTTCACAGGTGAGAACACCTGGAAGCAACTTGCCAAAGGTCACACATGTGATGTTGACCCACTTTTACGGGGGATGTACTTATAAAGTGTTATTTTATAATATGAGATTTCTAAGTTGAAAAACAAAAGGTTTCCTATGAATTTCAAAATCTTTGGTTGATGCAGTTTAACGACATTTACTCCTTAATGATGACAAGCAAAAATTTGAAATAGCATTTAAAATAGATTGGAGAATTGTCAACTATTCAGTATAATGGAAAGTAACTTCTATTTTTAAAAACAAAAAAAATCCTTAAACTTCAAAATAAATGAATATAATTTGGTTTAGAACAAATCTTATTTTTCAAGTTTGCTCATTTATCAGCATTCCTTCGGTCAATCTTCTATTTAACAAACCACAGCACATCATCATTTGGAAATGTTGTTTGTACTTAACCTCACATGTATCTACTGGTCCTTCCCTTACCCACCTCCATATTAAAGCACTTTCTATTTCCTGGAACATACATAACATATTTTCGCCAGTGGAGTTAAAAAAAAAATCTGCTTCCAAACTCTAATAGCTCCTTGTCCTGTCCTTTTTTCTTCTGCTCAAACTATATGCCAAAAAAGAATTGACTCCCAACTGCTTTCAGCCCCCCACTGATCAGTGTTTCCAAATGACTCAACCTAACATGATTCATCAAGCTCCCTGCAACATCTCCCTAGCAGCACATAGCCAGGAGTAATTTATACTAATAGGTTTAACTGAAATGTCAGTTGCAAGCTATCAAAAGAGCAAATATCAACATACTAACAGTTTTCCTCCCTTGAACACATAATTTCTCTGTATCAATGACTTTCTGAAGAGAAGTGTCTGTTCTCTGGGCTCTCTCTGGCTGTGTAAATTAACACGAAAAGCCTATGCCATGGTCACTCACAAACCACAAGCTGCTTTAATCCTATTTGTTTGGATATCACGGCTGATCACATAACTACCACCACGTGGCAAAGAGCAAACACTTGGCCGGAGTTTGAAAGCATTGTTGAGAGCCACAGGCTCCAGTCACGGGGTGTGATTGTGAGCAGGGATGGGGCACCAGTCCACCATTCTGATACACGAGGCCACTCTGCATATTGTCCTCAGCCAAAGCTGGGCTCCCAGGAGCACAGCAAAAGGAGGGGATGGGCTATCCTTCCCTGCTCACATGTTTTAAGTCTTCTCACTATTCAACTCAAAGGCCACCTCCTCCAGGAAGTCTTCTTGGATCCACATTGAATCCTATCCTCCAGGTCTGCTAAACATTCTACCCTCTCCATCTGGCCACAGTGATTAGCCTCCAGGATAGCTCCATCACTTGAACTGAAGCAGAGTCTTCCAATGACTTTATATGCAGATGCTACCTTCTTCTAGAACTTTCTTTCCTCTAGAATAGCTACATAGGTTGATAAAAGCCCGTGGCAATGCTTCCTATTTTGTATTTTCCCCTTCTATCGCATACCATTGACACATACTCTCCCAAAGCCACCTTATAAGACTCCTCTGCAAGGCAGAGTGAAGCCACCACAGAGAAGAGTTGGGAGAGAGAGAAAATGCACCACTGATGGTGCTTTAAGCATCCAGTTGAGGAGTGGGTGGGTGCCCAAGTCCAGCATGCACTCTGCTTACTCTGGCAAGAGGCTACTGTCAACCAGAGGAAGGGACACACACACTTTTTTGTGTGTTTTTTTTCCTTTTTTCAAACAAAAGCTCTGTCTGCTCACCAAGCCTTCCTGTAATGCACACAAAGCAGCTGGCCATGACAAAAAGGGGTGTGTGATAAGGTCACCAGAGCCCCCAAGTCATGCCATCCTTCCCGGCCACAGCCACCCCAACATTCCTTTTTCACCTACACTTGCCTTAAGTGGGTTCTTGCCACCTGTAACCAAAGAATTCCTAACCAAGACAGCAGACCAGACTCCCAGATCGCTTCAGCTGAAGTGTTACGTTTGTTTTCGCCTTAAGCCTCCTATTGGCCATCGTCTTTGGACTCTTGCCTTCAATCTCTGAGTCCTTACACCTCCCTAGTCAGGCACGACTAACCGGTAATCTTCCTTTTCTTTCTTAAAGACCAAGAGGGCTTCTATGCACAGATAATACAACAAAGAAATGAAGTTCAACCTAATAATGCTGCTGCTTTCTTCATGAAAACAATTAGTTATGACCCGCTTCCCAGCCTTTTCAGTAACTCTTCTGCTGTCAGGCCCAGCAGCGGAGTAAACCTGTTCTTGCCCGATCTGCAAAAGAGGCCATTGCTAATTTTCCCTCACGAATCCTGGAGTGTGGTGCCGTGTTTCATTTGTAAGGGATGGATCACTCACCCTCTTTGGTGTCTGTCCAACTCATGGAGAACGGTGTGGTCACAGTACTCAAACACCAGGTGAAGCTTCCGCTTCCTTCTGAAGACTTCGATAAGGTTAACCAGGTTGGGATGCTTGAGTTGCTGAAAACACAAAAAGCAAGGTGCTAAGCTGGGGCCGTGAAAGACCGCTTTCTCCAACTTTGATCCAATTAAAAGAGAGCTGTTTGTCCTTTGGGAACTTTCTTGTCTTGGACTGAAGGAGGCTGTAAACAGTATGATCTTACTTCTCTCGAGGAGCTGTTTGTCAGCGGCTTGTAAATAATTACAGCATAAGGGCACCTGGGTGGCTCAGTTGGTTAAGCCTCTGACTTTGGCTCAGGTCATGATCTCAGGGTTCGTGAGTTCAAGCCCCACGTCAGGCTCTGTGCTGTCCGTGAGGAGCCTGCTTCAGATCCTCTATCCCCAGCTCTCTCTCAGCTCCTCCCCCACTTGTGCACTCTCTCTCTCAAAAATAAACATTAAAAAGAAATTAAAAATAAAAACAAAGTTATAAAAAAAAATGATTACAGCATAACCTAGGTGGTTGGTGAAGGCAAAGAGAGAGATGGGAAGGCCAGAAAAGGAGAATGAAAAAGAGGGGGCGATATTTAGTTAATGCAAGTTCATCTTCAGATGAGGATCAAATGTCCCTTCCTAAAGAGGTGTCTTTGGACCTCCCCAGGCTGGTTCGGTGTCCCTGTATGTCTCCTAGCCCCCCTGAACTATGTCTCCTTGGCAATCCTTTGGAATTACTAAGATCATTCATTTGATTGTTTAACATCCTCTGCTGTCAATAGATACAATATTCCATGAAAAGAAGAATCATGACCTCAGGATTCTCCTGTTGCCTCAAAACGATGTGGCTGTACTAGATGGGGGGGGGTGCATGGGTGGCTCAGTTGGTTAAGCATAATAGACATTTGATAATTATTTGTGAAAGAAGGAGTAAATCATGTTTCCTAGCTTGATGAAACATTTTAAGACAGAAAAATGATGTGCCTGAAGGTGTGCATGTAGAGGAAAAAAAAAAAAAAGTGGGGAATCAATGTTGTGTTGCCAAAGATAAACCTTGCACTTAGCTTCCTGGATGCTTCTGTCCATAATCCTATCCGAAGCACAACTAGGCAAACTAATAATTGTGAAGGGAGACACAGTGATTAACTTTCTCCAGGACGTGAAGGCCTCCAGGCACTGGTCTAAGAAACAAAAGAAGGAGCCATAAGGCTTCCTAAGGCCTGTCCTAGAAGCCAGGGGACACTACTTCCGCTTCATTCTAGAAGTCCAAGAAAACAAAGCACAAGGCTCAGCCCTGAAGAAGCCCGGGATGAAGTACCTCAGGCAGAGAGGCCCAGGTGTCCTCGCTGAGCTCATTCCCCAGCCGCCGCCAACTTAAATTCAGCTGACCCAGGCAAGACCAACTGAAGGAACCCTTCCCCAAGCCACAGAATTGTGAGAAATAAAACATCACTCTTGCTTGAAACTACTAAGTTTATGCCACAGTGAAGAACCTGTACCAGCTCACAGGGGGATTTTTGAAACCACAGATGTGTAGGCCCCATGCCCAGAGACACTGAATTGGTCTTAGGGGCCAAGCCATCTTGTTTTCTCTCAAAATTCTCCAGGTGATTCAAGAGGTAGCCAGAGGTATTAATCACAGATGAGCAGATACTTCATAAAAGATAAAAAAGGTAGAAGGAGAAAAAGTGAAGATCTTGAACTGCATGTGATATTCGTACGCGCGCGCAGTGCAAAGAGAAGCAGCCAGCAAGGGAAATACTAAACGAGACAGGTATTTTCTCGCTTTCTTTGTAAAATCCCTCTGTAACCATCTTCAAGATATGAAATTCTTCCCGTAGATATTAACTTGGTAAAACAAAGCCACAATACTCTAAGGGCCATTAGTCCCAGGTGGGCCTTAGAACAGAGGGCCCTACAAACTATAAAATCTCTTATTTATGTTAACATACCTGGAAACGTTTAGCCTGAACTAACATTTTCCAGACAGAGTAGGGCAGATCTGACTACTGTCTTGAACTAAAAAAAAAAAACAAAAAAAAAAAACTGCACGGACTTAGATGTCTCAAACAGCAAACAATCAGCTCAAAGGGCCGAAACAGTAGCATTACGACATAATTAGCAGAAAGCAGGGGTTTTCTTTCAGGCTCTGAAAAATCGCTGTCCACAGGTCCAGACTTCAAATCTTAGATTCTTTTAATTTTCCATGTTCGATATGCAGTCCTCATTTATATCTCCAGCCAGCCTTTGAAGCACAAGTACAGATAGATCAATTCTACCCAAATGAATACCCAGACCTTCTCTGGATACCAAGACTGGTGCCCCACCTTGTCATGTGCACATCTGCAGGGATTGTGGCAGGGTGCTGCTACCTCAGGATAAACCCCAAAGGTCCTCTCAGTTTGGCTTCTGCTTATGTCTCCAGCCTCATCTCTCATAACTTCCCCCCAAAGGCCCTGAACTTCACTCACTTCCTTGAAGGCTGGTGCTCCCTTTCCTCTCAGGACCTGCTCACCTGGCTCTCTCTCTGGAACACTCCAGAGACATCATCCGGATGTCACTTTCTCTGTCTGGCTTCCTCCCCCCAAACCCTGATGCACCTAGTGGGCACTAACCAGGCGCTGTAGTGCTGGAGCCCGAGCGTGGGTACCCCGTGAGAGGTGAAGGGCACTGTTACAACAGTATCCACTGAACCAAAGGGGACCAAACATATACTACACCCGTCTTTCTATTACTCTACATCTTTGCAAAGCCAAAACCCTAGTAACTGTAAGATAGTCTCTTCAGATAACACGTAGATTCTTTCCAATTTGTGGCTGTTGTAAGTAAGGTTTTGGTGAACAAATTACTCACTGGTTGACCTTAACTTTGAATACATTCACTTCAGGCCTCAACCTCCATCAGTGAGAGCAGGAAGCTCAAGGGTTGCTGTGATAATGCCACACAAGGAGCACTCAACAGTGTCAGTTGAGTACAGTAGCCTCTTCGTGAAGGGTAACTGCTGATATTATTATTTGGAGTTAAATCTATTTTTACGTAGGATGATTTTCTCTACTCAGAGTATTCAACAGCTACTTATTGATTTTAGTGTGCATGAGATAAAGTCTTAAGGACATAGAGACAAAGTGAGTCATGCCCCTACCCTCCAAGAGCCTAGAATCTAAGAGGGAAAGGAGATACTGAACAAGTAATTACAGCTATGATAAATGCCACCAAAAGCAAGGCAAGGGTGCCTAGTTTGCGGATGGTGGGTGGTCCTGGGAAGATCTTGAGGAAGTTAGGTAGACACTATCTAGAGCACCAAAAATACAGCTTTATGGCTCTAGAGATGGCCAAATTGCTTTCCAAAAGGATCATAGATATTTACACCTAGGTCAGGAGCATGAGAGTACTTTTTACCATATGCTGGCCAGCTATATATATAGATCCATAGTTATACATAGATAGCTACATATAAATTTATAGATATAGATAAACAGGGACTTAGACATTTAAGATTTGTGATATATATCATCAAATTGCTTCTAGCAAGACAGGTCATATGGCTTTTAAACCACCTGTCTCTCCTAACTCCCCCCCCCCGAGATAATCTGCATATAACTGAAAATGGGTAATAAATTGTTTCTCCACTTATTTTAAGAACAAGTTTAATTTAGAAAAATTGATCGCTAAGACTAAATTCTGACTGGGACTTTTAAATATTAAATACTTTAAACTAAATTATTAACGGTCTCTAGGTTGCCAGGATTCTGGGTGATCAGAAAACATTCCAGAGCAGCAGGTATTTTAAAATCATTCCCTGTCCTGGCTGTGTTCATTTATTCAGCAAAGATCCACAGAGCACCTGCTTCGTCTCAGACACTGTTCTAGGCACTAGAGACACACTGGTCAAAGGGGACAGGAGACTCAGGCATTAAACAAAGAAGTGTCACGAAGAGCTCCATATATACAAGGGATTAGGCTACCTCAGAGAAACTGTCCCTGAGTAAGTGGCCTTGAGCTGAGTCCTGGAGGGAGAGAAAGGTCTGACCAGACCAAACTCAGGAGGGGTGGTAGAGGCAGCTTTCCAGGCAGAGGACTGGCCCTGGCCAGAAGGGGATTAGGCCACTTACAGAACTGAAAGACAGTGTGGCTTGAGGGTCAAGTGCATGGAACCAAGGCCAGTTTGACAGTCAGAAGCGGAGTCCTGTACGACCTTGAGGGCCATGCTAAGAAATTTATACTTTATCCTAAGTGTGATGGAAAGTTACTGGAAGGAGTTTTAGCAAGATGTAATATAATAATACCATGTGGGTTTTTTAAAGCTCGCTATAGTGGTTAGATACAGAATGGCTTGGAGGAAGCAATATGGTGAAAGGAGACCAGTGACGAGCCTGTTGTCAGCTGAGAGATGATGACAGCTTGGACTGGGCAGAGGCAGGGAGATGGTGAGAAAGGCACTGTTTGGTATTAGAATATTCAGGATGAGGTGATGGGCTGGAGGTGAGGGACAAGGGAGAGGGAGCTGTTAAGAAGGACCAAAGTTTTGTATAACGGGGCAGATGGTGGTGCTGTCACAGAGAGGAGGAGCAGGTTTTTAGGGGAAGAAACTGCTGTTTTGGGCAGGTTGGTGGGGACTCTGAGATACCAAAGTAGAGTTGTCAGGTTGGCTGGAGTTGGAACTGAAGATAAAAGCTAGGGAGTCAGCAGGAAGGTAAGGGAAGCCACGGGTAGATGCAATTTCTTAGAAGAGCAGGTGAGAAAGGAAGAGGCCCACAGAACCTCAGCACTAGATGTGTGGTGGCTGAGGAGGAAGCAAGGAGAAAGGGAAGAAGACCTCCCAAGATAAGAGAGAAGACAGCAGAGGGATGGGCATATCATGGAAGGAAGAAGTGGTCGGCGGTGATGGAGGCTGCTGTAAGGTGGAGTGGGGAGAGGCCTGAGAGGCTTCCTGCGGGCTTCCCCAGGCAGGCTGGGCCGTGTGACCTCCCCAGAAGCTGTGTCAGTGCTGGGCTGAGACCAGAAGCAAGGTTGTATGGATTTAGCTTCTCAAAGAACCTTACCCCTCTCTCTTTGCTGACTTCCCCTTACCCCAGGAGCAGAACTCAGGGGGACGTCTCTAATCCTGAAACCCATTTGCAGTTGGTAACCTCTAGGGTTCAATGACAGCCCCAATATTGTGAATGTTTGTGTTCACAAAGGTTCGAGTACTTCTGCTTCAATACTGAATGCACTTCTTCAGAGACATGCAGAGGAATTAGATGAGAAGTAGGCAACATGACGGATGGACTGTTCATAGGCTTATTCGGCATGGGTATTTATACATACAAATAATCTTAATAAAACAGGTTCAACTGCCATATCTACTACCAAGATGTAGTTCAGGGCTCTTTTAGTTTTATTGCTTCCTATTTATGAGTGTATGAAGTCAAAACCTCAGGGGTGGTCTTTTTTTTTTTTAAGTTTTATTTATTTATTTTGAGAGAGAATGTATGCACATGCATGCAAGCAGGGGAGGGGCAGAGAGAGACAGGGAGACAGAGGGAGAATCCCAAGCAGGCTCCACACTGCCAGCACAGAACTCAATATGCGGCTCGAACCCACGAACGATAAGATCATGACCTGAGCTGAAGTTGGACACTGAACCAACTAAGCCACCCAGGTGGCCCCAGCACTGCGAAGCATTTTGTGCTAGTTGCCAACATTTCAGATCAGGAGATGTTACTTTAAAACCCTGGTTACCAGGATCCTCTGGAAAATGATGCTGATCTAGCACAACTGGGCCTGCAGTATCTGTGGCATCAGTGAGCTGGGGCCGGGAGGCAGCTGTTCACTGTAGATAAGGCCTGTGGGCTTCAGTTCCCCACAGTCCCCACCCATCCCTACCACTCTCCGACACTAAGGCCAAGTGAAAGTTGTCCTTTCTCATCACTCTTACATCATTGATTTTCTTACGTGAGTTAAAAGGGAGATATTTAACGTACCCATGTTTCTATCAAAAGTGGGAAAACAGACAAGCAACAGAAATGGCTGCATATTTCAAGGCAAATAAGAAAAAGTGTATTTATTTGCAGAAGTCAAGCGTTGCTCTCACACATGTCTGGCCCCGGCAGGTAGTCAGTGTGTGACCTCCACCCTAGGGAGTCCTCAATAATGGCTGCATGTTTCTGGACTGACCAGTGCACGTTATATCTGTGGGTTCTCCTTTCCTTCAACTGTCAAGGATTCTCATTCTTTGTGGGGAGAGGGGGAATATTTATCCTGTCTTTGCTTTAGACAAAAAGGATTTTGTCATTTTCTCAAGGATCATATCCTGTTTTCCTTTCTAAAGCATTCTTCTCCCACAACTGTGGTAAATAATGAGAGATTAAATTGGAGAAAGTGGGAGCTATCTTAGTAATATGTTTTTATAGGCCTTTACAATTCTTGAACTTGACTCTAAGTCTTTGCAGGGATCTTCCATCAGTTAACGTTCACACAGAATGGAGAAAAGTGATGCCCCCCTCTCCTTTATAATAATTAACCTTGAGTACTTCCCAAGGATTCCCAGATCAGCATATTATAACACTGTCAACCACTAGAGATCCAGCAAGGTTTAGAGCTTGTCCAACTAAGAAGCTGAGAAAAATCAAGTTCTTCATATTTCCTCCCGTTCTTCTTTCTGAGATGAATGCTCTCAAATAAATCACAAGGCAAGAGTTAATAGCAGCAGTACTCAATTTGCTTTTGATTCAAAAAGAAAGCTTTAAACTTCACCTTAACCCCATTTAAGAACTTTGGAAGTACAGGTATGGTCCTAATAAAATGATACCACTCAAGAATGGATATCATAAAAAGGTGTTCTAAAACTAATATGTAGATATAAGGCAGTTCAAATCAGAATTAAAAAAAAATGTTTTTGAACTAGATAAAATGCCTTTTACCTTCGTACAGAACTGTAACTGATTTAAAACAACCAAGGAGGGGAACCAGGATGGCTCAGTTGGTTAAGCATCTGACTTTGGCTCAGGTCATGATCTCATGATTCATGGGTTCAAGCCCCATGTCAGGCTCTCTGCTGACAGCTCAGAGCCTGGAGCCTGCCTCAGATTCTGTGTCTCCCTCTCTCTCTGCCCCTCCCCAACTCATGCTCTGTCTCTCTCTCTCTCTTTCTCTCAAAAATAAACATTAACAAAAAAATTTTTTTTTAACCACCAAGGAAAAATGGGGCAACTTGCTCTACCAGATGGCAAAATTTTCAATGTAGTGCCTATAGGGGCACTTGGGTATCTCAGTCAGTTGAGTGTCCCAATCTTGATTTTGGCTCAGGTCATGATCTCATGTTTCGTGAGTTTGAGCCTCACACAAGGCTCTGCGCCAACAGTGGGGAGTGTGCTTGGGATTCCCTCTCTGTCCCTCCCACATGTGCTCACTCGCACTCCCTCTTTCTCTCTCAAAATAAATAAAACTTTTTTAAAAAATAAAAACTTTTAAAAAGTGCCTATAATCATTACCACCAGCAGCAGCAGCAGCATTAACAGGCCAGTAGGCTATTGACCAAGAAATGAACAAACAGGGGCACCTGGGTGGCTCAGTCGGTTAAGCGTCCGACTTCAGCTCAGGTCACGATCTCGCGGTCCGCGAGTTCGAGCCCTGCGTCGGGCTTTGGGCTGATGGCTCAGAGCCTGGAGCCTGCTTCCGATTCTGTGTTTCCCTCTCTCTCTGCCCCTCCCCCGTTCATGCTGTGTCTCCCTCTGTCTCAAAAATAAATAAACGTTAAAAAAAAAATTAAAAAAAAAAAAGAAATGAACAAACAGAAGAAGTACAGGGTCTAGAATTAGATCCAAGTATTGAAGGGAAATTAACATATGACCAAGGCAGTACTTCACTACAGTTGAAAAAAATGTGCTTTATTTAAAATTGATTCTGGGAAAACTGGCTACTCCTTAGGAAAATTAAAATCATACCTTACCACCCTATGTATAAGAATAACTTTCGGATATGTTAAAAATTTTGGTATGAGATACTAGAAATACTAGAAAAAGTTTTAGGAGAAACTTCCTATGACTTTAGAATGGAAGAAAGCATCCTGAAAAAACAATCTAGAAGAAAAAATGAAAGACAGGTAAGTTTGGCTACAGGAGAATAAAATAATGTTAGGAAGATGGCAAAAGTTCTGGAGATGACGGTGGTGATGGCTGCATGCCACTGTGAATGCCCTAACATCACTGGACTAGACACTTAAAAATGGTTAAAATGGTAAAATTTATGTTATGTGTAACTTACCACAATAAACAAAAACAAAAACAAAAAACAAAAACACTCGAGACGATGTCAAAAGACACATAATTGGCAGGGAAATGTGTGTGATGACAAATAAAGGGTGATAGCCCTTCTATTACAAAGCTACTTCATGTATTATGAAGAAAAAGACACCTATGCGGGGAAATGGGCAAAAGATATAAGTAGGTAATACACAGAAGAGGAAATATAAATGATCCAAGAGACATGGAAAGATATTCAATCTCACTAGTAGTCAGAGAAAGGCAAATCAGAGCAACAAGGTAAGGCGACTCAGTTTCCTAACAGGTAAACATTTCACAAACTCCTAACATCCAGTGCTTCCAAGGATACAGGGAAACAGATCTTCTCATACTTGGTTGGTTAAACTTTTTGGAAAAGTTACTAGCAGTATTTATTAAAACAATATACCCAAAACACATGGGCAAAAGATCTGAGCAGATACCTCACCAAAGAGATACAGATGGGAAATAAGCATATGAAAAGATGATCAATATATTTTTTCACTGGGGAATTGCAAATTACAAAAATAATGAGACACCGGAGTGCCTGGGTGGCTCAGTGGGTTAAGCATCCAACTTCAGCTCAGGTCATGATCTCAAGGTCCATGAGTTTGAGCCCTGTGTCAGGCTCTGTGCTGACAGCTTGGAGCCTGGAGGCTGCTTCAGATCCTCTGTCTCCCTCTCTCTCTGCCCCTCCCCCCACTCACACTCTGTCTCTCTCTCTTTCTCTCAAAAATAAATAAACATTGGGGCACCTGGATGGCTCAGTCCATTGAGCGTCTGACTTTGGCTCAGGTCATGATCTCACGGTTTGTGGGTTTGAGCCCCACGTCAGGCTCTGTACTGACTGCTCAGAACCTGGAGACTGCTTTGGATTCTCTCTCTCTCTCTCTCTCTCACTGTCCCTCCCCCACTCATGATCTGTCTCTCTCAAAAATAAATGAATGTAAAAAAAATTTTTTAAAATATTTTTAAAAATTTAAAAATAAATAAAAAAATAATGAGCTACCATTACACACCTATTAGAATGGTTAAAATCCAAAAACAGCTGAGGACACCAAATACTGATGACAATACTGAGCAACAGAACTCTCATTCACTGCTGGTGGGAATGCAAGATGGGGCAGCCACTTTGGAAGCCAGTTTGGTAGTTTCTCACAAAGCTAAACATAGTTGTACTATATGATCCAGCAGTCAGACCCCTAGGTATTTACCCAAATCATTTGAAAATTTATGTCACATAAAAAGCTGCACACAGGGGGACCCGGGTGCCTCAGTCGGTTGAGCATCCAACTCTTCATTTCAGCTCAGGTCATGATCCCAGGGTCGTGGGATTGAGCTCCATGTGGGGCTCCATGCAGAGTGGAAGCCTGCTTAGGATTCTCCCTTTCTCTCCCTCTGCCCCTCCCCACCTCAGTTCATGCATGTGTGTGCACTCTCTCTTTTTCTCTAAAATAAAAATTTTTTAAAAAACACACAAATGTTTATAATGGCTTTATTTATAATCACCATAAATTGGAAGCAAATGGTCTTCCTATAGACAAAAGGATAAAAGATTGTGCTCTATCCACAGTGGAGTGGGATATTCATCAGAGATAAAAAGAAATGAGCTATCAAGTCATGACAAGACATGTATAAAATTTAAATGCATATTAAGTGAAAGAAGCCAGTCTGGAAAGACTACATATTGTATGATTCCAATTATATGACATTCCAGCAAAAGCAAAACTATGGAGACAGTAAAAAGATCAGTGATTGCCAGGAGTTCAGGGGACACAGGGGGAAATACAAGGTGAAACAGGATTTTTAGGTCAGTAAAATTATTCTGCATGATACTGTATTGGAAGATATGTGACATTATGCATTTGTCCAAACCCACAGAATGTTACGGCACCAAGAGTGAACCTTAATGTATGCAAATTTTAAAAAATCATTTAGGAGGTTCAGGAATCCTATGTTAGAATGCAGAATCTAATAACAAAAAAATCTACCCGTATTACTAATGTATGAAACAACTTCAGTGGCAGTGGGGGTGGGGGCGAGGGGAGTAACTTTGGAAGTGGTTAGAGTCTATAAGACTAAAGGCAAAAGGAACTACACATAAAAGTATCAATAAGGTACTCTTAGTGATAAAGTTGTTTCTCAGGGGAATAGGAATTGACAATTCTGTTGTTTTTTTTTAATGTTTATTTATATTGAGAGAGAGAGTGCATATGTGCGAGCCAGTAGGGGAGGGGCAGAGGGAGTGAGAGAGAGAATCCCAAGCAGACTCCACACTGTCAGGGCAAAGCCAAAAGGCCAACCGCAGAGCTCCATGTCATGAACTGTGAGATCATGACCTGAGCCGAAATTGAGAGTCAGGCGCTTAACCCACTGAGCCACCCAGGCACCCCGGAATTGACAATTCTAACAACATTATACACTGAATTAAACAAGTAAATGAATGCTGGATAATGAAAACCAGTTTCCCCTGTTAGCACAGGGTTAATGATAAGCAAGGAGAAGAGGCTAGTGTAATCCATGATCTGCTCCATCCATGGGTTAGAGTTGGAGACATCAGCAGGAACTCATGTTTAGCTTAGTATAGATACAGGTGGTTACATACAGGAATAACTATAGGTACGTCTATACGCACAGGTTAGTATACACACACATATTTCCTTGCTCTGTCAGCTGAGAGAGCCTAGAAGCAACCACACCCTAGCAGCAAGAAGTACACATGGAGCCCAGGTCTTGGTTTCTAATACCATTCATTCTCCAGCAGAAGGAACCAGAGTTCCTCAGAGAAAATGGATGATTCTAGGTAAGGCAGGAGAAATACAAGATGAGGCTGGGGCATCTTATAGTGCCATCAAGGAAAGTGCTAGGACAAAACAAACACTAACACTGCATTGATGGGGATATGTCATAGCGACACAAATATCCATGAGTCTCTACTAACATAAATAAATGACTGATTGAATGAGTGAATGAATGAATGATTAGGGGAGAATAAGTAAGTCTATGTACAGGAATTCCAAGTAATTTATGTAGATACTCTCTGCATGATCATCTCAATTTTTCTGGAAATCTAAAACTGTTCTAAAAATTAAAGTTTATGGAAACACATGCACATCACCTATCTTACCCAGCACACCACTTCCAGAAATACACCTTACATAAATAAAAGCCCATTGTATAAAAATATATGTACAGGGGTATTTATTGCAGCATTATTTGTAAAAGCAAAAAGTTAAAACAACGCCAACATCTTTTATTAAAGAGGATGGTAAAAAAAATTGTGGTACATTCAAAGCATGAAATACTGAATACTTTGTAATGGTTAAAAAGAAGAAAATTAACATGGGTCTATCTACTGGCCCAATGACAATGATGTAATGTTGAATAAAGAAGTCAAGTCACTGAGTGATTTTATAAAAACATATGAAAATAGAAACTACTGAATAATTTTATTAAAAATATATAAAATAGGGGCACCTACGTACACCTGGGTGGTTCAGTCGGTTGAATGTCTGACTCTTGGTTTCTGCTCAGGTTTGTGGGTTCAAACCCTGTGTCGGGCTCTACGATCCCAGTGCACAGCCTGCTTTGGATTCTCTTTCTCCGTCTCTCTCTGCCCCTTTCCTGCACTCTCTCTCTCAAAAAATAAATAAACTGAAAAAAAAAAATTGGGGCAGCTAGGTGGCTCAGGTCATGATCTCACAGTTTGTGCATTCAAATCCCACATTGGGCTTTGCGCTGTCCATGTGGAGCTTGGGATTCTCTTTTCCTCTTTCTCTGCCCCTCCCCCACTCATAATTTAAATATATATATTTATGTATAATATTGTATATTATATATTAGTGTATATTTTTACATATATATATGTATGTATACAAATAGGGTGGGGGAGAAATAGGTGAAGGGGATTAGGAGGTACAAACTTCCAGTTATAAAATATATAAGTCACAGGATGAAAATTACAGCAGAAGGAAGACAGTCAGTAAGACTGTAAAAACATTATATGGTGACAGATGGTGCCTATACTTATCATGGTGAGCACTGAGTCATGTATGGAATTGTTGAATCACTACATTGTGCACCTGAAACTAATATAACATGGTATTTCAACTATACTTCAGTAATAAAAATTTTAAAAATATGTATGAAAATAGGAAGTAATCCAAAAATATGAAAAAGTTCTATTTTCATATATTCATTTTTATATATTATTACTCAAAAACCTATGCTGAGCCCTACTTTGAGCTGGACATTACTGTAAGCTCTGAGATTACCATACTTAACATGGCTAAGAAAAATCTCTGCTCTCAGGGAGCTTATAGTTGAGTACCCTGGATGGTGATAAATTTTACGGAAAGAAAGAAAGAAGGTATGGGGCACAGTAGTAGCATGGTGGGGGGTACAATTTAAAACAGGGTGATCAGGGAAGACTTCAGGGCAAAGGTGACAAATTAAAAAAGATCTGAAGAAGGTACAAGCCATGGAGATGGCCAGAAAAATGTTCCAGGCAGAAGGATCTACCATTCCAAAGGGTCTCACTCCCGCCTGGAGTATTTCGAACAGCAAGGTCAGTGTCAGCCCATCTTTTAATTTAACTGTTGCTGCAGCAACCAGCTTCATGTGGATGTATCCAACAGGCCCTCATCTCAGCTACATTCTGTATCTTTTGCCTTCTGCCCCAGGGCTTCTGGGGTGCTGAGGTACAGGATGCTGGTGGGTGACTCGAACTTGCCGCAGTTAACACTCCATGGGGGAACCCTTGACCAAGGGGGACAGGAAGTGGTAGGTATATGCTTATCTCTTCGGTCCTCCATGGGGGAACCCTTGACCAAGGGGGACAGGAAGTGGTAGGTATATGCTTATCTCTTCGGTCCTCCATGGGGGAACCCTTGACCAAGGGGGACAGGAAGTGGTAGGTATATGCTTATCTGTTCGGTCCTCCGGCTCCTTACAGAGACCTGGCAGGTTGAGTCCCTGTTGTCTCTTTCATTGCTTTTCCCTCCTTCCCCATTTCCCTCTCCCCTGTCCCTTACTCCTGCTCCCTGGTATTACTTCCCCCAAATAAACTACGAACGTGCAATCCCTTATCTCAGACTTGACTTTATAGGAGGTGCACAGGCTGAGATGGTTGGTGCTAGAAGTGGCCGTAGCTAGCGGATCTTCAGAATGGGATTCTGGAACTGGATCCATCCACCAGGCAGATGGCAACAAGGACCCCACTGCTGGTGGTAAGTGAGGTGAGAGGAAGCCCTGGGGAACTGCCTCAACATAATTAGTAAGGCTGTTGTCAGGAGTGGTTTTGAAGGCAGTGCGGTTGGCTCATACAATAGCAGCGGCTGGTGAGTGGTATGGGCTAACGGTAATTACAGGGTTATTGAGAGAGCTGGCTTTTGTTAACACCTTCAGGTCGTTGAAGGAAAAAAAAGAGAAAATGACAGGTTTGGGTTAGCCACCAGCAAACTGTGAGAATCAGAAGGCCTCTATGTAGTATTTAAAGAGACATTTATCTCCTGCGGACACAGGACAGATGGTGCTAAAATCAGGCTTAGGACTTAAGAACAGCAGAGATACAAAGGAGACAATGTACAGCTTCAACGGGTCTCTTATACCAAAGGCAAGGCTCTGGTGAGAAAAGAGAGGGGCCCTGAGATCTGGAATAGAGACACTTAGGGTAATGAGCCTGAGAATCTTAAATTCTCAAATTGCCCTGAACCCTCTGGGCTGGGAGAAACAGCTTCTGCTCTTTTGCCAAAGGTGAAACACTTCCTCTCATACAGAGACTGTGGGAATACCAGAAATATCACTGAGGCAGGTGTCTTCTTGGGAGGATGATGCATGTCCTCCTTAGATTCTATCCCCACTCTTCCCAGGGCCACAGACCTGTGTAACTAGGATGCAGTTGGAGCAGAGCTCAAGCAGGGCAAGGTGGCTCTTGGTCCAGGAGGAAATAACTGAAAGCGTTACAAGACCTGGCTCGTAAGTACGGCAGAAATCTTGGGGCCTTCGACCATGGCAGTGGTGACATATAAGGCTGGAGAGGGCAATTCACTGATATGGGAGCACTGTCCTGTGACTTGGGACTTATTTCCTGACAAGGACACCTGGAGACAGTCTTTCCTTCCTCCACTAACACAGTATAGAAGGCACAGGGAAGGAGGTCACTGGTATCTTTGAGAAGCTCAGTGGCAGCCGTCCTCTCTCGGCTGGAGATGCTCCCATGGAACTAGGCCCTCTGGTACCATTATGGGAAGCGAGGCCCGATGCCATATTTCCCAGAAATCTGTGCTGATGCCCAGATAAAAACTCACCATGGTGTTCTTATACGTGAAATAGAAGAGCGGCTGGCAGGTGTGTTACTTGACTTGTGTTACCAGAAACAATTGAGAAATGACAAACAGAAGGTTGCCCGTCAGAATGGAAAACTACAGTTTCTCACCCAGTTTCTAGATCTAAGTCGGTGTGTACCAAAGTGCTGTTGATTGAGTCTGTACCGAGGGATCCTGCAATGCCACCACAAGTACTTCTCAATGCTTTCCCAAAGGGATCTGTGGCTGTTTACCAGAGTAACAGGGGAAAGGGAAATACTCAGACCTTTCAAGGGCTGTGGCTAGCTGCAAAGTCTGAGCTGGCACTGACATCTGGGGATCCAAAATGCTATCATGGCCCCAGCTTCGAGTAATGGCTCACAGTGGGGCCTATTGGGTCCACGGTTATTTCCTCCACTTGAGGAAAATAACTTGAGGTTATTTCCTCCACTTCCAAGTGCATAATAAGGATGGATACACTAGTAGTTCACAAACCTTCACACTGGTTTCACAACCAGTTGGGAGTAAGAGGCAATACGGCAGAAAGGGCCAAAGAGAAGGCCTTGAAATTGCACACACTCCCCAACACAATCCTGGCCAAAAGAGGAAATCGGAACAAACCACATCCCAAAAGGAAATGATGGATTAGCACCATCAAAGACGTAAAGGATGCAGGGGTGGCAGTCCACATCATAATCCCACTCAATTCACCTGGTAGCCTACTATAAACTCAACCAAGTCATACCTCCAAATGCAGGTGCTGGGCCAGATGTGGTATCTCTCCTGGAAGAGATCTACACAGTCTCTGGCACCTGACATGCAATTCATCAGATCATGCATTCATCATTGATCTGATAAGTGTATTCTTCCCAATCCCTATCAGTAAGGAGGATCAAAAGCAGTTCATTTATTGTGGAACAGACAGCAGTCCACATTCACTATTTTGCCCAAGGCCTAGGTTAACTCTTCTGCTCTGTGTTACAATAGAGTCTAAAGGAACTTTGATCATCTTGACATTCCACAGAATATCATGCTGGTCTACCGTATTCATGACTTCAAGTTAAATGGACCTTCTGGTGAGCAGGAAATGACAAGTATTCTGAATGCCCAGTTAATGCCAGAGGGTGGCAGAAACGTTCATGGGTATGTCATGGGTTAACGTTCTAGGGGGCCAAAGGCCTGGGGCATGCTGAGACATCCGCTCTAAAGGACAAATTGTTGCACCTTGTTTTGCCCACCACTAAAACAAGGCATTGCACTTGGTGGGTCTCTTTAGATTCGGGAGGCAGCATATCTTAAACATGTGCACCACGGACTAGCTCTTGGGAATACTGCTCTGATTACTCCAGGTAATCAGGAAGACTGCCAATACTGACTAGGACCCAAGATAGAACTTTACAGCACATCAAAGCTACCGTACCACTCAGGTCATATGAGTCAGTACATCCAGACAAGATCGGGTGTGTTCAGGGCACTGTGGCCATAGACATGAGTCAGTATATCCAATCACGCTAGTGCTGTCTAGCCTCTGGTATGTCACGAGCCCTAATGGAGACTGAGCACCTGACCACGAGACATAGAGTGATTATGTGCCCAAGAGCTGCCAGAGCTGCCCGCTGTGAAGTGGGTAACAGAGACCCATGTCATAAGATTGCACGGAGGCAGCAGCAGTACTCTATGCTGTGACAACGATACATGTGTGATCAGGCTCAAGCAGGTCTGGAGGGAACGGGCAAGACAAAAAGAGGTGGTCAATTCTCCCATGCCATCTATTTTATTGTACTGTCCCTCTCCTTCAACATACACATATGGTTTAATGGGAGTTTCCAGGTAATGGAGGAGAAAAACCTCAAGTCCAACTCACAGATAGCTCAGCTCATTATGCTGGCCCTACCTGAAAATGAACTGCCACCAGGAGGGGCCTTGAAGGACAATGGTAAAAGAGTATCCTTCCACCGAACATAGCTTCAAGTGGTGCACTCGAAGGCTCACTTTGCATGAAGGTAGAAAGGACCTGAGATAGATATGGACCCGTGGGTAGAGGCAAATAGCTTTCTAGTTGACTAAGAGTATGGAAGGGACAAGGCTGAAAGGTCATTTGGAGAAGAGGCATAAATTGCACTTGTGGGAGTGAGCACAGGGCTTGAGGATCTTTGGGCTTCACACTAATGCCCACCAGAGAGCATCTACTACAGAAAACTCACTGAGAAACCTGGCAGATGTCTTTCTGGTGGGGGTGAGCCTGCTCTGTCCTTGGCCACCCCAGTGCCTGTGTAACTGACCCACGAACACAGTGGTCATGGCTGCAGAAATGGTGGTTATGAATGGCCCCAAAGCACAGCCCCCTCTCTGCAAGGCTGATCTGGCTACTGCTGCTACTGAGTTACCCAACCTGACAGCAGCAACGACTGATACTGAGGCCCAGAGGTACGCTGTCCTTTAAGGACAGCGGCTGCTATGTGGAGGGGATAGTGATTTGTCCTCACTGGAATTGATACTAGCTTTAATGTTTTATTTATTTTTGTTTATTTTATTTTTGAGAGACAGAGAGAGACAGAGCGTGAGTGGGGGAGGGCCAGAGACAGAAGGGGAGACAGAATCTGAAGCAGGCTCCAGACTCCTTGCTGACAGTGGGGCTCAAACTCACAAACCATGAGATCATGACCTGAGCTGAGGTCCAACGCTTAACTGACTTAGCCACCCAGGTGCCCTGATACTAACTTAAAAAAAAATGTTTTTAATGTTTTATTTTATTTTTTGAGAGACAAAGAGAGACAGAGTGCAAGTGAGGTAGGATCAGAGAGAGAGGGGGACACAGAATCCAAAGCAGGCTCCAGGCTCTGAGCTGTGAGCACAGAGCCTGATGCAGGGTTCAAACCCACAAATGCAAGATCATGTCCTGAGCCGAAGTTGGACATTCAACTGACTGAGCCAACCAGGCACCCCCCCCCCCCAATACTAACTTTAGATAAGAGTTTTGCCTTTCCTTCCTACACCACAATCCAAGGGCTTAGAGAGTGCCTGCCTTACTGGCATGGAAATTCACATAACATCAGACCAAGAGGCCCATTTTTACAGCAAAGGAGACATGACAGTTAGCACATGGCCATGGGTTCCACTAGTTCTACTATATACCTCATCAACTACAACTAACCAGCCTAATGGAAGATGGAATTCGTACCTCAGCCCTTCACGGGTATCTGCACTGACCCACATGGTGCTGTGTCTTCAGTGGCTAATCCACTCTGGCTAATTCCCAGTGGGTCTGCGAACCAGGAGCAGAAATAGGACTGGACTCTCTATCATCACTCCTAATGATCTACTTGTGGAAATCATGCTTCCTATTCCCAATATTCTCTCAAATTTGCAGAGCTCTATGTTTACATTATTGACTGAATGTCTCTTAAGAGGTGATTAGTTAAATAAACTATAGGACTTTATATTGCATTCAAATGATAAAACAATATGCAGTTGTTAAAAAGAATAAAGCATATCTGTATGTGTTGACTTGGAAAGATGTCCAAGATACAGTGTTAAGTGTAAGACAGAAATTACAGAATGTATATACTATATGATAGTATTTGTATGTATTTTTTAAAAAGAAATATATGTCTTTGTGCAAGCACAGAAATCCTCTGGGGTAATGCCAGAGAGAGAGGGTAAAGTCAATTTCCTTTTCACTTTACGTTCTTCTATACCTTCAGTTTTTTCTTACATGAGCCTATATTACTTCATCATACAAATGGTTTTAAAAAGATTTAGGGGCGCCTGGGTGTCTCAGTTGGTTAAGCATCTGGCTCTTGATTTTGGTTCAGGTCATGATCTCATGGTTTGTGAGTTCCCCATATCAAGCTCTGCGCTGACTGTGCACAGCCTGCCTAGGATTGTCTCTCTCCCTGTCTCTGTGCTACCCATGTTCCTTCTCTTTCTCTTTCTCTCAAAATAAGTAAAATAAACTTTAAAAAGTAAAATTAAATTAAATTTTAAAAAATAAAAAGATTTATGTGTCTTCACTGTATTATAAAACCAAAATAAATATTTTGAAGTTAGTTTCAGAGAGTTAATACATCACCTTTGGGGGAAAAAAAGCTATTTTCATTCTTTAAAAGGCTATTTAGGGGCGCCTGGGTGCTCAGTCGGTTAAGCGGCCGACTTCAGCTCAGGTCATGATCTCACTGTCCGTGAGTGCGAGCCCCGCGTCGGGCTCTGGGCTGATGGCTCAGAGCCTGGAGCCTGCTTCCGATTCTGTGTCTCCCTCTCTCTCTGCCCTCCCCCATTCATGCTCTCTCTCTGTCTCAAAAATAAATAAACATTAAAAAAAATTTAAAAAATAAAATAAAATAAAAGGCTATTTAATTACTACCACCATCTCCAGCCAAGAGGAAAATATTCTTTACCCCTCACGGTGTGGCTGAGGAATCATTCTTTAACGCTTTTGCTAAAGGAAAGCTGTCTTCATCTCGTATTTCTTCCAAATGCCACGGTAGATACCCTGGCTAATGTTTTGTTTTGGGGACGAGTAGAGAAGGAAAGGGTGTGACATATGAAGCAGGAAAGTATTGAAAAAGCTGGAATCACAAGTGGAGAGGTGGGGAGGGGCTTGATGTTTATTTATTTTAAGTTTCCTGTAGACAACGTGGACAGAACAGGGTTTGCCAGGCTGGTCATGAAATCTCTTCTGGATTCTTCCCAGCACAGTCTAAGGATGTGCACAGTGGATGTTCGATTTGGTTTGTTGACTAATAAAGTATATGAAAAGTTCCAGAAAAGAAGCAATAGTACAAATGGGGTCAAAATGAAAGTTAACAATGGCATAGCCAAAAATTAAAGCAGCAATGTACTGATAGTTAAAAACAAATTATTTGTTTGGTTTATACACAGGTTGATAGCTTCCACTGGTTTAGAAAGTCACCTTTCTAAACAAAAAGAGGAATCGAGTTCAGAGTTTTCAACCAGGCAATTCTATCCAATAGCATTTTTACTACAGTGCTTTTAAAGTTACTAAGTAATCAAGAAGGCTAATAATTAGCAAGAACATATGCCTGTGAAAGCAAATTTGTGGCTAAGACATCAATCCTGCCAAATAAAAAGGTGAAGTAAAACAGTAAAAAAATTTAAACGGAAATTAAAGACAAGCCTAGCCCGTTAAAAAAAGTTTCCATTCTGTATAAAAAGTACTACCTCCTAGTATGGTTTTTCTGTTCTATAATGACTGTATGTAACACAGACTGTCTACTTATAAATTTTTTATTTGCTAAAAATAAAAGCAATTTGAGTAGCTAAGAAAGTAATAGCTTAATTACATTTTTTTTAGCAATGTGCACTCTAAAATCGTTTATTTTCTCCTATTGCTCTGTGATATTTTTTAATTTTCTACAGTGTAAGGTGTAGACAGGATGTGTGTAGGAACGTTTAGGGGACTGATACACAGTGGTATGTGCTTAATCTCCATATAAACTAAGTGTCTCTATGACGGTGATGAGCCAGCCTGTTGATTTCTGCTACTTTTGTTCTTGAAGTATTTGTACGGCAGCTTTATTACTTAGGAGTTCACTACACAGCAGAAATACAATCTTTCTGTATAAACAAACTGTGAGCTGAGCCAAAACATCTTATAATAAACAAACAAAACAGCCTGTTACTATTTGCAGGTAGTATGTTATCTTGTAAAACTCAAATTAAACAGGTCTCCACTTGTTGAACAAATAGGGAAAGATGATGATAAGGGGAATTTGTTTGGTTTCTATCACTGTGGGCAAGGGAATGCCCTGCTTTGTCCTCCGCACTATTGACAACCAGTTTCCATGAACCCCCAATACCTATCTATGTATTAGCAATGAACATCGAAGGGCCAGATCTGCCAGTCTCTACTGAGAACATCTGCATATAATGAAAGCTGTACATTCCAAAGGCCCAAAACTGAATCTGTGGGTCAAACGTTACCTGCAGATGTGTTCTGTTTGGCCTGAACAGTGTTCGACATTTTAAAAAATTACGTGTCAACCTTTTTAAAGTCAGATTTCATACTGAAATGAACCACGGCTCCTTGGAAAAATGGCTGATTCCACACCTAGGGCAGGATGAGCCTGGTACATTTTGTTATGACACACAATAAAAAAATATTCAAGGAGGGGAGGCTGGGTGGCTCAGTCGGTTAAGCGTCCGATTCTTGGTTTTGGCTCAGGTCATGATCTCATGGTTTTGTGAGTTCGAGCCCCACGTCGGGCTCTGCGCTGACAGCATGGGGCCTTCTTGAGGTTCTTCTCTCTCTGCCCCTCCCCCCACTTGTGCTGGCATCTCTCTCAAAAAATAAATAAATAAACTTTAAAAAAGTATTCAAGGAATGGTAGCATCTCTCAGGACAGAGGAGTGGGATCTAAAGAGTCCCACAGGGCCAAACGTGTGACAATTTGAGAATCAAAAAGAAGAATGACAGTGATGGTTCGGAACAAACTGAAGAAAAAAAAAATCCACAAATTCACAGTGATACTGAAGAGTGTATGAGGTGGTGGGAGGGGTAGCATGTGAAGGAAAGGTTGTTTTGTTGTTGTTGTTGTTGTTGTTGAACAGAAAAACTGTTAAATAATGAATGTAGAAAGAATGTTAAAAATCATCATTTTATGGGGCACCTGGATGGCTCAGTTTGTTAGGCGTCCAACTCTTGATTTAGGCTCAGGTCATAATCTCACAATTCATGAAATTGAGCCCCACATCAGGCTCTGCTCTGTCAGCACAGAGCTTGCTTGGGATTCTCTCTCTTGCTCTCTCTCTGCCTGTGCCCTGCTCATTCTCTCTCTCTCTCTCTCAAAATAAAGAAATAAAGAAAATTTAAAAATAAAGAAATATTAAAAAAGAGAAAATCACCTGTTACAATAACTCTTATTATAATCTATTCAAGCAAAGATTACTGGGTGAAAGTTTTTGGTGCACAAGGTGGTCAAAGAGTCTCAGCGTATCTCCCCACAGATTACACATTAGCTGTAAAGGAGAAGATGTTTCTTTACAGTTAGGAAATATGGAAGACCCATCAGGACCAAGAGGTCAAAGCTGAGAGCACCAGTTATGGGACACACTGATACTGTGTAGAGAACTAGTATTCTCCTGCTGAGAACTAGTGTGACAGACTCATCCTCACTCCTATAGTGGAAACAGCCAGACAATCTATGTTGAAGCACATTCCAACAAACTGGTCTGCACTCTTCAAAAATGCCAATATTAAGAGAGACTAAAGAGACATGATAACTAAATGCAATGTGTGGTCATTGATTAGATCCTGGATTTAAATATATAGGTGTAGTTATAGTTACAGTTATATAGTTATAGCTACATAACTATTATTGGAACAATATGAGAAATTTGAGCACAGCCTGTATGTCAGATAATGGCATTGAGTCAATGATAAATCATATTGTGGAAATCATATTGTGGTTACACAGAAGAATTCTAGCAGATTCATGCTGCATACTTAAGGAAATGATTCAGCCAAAAAAGTGGGGTGTGTGTGTGTGTGTGTGTGTGACAGAGACAGAAAGGAAATGAAGCAGAATTTTCACAACTGATTAATGAATCCAGTTAAGGGAATGCAGGAATTCATTATACTATTCTTTCCACTTCTATATATGTATTTTGTAATTTTTTTTCAAAACAAAGAATTGTAGGGGGAAAAAAACCCAGAGATTTTACATAAAATTGTTTGGGGCTTTTTAGAAAAAGACTCTGAAAATCTAGCACCCTGGGCTTGCATTCTGTGGGTGGAGGGGTAGCCACCCACCCACACATCCTACAAGCCATGAAGTCTCCGGCCTGCCCAAGTCCACTTTCTATCTTGTCTTACATTCAGCCTGCTTCAATCCTTTGTCTCCAGTGTGATCCCCACAAACATTTGAGTTTGCAATCTCACATAAACCATAACAGAGAATTTTGAACATGGCTAAAGCAATTTCTAGAAATGTGTTACAAATCCATTTCAACAAGCCAATTAAACAATCTGAAGAGAAGGAACCTAGAAATGACATCTATACTAGCAACGGCAGCACTAGATGTCACAGAACTTCCCATTGAGACTTCTATTGAGTTGTGAAATATTATTCAACTAATACTGGGAAAATATTCCTTCAACTAATACTAGGGGAACAGAAGCCTTTAAAAATTATGAAATATCTAGGCCACCTGGGTGGCTCAGTCGGCTGAGTGTCCGACTTTGGCTCAGGTCATGATCTCACAGTTCCTGGGTTTGAGCCCCATGTTGGGCTCTGTACTGTCAGCATAGAGCCTGCCTCAGACCCTCTGTCCCCCCATCTCTTTGTCCCTCCCTGGCTCATGCATGTGCTCTCTCTCTCTCTCTCTCAAAAATAAATAAACATAAAGAAAATTTAAAATTATGAAGTATCTAATTAGATCCTAACACTAGGGAGCATTTACACGGTACTCTGTTAGCATTCGGTGGAACGGGGCCCTGGCACAAGAGCACATGGAATTAAGCACTTCATAAGTTCTTTGCATAACAGGGAACCATGTCAGATGTATTTGCCACAGTCCCTTCTCATCCCTGGGATGGTAATTTGCCCAGTAGTATTTCTGGTCTGATTTTTTACTGCAGTGAACCTCTCAGGACAGACCGTGTGAAGTCCTTCACCTACAGTGCCTATCTTTGGTATTAAGTCCCACCTCTCTGCCTTTCCACGTATGCGTCTTTCCCTATGCAACTGTTTTGTTTGTTTGTTTGACCCTCTATTGTTCTGCTCTTGCATCCTTAAGGCTGTTTGACCACTGTTCAATGTTTGGCCCAAGAGCACTCTTGCTCCCCTCAGCAAAAAGTCAGCATAACAGTGCCAAATACAGACATAAATCAAGGTGAATTGGTGGGCCAGGTTCCAAGCCACACCAGAGCTTGCCCAAGGTCACCCCACAGCTCTGAGCTATTTCAGAAACTGCAAGTCTCAACTGTGGCTCCTGTCCCCATGCAGTCACACAGCCTGACAGCCTCATTGGAAGGTTACTGAAAGCGAAGAGACAACAGGAAAAAAAAAAAAGGG
Organism: Panthera leo; assembly: GCF_018350215.1. Lineage (NCBI taxonomy): Eukaryota > Metazoa > Chordata > Mammalia > Carnivora > Felidae > Panthera > Panthera leo. The sequence goes on from NC_056684.1 coordinate 97,739,545, forward strand.
AATGTTCTGAACATTCCGTAGGTTCTTACTATTCATGATTAATTAAAATCAAATGAGAGCATATTTCTGGCACATAGAACACACTCAATATTCTCAACAACCCCAAAGGAGCTTTTCCACCATATTTATCCCCAAATGAGTCTTTTTTCCCCTTATCATTTCCCAAAGAAATTTTAACTCCACAAATCTACTGTATATGTGCTGTATGGAATCTGTGCTTTATACAGTAAAAGTTATACTACCCCTACCCATTCCCTGAAACCAATTTTCATCCTCTTGGGGGTGATGTTGTTCTCATTAAGAAAGCAGGTACTGTAATGTTTATAGTAAAGCTGTAAATGGACATTTTCCCCCGTGCTTATTCTTGTCTTTGTTGGTCGCAAACCATAAATTTTGCCCTTTAAAATAATCTACAGGGTCATGGAATGAGAGTTGGAAAGAACTGCCATTCCAGCAAGAATCTGCACCCAGGCTCCATGGAAGCCATAAGTCCCACAGCTAACGCCCTGCCAGATAGGACAAATCCTGAGGACGGTCACTGAGAGACTTCAGAGTGTGGTGTTTGGTGTAATGTGATGGTCCTGATGTGTGGGAGCAGCAAGGCATGGACTTGGGGACAGACAGAACTGTGTCTGCATTCCAGCTCACTAACCAGGAGGCCATGGCATATCATTAACCAGCCTGAATCCATATGTAAAATGAGATAGCAATACCCACCTCCTAAGGTCATTATAAATATAATTTGTGCCTCCTAGGTAATGATACTTGGCACTTTGCCTAAGTCTACTGGGTCACCAAATGGCGATACATCATTCCTTCTGCTTGCTTCTATCTTGTTTTGTCTTCTGGAGGCAGGTTACCACAGACAATGTCCTAGCTGCTGCTTTCAGCCCTTGACTGATGTCGGTCAGATCTACTCTCAGGCCCCCATACCATGTTCCACACTGCTAAAGGTCTGCCCAGGCACCGCATAGTGGTTCTGTCCTGTCCTTTACCTCAACTCCTCTGGGAGCATCTACTCTTCCTACCACTCCTGTTGGAAATCTCTGCTTCCTCTTCCAATTGTTCTACCATTTTCATGCCACAGAAAGAAGGTTTAACATCATAAAGGCTGGGGGGCTTCAGTAATACAATTCTTCTGGGTTGGCTGGCTCACATTGTTTTGAACCACAAGGCCCTTTCCTTCCTGGACACATAGATAGTCCCCAGGAGTTGGGTTGGGTTCAGTTAAGCCACCTGTTTTATGCAGAGCCAGTATTTACTTCCCAAAACAAGGCCTGTGATGACTCTAGCCTATCGTGCCAGACTTCTTGATGTAAGGTGATTTTCTTGCAGGATCCTTGTGTCTCTGCGTAATCTAGCTTCTGTCATGACTGCCCCACTTCCCATCTAAAATATCTTTATATGCTTGAAACCCTGGTCACGGAAGGGGGTTGAATTTTTCCTATAGGGTTCATGGGTCACATGCAAATCAGGACATGTCACATACCTAGGTGGAAGAAGTTCTACACACATAGCTTGGAGATAACTGTAGGTCCTGTAAAGATTAAGGATATGTTAAGAACCTAGCAACATTCCAAGTAGCCTAATCTAGCTGGTCCATGAATCGGTCTTTTATTACACTATTACAGCTATTTTTGGCCTTGGTGCAGGTTAGTAAGTCAAGGTCATGGCTCCAGGAATTCTCTCCCTCCAAAAAAACATCAAGTTTCTTTGTCTGCTGGACTGATACCATTAGCATACAAATATACTTATTCTCCCATATTAAAAACAACTACTAAAACTCTCTTGATCCTATTTCTCAGTTTTTTTTAAATAATCAAACTCCCCAAAAGAGTTGCCTATATCACCGTCTCTACTTTGCTCTCCCCATCCTCGGTCGAATCCTCTCTGATGAAGCCTTCATTCCTGCCACTCCACCTAACAGCTCCTGTCAAGATCTCAAATGACCCTCATATCTTCAAAGCCACTGACTAATTCTAAGTCTACACTAATCATGACCTTTGACACTTTGGACCATTCCCTTGTTCTTTATAAGAGCTTTTATTTGAATTCCAATTAGTTAACACAGTATAATATTAGTTTCAGGTGCAATATAATGATTCAGTACTCCCATACATCACTTGGTGCTCATCACAAGTGCACTCCTAAATCCCCATCACCTATTTCACTCATCCCCCCACCTACCTCCCCTTTGGTAACCATCAGTTTGTTCTCTATAGTTAAGACTCTGTTTCTTGGCTTGCCTCTTTCTTTTTTCCCCCATGATCATTTTTGTTTGTTTGTTTCTTAAATTCCATGTCTGAGTGATATCATATGGTATTTATGGTATTTGTCTTTCTCTGACTTATTTCACTTAGCATAATCTCCTCTAGCTCCATCCACATCACAGCAAAGGGCAAGATTTCATTCTGACCATCCTCTCATTCTTGAAACTTTTCTTCACTAAGCATTTAAGTGTGGGGAAATAGGTGCAAGAATTCCTTATATTTACATAAATGGGTTAAACAAGCTTAGGGCAGAAAGCTGCCGCCACAGGGCGGAAGTGCCCAAGGTTAGTTAGTGAGATATTATGATAGGATCAAGAGTAACACAAGTTACACAAGTTATATCACCTGCAGGAAACTACTTTCCATCTGGCACCAATATATTTTGATCACACACCGCACTTGCTCCCCAGACCCTTTGCTTCTTACACACACAACTGTCTGATCGTTTTCTTCACATTCACCACATATGTAAGATCTTGAGAGCTCAATAAATATGGAAGCAAAACCCTTGTTTGGGGCTCTTATCTGTCCCAGACATTAGCCTCAATTCTGTCCCAGACATTAGCCTCAATTCTGTGTCTGCTCTCTTACTGGACAAGAGAGAACTCCAGAGTCATAGTCTGTGACATTTAAGAACATTGCTCTTGAGATTTTCCTACGTTAATGATCACCCCCTTTTATTCCTCCTTTGCTGGTTCCTCCTCATCTTCCTGACCTCCAAATGCTGGAGCTCCAGGGTTAAGTCTTTGGTGTTTGTCTCTCCATTCCCCATGGCAACCCAGGCTCAGGCCCTTAAATGCTTTTGTTATGCTGATGTCTCCCAATTTTATATCTCCAACCTGGATTTCCCCCAAATGCCAGACTTGTATATTTAAATGCCTACCTAATAGTCTCCTTAGATTTGCATCTCGAATTTACCATATCCAAAATAGAATTCTTGATTTCCTTTCCCCTAGATTTGCACCTGGGTCTCCCTATCACAATGAATGACCCGATCTTTTCATTCTTGTAGTTAGTTACTCAAGTCAGGAACTTTGGATTCGTTCTTTTAAAAAATTTTTAATGTTTATTTGTTTTTGAGAGAAAGAGCGTGAGTGGGGAGGGGCAGAGAGAGGGAAGGAGACACAGAATCTGACGCAGGCTCCAGTCTCTGAGCTGTCAGTACAGAGCCTGAGGCGGGATTTGAACCCATGAACCTCGAGATCATGACCTGAGCCAAAGTTGGACGCCCAACCGGCTGAGCCACCCAGGTGCCCCATTGGATACGTTCTTGATTCCTCATCCAATGACCAGATTCCTATGTACCCTTCTCTCAGAAATAATCTTGAATCTAACCACCTCCACCACTACCACTGTGACCCAAACCCCATCACCTCACACCTGGATTGCTCTAACAGTCTTCTGATTGTCTTGCTTAAAGAGCTGGAGCAATCAGTAGCTGGAGGAATTCTTCTGGAATGTATGTCATGCCAAGGCACCTCTCTGCTCAAAATCCCTTTCATGGCTCCCATCTCATTCAAAGTAAAATCCACAGTTCCTACCAAGACCCACAAGCCCTCATGTCTGACCCCTTACCACTCTAACTTCATCTTCTATGACCTTTGCCCTTTGTTTACTGTGCCTCAGACCTACTGATCTCTTTACTCCTCCTAGAACACACCAGAACACACCACGCCTAATACACATCACTTGATCCTGCCTGTGGCCTTTGTACTTACTATTCCCTATGCCTGGAAAGCCTGCATCACTCACTCCTTCCCATTTCCTTCTGTTATCTCTTCAAATGTCATTCGTCAGAAAGGCTCTTCCTAACGCCTCTCTATAAAAAAAGCAACCCAGCCCCTTCATCACCTTTTACCCCTTTACCATGCTTTGTATTTTACCACTTGACATATAATTATTTCTTTACTGTCAGTCTCTCCTTACTTGGAGGGCAAGGGCTAAGAACAATGCCTGCTACATACAGAAGTTCTGTAAAAAGTTCCCAGATTAACATGTGGCAACTCTCTTATGCACAAGCGTCTCATCAAAAACAATGAAAATGTTGAATTCCTTTTTTTTTTTTCACATTGGAAAGTGAGTTTAAGAAAGGGTAGGAGAGCTGCTTTGAGCTCAGGTACTGCAGTATAATTTTATTACTGTCACTAAATAGTACTTAATTTAGAGTATGTCTTTAGAGTATGAGCGGGCTGATTATAACTGTTCCAAGTGTTTATATTTTTAAAAGCCTAACTATGTAATTGGGAAAAAATAAGATTCAGAATTAAACATTAAAGGATTGACTGCAATAGGACCTCTTGGTGAACAGTGAATTGTATTTAGTTTAAAAAGCAGTTTGTTAGGGGTGCCTGGGTGGCTCAGTTGGTTAAGCATCCGACTTTGGCTCAGGTCATGATCTCATGGTTCATGAGTTTGGGCCCCATGTCAGGGTCTGTGCTGACAGCTCAGAGCCTAGAGCCTGCTTCGGAATCTGTGTCTCTGTGTGTGTGTCTCTCTCTCTCTGCCCCTCCTCTGCTTGTACTCTGTCTCTTCCTCTCAAAAATAAACACTTAGGGGTGCCTGGGTGGCTCAGTCGGTTAAGCGTCCAACTTCAGCTGAGGTCATGATCTCGCAGTCCGTGAGTTCGAGCCCTGCATCGGGCTCTGTGCTGACCACTCAGAGCCTGGAGCCTTTTTTGGATCCTGTGTCTCCCTCTCTCTCTGACCCTCCCCCGTTCATGCTCTGTCTCTCCCTGTCTCAAAAATAAATAAATGTTAAAAAATAAAAAATAAAAAAAATAAACACTTAAAAAAATTTTTGAAAGCAGTTTGCTAGTACAAACACTACATTTATCTCATAAAAATGTGTCACTTTTTTTTTCAAATGGCGCAAAAGAATGTTATTTAAAAAGTCTTTCAAGTTTTCAGGAAAAAATGTTTTCTAAAAATACTAGCAAACCAGTTTCTGATAATTATTATCCTCAAGAGCATTTACCAATGGATGGTTATGTCCTCATATAAGCTTCCAAACCAAGAACGGAAAGCATTGCAGGTGTGCTGCCTTGAAATTATGCAGCTAAACGCTGGACAACACACTCCCATGATCTCATCTGCTTCCAAGAAAACAACCATAATTTTCAGAACAGTCCAACAGCAACTATCGGGAGTTACTCTAAACTGTAATGTTTTAAAAACACACACACAAGGAATTCTCTGAGGATGGAGGGAGGCCAAATTTTATTACAAAATCCAAGGACCATGCAGTTCTTCTGTCGTGTGCTAGTATTTCATTGTATCAGCTATGGATCCTCTAAGCAGGGCATCACCTGATCTGGGGAAGCCTCTCCTTCTCAGGCATAGCGCTAACTTTCCTGACATTGAGCTGCACAAAACAAACGACGTCGCCATTTTCATCGGTGGATACTGAAGTGAGAAAATAAGGGCAATGGTACACACACACACACACACACACACACACACACAGAATTACACAATCCATTATTCACATACGGCAGGAAGGTATCTGTATAGATGTTATTTGTAGTTGCCAACTACTCTCTCAGGAAGACTGTGCTTTTTTCTAAAATTGTGTTTTTCCTAGGTTTTTTTTGTTTTTAATTTTTATTTTAGAGAGAGTGAGTGAGCAGGGGAGAGGGGCAGAGGGAGGAGAGAAAGAATCCCAAGCAGGCTCCACACTCAGCACAGAGCCCATTGTGGGGCTCAATCTCACAACTGTGAGATCGTGACCTGAGCTGAAATCAGGAGTTGGACACTTAACTGACTGAGCCACCCAAGGGCCCCTATGTTTTTTTTTAAATACTAAAATGTCCTGTCTTTTATGAAATGATGGTGAAAGTAGTTGGTAGTTGGTTTTTTAAAATGCGTACAACACTATCCCAATCTGTAAAAAAAAAAATTTTTTTAATTTTACAGGTACATGAAATCCAAAAATCCACACGTGAAATGTGTGCGTGTGTGTGTGTGTGTGTGCATGTGTGTGTGATGGAATATAGTTCAGCCATAAAAAGAAGAAAATCCTGCCACTTACAACAACATGGATAGACTTTGAGGCAATTATGCTAAGTGAAATAAGTCAGACAGAGAAAGACAAATACTGAATGTTTTCATTTATGCATGGAATCTAAAAAAGCTGAATTCATAAAAATAGAAGGTAGAATGGTGGTTGGCAGGAGCTGGAGGGTGGGGAGATGGGTACAAACTTCCAGTTATGTACCCATAAGTTCCAAGTGATTAAATATACATGAATAAGTTCCAAGTGATTAAATATACATGTGGTAACTACAGTTAACAATACACATTATATAAATGAAAGCTGCTAAGAGAGTAAATCTTAAATGTTCTAACTACCAAAACAATGGTAATTATGCAAGGTGATGGAGGGGTTAACTACCTTATTGTGGTAATCATTTCATAATACATATGTGTAACAAATATCACATCGTATGCCTTAAATTTACACAACGTTACATGTCAATTATACCTTAATAAATGGGGGGGAGAGAAAAAAATCCAAAAGTCTACAAATGACAACTTTCTAATTAAAGGCATCTTGGTTAGCTTCTTTCTTTTCAGAAGAAAGCCAAACTCCTTAGCCAGGCATTCAAAGTCTTCTACATGTGGTCTTAATCTATTTGTCTTGATTTCCTTATAATAGGAGCAGTCAGGGGGTCAGCCCCTGCCAGTCCTCACCTACTCTGGCTAAGGCTTCTGAGGTAACCTTCAGCCTCAACCTCCTTGGTTCCTAGTTCCTGACCTTAGTAAGGGTCATTAAAAGCCCCAGCTCTGCAAAAGGTGTGCAAGGAAAACACCAGGAACTCAAACTCACTGAGCTGCAACTTTCCCCTGGGCCCACAGAGCTGTGCTTTGCTCACAGTTTAGTATTCTTCCCACGGCCCACTGGAGCTCTCCCTTGAATTCCAGCTCAGATGGGGGCCCTAAACTGTTTGCCTAGATGTCACCAGTTTCCTATTCTCTGGGACTACAACATGTCCTCTGGAGTCAGGCGCCAAACCCCAAAGGCCACCTGGGACCAAGGTGCAGCTTTGGGCTAAGCATCACTTAACCCAGGCCAGACCTATCTTCCAGGAAAGTCCTCACACCCCCTTCTACTGAACCCTGGCTTCCTTTGCTTTCTTTCTCTCCCTGGCCTATTGTCATCCAGCAGGCAATCCTGGCTAAGACTTTAGGGTTATAACCTGTGTTCCCTCAATATACTGCTTTCCACACATACACCTTTTCCTTGGACAGACTGTCTGCCCTAATGCCTTATTTCTCATTCCATGCATCCTTAAATACCTCAAAATGTAGCTTAAACATACCTCTAATTACTTTATTTAGAGGGTTCTTGTCAGGCAGACATGGGGATACAAGGTAAATGACACAAACCCTGCCCCAATAGGAACCCAGTTTATCAGGAGTGAGAGCCAAGGGGAAATTTATCTTCCTTCCCTTCTGTGAATTAAGTATCTGAAACACAGGATGTACAACTTCTTATAAACATTGTTTTAGGCACAATGAGGTTCTATACATACTTACTGAATAAATATATGGAGAAAATGTGACTTCATTTAACAAACTCTCAATTCACTTTTTCAGCAAATATTTAAGGACCTATTATGTGTTAGGAATATCACAGAAAGCTAAAAAGTTAGGGCGTTAGAGAGCAGACTCTATCAATAATCTAGTCTTATCTCATATAGATTAGGGGAGTCTACATTTGTGCACTTGATTTTGAAGAATGGGGATTTTGAAAACGGGCTCCTATGCACACAACTCTTTCCTTTAAGGCGTATCAATATTCAGTTATTCAGGAGAACGCATTCTGGCTTCTTAATATATTGTGAACAACCACCCTACCTAAGAGCTTATTTTGTTATCATTATTTTTCAGTCCAACAGTAACATTTATTTATTGGGGGCCCAGCCCACTGCACACTTGCTTAGAAGTCCACACAGAAAAACAGAGGTTTCCATCCTGGAGGAACTCAATTAACTCAGGGAGCTACACCTGCAAACCCAGTATTGCTAAAGGGTGCTGAGAGGGTTCCGAGGCATTCACAGGTGACCTTCAGCATCAGAAAAAGAGTACCTCTCCACTAGAACCAGATGGTCTTTTCTTTAGAGTAAATGAATCCTCTAAGTACATTATCGCCTTCTGCCCTAGGGGAAACCTGAGAAAGTGAAAAACCCCCATCAGCCCAAAAGAAAGGGTGAGAACCTGTCCCTGTGTGTAGACAGTGGGGAAGGGCAGAGTAGTCCAGGCCCTGAGATGGGCCCTGCTGGTCTCACCCCTTCCTAGGGGAGGGCCTAACGGGGTGGGGGTGGGGAAACCCTGGAAGCGTCCTCTCACAATAGATAGCATCCTGCTGGTAAAGACCATCCTAAACCTAAAGAGAGAGTTTTCCTATTTTCCACCCATTTAAATTTACCCAAAGCCTGCTACTTCACATTCAGATAACCCCATACATAATCCAGCCATGGGGAAGAGAAGACTATTAGAGAGGCCTGGAGAAAACAGAGAGGCAGCGATAAGAGAAAAATCCCCTGAATGTTCCACTCATCTCCCACTAGGTTGCTCTTTCCTGATCATTTATTTGGTTATACATGCTCGAACACAGAGGCCCTAACTGTTTGAAACCAAGTTAATCCCACTGTGTTCATTACATGGCACGTCCTGTGTTGGGATTGGGGTTTCATCTTCACAGAAATTCAGAAAAGTGGCCTCTTTCTATTACGGAAAAAAAATACTTTCAGCTTGTAAGTAACAACTGTTTCTACTGCTCTGATTTTATGGTCTCCTATAGTTAACTAATAAACATTTTAAAAGTGATCATTTCACTTTTTTAAGAAGAACCCTTTTCTAGAGAAAGGACATTAGGGTGTTCAGCAGCAGATAAAACGTCAGCTTCCAACAGTTTGAAAACAGGTGAATGATTAATTATCCTAATGGACTGAGAATATCAACAGAAGATGGCCTGAAAGTTTAATGCTCATGAATGCCAGAAAATTGGAGTTGTTCCCGTACTATCAAAGTTGAGGGCTCTTGAAGAATCAGATCTAGAGCTGACATCAAGAAGCGATGGGGAAGAAAAATAAAATACCCCACAGCATCTCTGAAAAGGAATAGCATCTTTCTCTGCACTGATGTCTCTGCTTTCTGGTTCATTATGCATTTGGTGACCTGTACATCTTAACACATTTACTAAACATAACACGACTCACTTAAGTTTTTTAGTCCCTGATAATTCACTTTAAATAATCCATTACCTTGAGCATGCGGATTTCTCGAAGGGCGATTTTCTTTATGACAGGGTCATCTTCTGATTCCAGAAATCTCTTGATGGCTACAATCTGGCCCGTGTCCCTGTTTCTGCATTTGAAAACAACTCCATAGGATCCTTCGCCAATTTTCCCAATTTTTTCATACTTCTCCATCATAGAGGAGGAATAAATCTTAAAATGGATCTTTACATAGTTTGAAAATGTCGCTTATGAAATACTGGCACGAACAGACTGACTGTACTAGAGCCCCACTCAACGATGGGTCTTTGTCAAGCACCTAGAACAGAAGGGCACTTGTTAAAGAATTAGGAATCGACCCCTGTCCTTAAAGCCTCGCCCCTCAGCAACCGCAACGAGATCCGGGATGACAGCCTAGAGCTCGTCTTCAGTAATCCAATTCTAATCGTCTGGTACACACCCTGCAAGTTAAAATGCAACCCGTTATCCTAAATCGAACGGAGTTGTAAGATAATCTATCTTGTTTAATGTTATAGTTCATCCGATCTAAGACACATGAGCCTGCTAGAGGACGGAGAAGGAAGACTCTGGGATTCCCCGGTTCTAATTTCGGGTCTCATTTCCTTTGGGCAAGGAGACACCATCCGGGTCCCCGCGGGGGCGAGGCAGGAGCCCGAAGGGGGAGCCCGGCGATCCCAGGCGCGGGCGGGCCTCGGCGGGGAGCGGGGCCGCGCCTTCCCGCCGCCCCCGCGGGGCCCGGCCGCCAGCGCCACCCGGTTGCCCACCCGCTCCCGGTCCGCGCAGCGCAGCCTCGAGCGGCACCACGTGGCGGCCAGGCCCGCCGTCCGGGCCCGCGCGCCTTCCCCGCCCGGGACTCACGGCGCCGCGCGGCCCGGCCTGGCCCTGCTCCCGCCTCGCCGCCTCTCTGCCGGCTCCGCTCGCCGCCGCCCCGGCCGCAATCCCTATGGGAACCGGCCCCCGCCCCGGACTGGCCTGGGCGGGGCCGCCGCGCCCCGGCTGCCCTTCTGGAGCGGGCCGCCAGCCAGGCTGCGGGGAAGGGCCCTGGGGGGTGAGGGGGCCCTAGGGCCCGGTTGCCCGCGCGACCCTCTGCCGAGAGAGGAGGCCTGCGGGACTGCAAACTCCAGCAGGTCGTGTAGAACGCAGCTATAGCAGAGTCGGCTGGGAAGACGCCTGCGCCGGGAGCACCCCTCCCCAACCCTCGTGCAATCTGTACTTCACCGGCAGGGCAGATCCTACCGGTACTACGCGGGATTACTCCCCCGTGCCCTCCGCTAGGATGTAAACGGCTTGAGGGCAGCTTCTGTGTCTGTGCTCATCAGCGCTGTAGCATCCAGTCCAGTGAATGATGAATGAATGAAAGCAGAGTGAGGAAAAGAGGGAGAGGAAGGTATGATGACTGAAACTGGTTGCAGTCAGCACTTCCTTCCACTAGTTTGGGATCCATCACCATTAACTTCCTCTATAGCTGGGCTTTCTGATATGGGAGACTTACAGAGCCCGCCTTGGTTTAGGAGGGGGTTTTTTTTTTTTCGTTTGTTTTTTTTTTTTTTCCTTTCTCTTTTCTTTTCTTTCTTTCTTTCTTTCTTGCTTTCTTTCTCCCTCTTTCTTTTTTCTTTCCTCCCCACCCTTTCTGACTTTTCTTAAGTGATCTCTACACCCAGTGTGGGGCTTAAACTCAGGACCCTGAAATGAGGAGTCTTATGCTGTACCGACTGAGCCAGCCAGATGCCCCTGCCTTAGGTTACTTATTCCCATCCTTGTCCCAACTGGGTCCTACTCACCCAGGTCTAAGCACAATAGTGGGAAGTTAATGGACCTGGGGAATTCATGAAATAATTTGCTACTAGGCAGACTGCCCCAGTACTTTATCATCTATCCCATTCCATATGCCCAGCACTGAGATGGCTGTTTGCTGGGGAAGTGATATCTGAGGAGAGGAAAGTGTCATACTGTCTATGAAACAGGGACCAATTCCACACCAAGCAGCGTGCCATTAAAAGTAAATCTGGATAGGGTTCAGGAAGGAGCTGAAGCTGGGAGGAGAGGAATTAGGGCTGCCTTGGCTGAAGTCACATATAGATAGGGTCCAGGGATGAGCTAGAGGTGGTCTGTGAACCTCCTAGAAACTGTTTGCAGATGGCAACCACTGATGCATTTCCTGTCTCTATAGTTTTGTGTTTTCCAGATTGTCATATAAATGGATTTTTACATTATGTAAGCTTTTGAGGCTAACTAAGCTTCCTTTATTTAACATAATGCATTTGAGATTGATCCATGTTGTTGCATTTATCACTAGTTCATTTTTTTTCATTATTGAGTAGTATTCCATTGTATAGATAAACCACACTTTATCCCAGTTGAAGAACATTTTAGTTGTTTCTAGTTTTTAGGCCACTATAAACATTCATGCATGGTCTTTTGTGTGAACATACGTTTTTATTTGTCTTGGGAAAATACTAGGACTACTGTTAGGTCATCAGATAAGTATATGTTATTGTAAGTAATTGCCAAAATGTTTTCCAAAGTGACCATTCCATTTCACATTCCTGCCAACAATGTTCAATTACTCTGCATCTTTGCCAGCACTTGGTAGTCAGTTCTTTTGATTTTTATCCATTCTAATAGGCAGGTAATTGTCTCTTGTGGTTTTAATTTGCTTTTCCCTAATGACTAATGTTGAATAGTTTTTCATGCACTTTTTACTCTCTGGATGTTTTCTCACTTATAAGTTCTAGCTTTTTGTAAATTCCTTGGGGTTTTCTAAGTAGACAGTCCTGTCATCTGCAAATAGGGACAGGTTTAGTGCTTCCTAACTGGTATACATTTTATTTCTTTTTCTTGACTTATTGCACTTGGTAGGTGCATTAAATAGGAACAATGAGAGCAGCCATTTTTATTACTGATCTTAGGAGGAAAGCATTCAGTCTTGTACCATTAGGTAGGATGTTAGTTAGATCACTTTGTAGATGCTGTGGCAGGCAGCCTCCAAGATGGCCCTTAATGAGCCCTGCCTCCTGGTATTTATGCTCTTATGTGTTCCCCTTCCCTTCAGTGTAGGCCTGACCTAATAACCTTCATCTAAGGAATAAAATATGGCATAAGTAATGGAATATCACTTCCAAGATTAGTTTACAAAGAGACAGATTTCTGCCTTGGGAACTCTCTTGCTCACTTTCCCTGATGGAATCAAGATGCCGTGTTGTGAGCTGCCCTATAGCAAGGTTCTGAAGAGGCAAACAGCCAAGAAATTAGGCGCTCAGTTTCATATTCTGTGAGGCACTGAATCTTGCCAACAACCATGTGAGTGAGCTCCCGTTCCAGGGAGCCCTCATATGAGACTGTAGCTCCAAGTGACAACAAAATTTCAACCTTATGAGCGACCTTGAATCAGAGGCATTTAGCTAGTCATATCTGGATTCCTAATCTCCAGGAACCATGAGATAACAAAGGTTTAATATTTATGTTTTGGGGTTGTTATGCTGCAATATAAATTTAACACAGAAGCCCTTTATTAGATCGAGAATGTTTTCTGTAATCTCCTTTTACTGAGAATTTTTAAAAATATATTGAATGGATGTTGAATTTGCCAAATGTTTTTCTACATCTATTGAGATGAGCACATGATTTTTCTTATTTAGTTTGTCGATATAGTGAATTACATTCATAGATTTAAAAATGTTAAACCAACCTTGCATTCCTGGAATAAACCCAACTTGCATGATGTTCCATCATTTTGATACATGCTGGAGTCAATTAGTCATATTTTATTGAGGGTTTTTGCATTAATATATCTGAGAGATATTGATCTGTAGTTTTCCTATAATGTCTTTGTCTAGCTTTGGAGCCAGGGTAATACTAATCTCATAAACTGAGTGGGAAGTGTTTCCTTCTCCTCTGTTTTCTGGAGAAGCTTACATTAAATTGTATTATTTACTTCTTAAATGTTTGTTGTGATTTTTCAGTAGAGCCACCTGAGTATGGAGTTTTCCTTGTTGAAATGTTTCAAATCATAAATTCTATTTCTTCAATAAGGTATAGGGCTATTCAGGATATCTGTTTCTTCTTGAGTGAATTTTGGTAGTTTGTGTCTTCAAGGAATTTGTCTATTTTGTCTAGATATTTGAATTTATGGGCATAAGGTTGTTCATATATACTAATATTACACTATTATCTTTTTAGTGTTGTTCATACATAATACTATTACATTATTACCCTTTTAATATCTATAGTACACATAGTGGTGTTCCCTATGTCATTCTTGATATTAGTAATTGTTTTTTTCTCCTTTTTCTTGATCAGTGTGACTAAGTCTTATTGATTTTATTCATCTTTTAAAAGAGACAGCTTTTGATTTAATTTATTTTCTATTTTTTTCTCTTTTTCATTTCAATGATTTCACCTCTTTTTTCTGCTTGCTTTGCTTTTAGCTGCCTTTTCTAGTTTTTTAAGATGGACACCTAGAGGTCACTAATTTTATTTTTATTTTTTATGTTTATTTATTTTGAGAGAGAGAGAGAGAGAGATCATGCACTAGCAGGGAAGAGGCAGAGAGAGAGGGAGAGAGAAATCCCAAGCAGCCTCCACACTCATCACAGAGCCCAGTATGGGCTCTATGTCACAAGCCATGAGATCATGACCTGAGCTGAAAATCAAGAGTCAGACGCTTAACTGACTGAGCCATGCAGGTGCCCCTAGATCATTATGTATTTCTTCTTTATAATATAAGCCTTTGCTGCCATACATTTTTCTCAAAGCGCTACTTTAAATACATCCAGAAATATTTATATGTTGTGTTTTCGTTTTCATTCAGCTCAAAGTATTTTCCAGTTTCTTTTGTGATTTCCTATCTGACCCATGGGTTATTTGAGGTGTGTTGTTTAATTTCAAACTAGTTGCGGATTTTCTAGATAATCTTTTTATTACTGTTTTCTAGCTCAACTCCATCATTTTCAGAGAACTCTCTTTGTATGATTTAAATTCTCCGAAATGTGTTAAGATTTGTTTTATGGGCCAGCATATGGTCTATGTTGGTGAATGTTTCTTTTTTGACAGTTAAAAAAAATTATTTTTAAGTGATATGAGAAAGTCAGTGTGAGTTGCTCCAGAGCTGCCTTGTCTGAAGTTCATACCAGGCTACAGTTAGTCTGGAAAATTAACTTTATGGACTCTACAAGGTTCAGTACCCAAGGGGCCTGGAATTGTACCAAGCCCGGTGGTAGTTAAAGTAGGGAGCAAGTGCACTATTTATGTACGCCTAAGTAGGCAGTGGACCAGAAAGTCAGCGTGACTGGCAGCTGGACCAGTTGTTTTGTTTGGAGGAAGTTGGAGCAAAATAGTAGAAGACAGCTTTGAAAAGGAGACAGACAGTTGATGTCACCATTTAGCACCAAACAGAGAGGATACTGTGGCCTCTCTACTGTCAAATCACAGGCAGTGCTTTCAGTTGGCAGGACTGAAACTGGTTTTGATGTAAAAGAATTACAGCTCCTGGGAAATATAGTTCTTGAGAAGCTGAGAAATGGTCTGATATGTGGGCTCTTTTTCTCAAGTGAGAGCAGAGAACAGCGAAAGAACATTATCATTTCCTACTTACAGTGATCTTTTATTTGTAACTCTGCATAATTAGAATACGTCAATGTCCCTGTATTACATAAACAGTGCTGTGGTATTTTAATCACTTAAGGAAGCAATAAGCATTCAGTAAGGAAACACACGGTAAGACAAAGAGCCTGGGATTTGGAGTCGGAAGACTAGGATTTCTACCTTCTTACTAGTGTTTGATCTTGTGCAAGATAGTTACTGTTGCCTAAACGATAACAACAGCCAGTTAACTAGTGTGAACCTCGTGACAGGCATTGTGCTTGGAGTATTTTCTGTGTGAGCCCCACAACAACCCTGGGAGATGGGCATCCACATTATCACTAGAGAATTTGAGATGAGGTTTCAGATGAGGAAGGTGAGCTTTAGAATGGGTAAGTGAGGGGCGCCTGGGTGGCTCAGTCTGTTGAGCGTCCGACTTTGGCTCAGGTCATGATCTCACGGTTCCTGAGTTCAAGCTCGGCGTCAGGCTCTGTGCTCCGAGTTTGGAGCCTGGAGCCTACTTAGGATTCTATCTCTGTCTCTCTGCTCCTCCTCTGCTCACGCTCTGTCTCTCTCTTTCTCTCTCAAATATAAAATGAATCATAAAAAACAAAAAAAAAAAAGAATGGGTGATTTGTCTGAGGGCACAAAGCTAGTGAGTTATGAAGCAGTCATGGGATTGTAGGCAGTGAGTCCAGAACCTTTACTCCTGTTTTTGCTAATATCACCGAATGTTTGGGGGTGGCTGTCAGGATTTTGGAATGAGGGTATAGGACCCTGGGAGTTGATCCACTGTACTTCCCACACACAGTGTAGTGCTCTCCTTTTTTTTTTTTTTTTTTTTTCAGCTGCCTGGAAGATGAGTCTTGTCATTACGCTTCCTTCTCACAGTAGCCCAGAAACTTCATCTGTGTGCGGCTCTGACACTTTGGAGAATTAACCTCCCCAAGGTCAGGGCAGAGTGCTGACATCTCATCCGAGTGCTGACCACAGGGCGATGCTGGAAGTTTCTCTGCTTGTTAGTTTTCCAATTATATTTCCTTAAGGAAAGGGAGTTGAGTCACAGTGATCTTACAATGACACAATACAGCTGCTCGAGGAAATCCTTGACTTTACTTTCCCTGCTTTAGGTGGATTTGGAAAGGAAATCATTTCATGGCACATTCAGAAAATAGTTAATGACTACCATTCAGGGACACTTATGTTTCAGGTTCAATAGCCACATGATCTCTAATCTTTATAACATTCCTACATGGTTGGATATATTAACTGGTTGGAATTATTAACTGCCCCATTTTATAAAAGAAGAAGCTGGGGATCTGGGAGGTTGGTCAAAGTAGACAAGGCCATCCAGGTATCCAGGGCTAAAGAAAGGCAGGTTTCAAACTCAGCCCCACCTATTTCCAAAGCCCATGCTCTGGAGGTGCTACACGTAACTGTGGCAACTAAGAACACCCTGTGAACAACCTAAAGAGAAGCCAGGTGTCACCCAAGTTCATCCTGACAAATCACTGCTAAATGTTACAAAGCCAGACGTGTAAGTAACTTTTCCCTTTATCTGGAGACTGGTGAATCAATTCCAAAATACTGGAAAATAAATGTAAATAAAATAAGGGCCTATCGCCCTTGACTTTCTCTGTGGGCCTAGCCAACAGTAAAATTGAGTATTTTCATCCCTATTGACATAACCTTAGTTATTTTGTGTGGGTGGTTTCCCTTTAAGTACTTCTTGCATTTCCCATTTGGCAAACCATCCTTTTAAAGCACCTCCTCTTCTAAGGGCTTTCTTTGTTTCTGAATCTCCCTTTAACAACCTCAACACCTTTTTGCCTTTCCAGATTTTAAAACCACCACCCAGTACCTTAGCCCTTGAACCTACATGTCACAAGAGCTCAGCAACATTAACACTAAAACCTTGGGAGGTTTATGTGGCTGACCCTGGGCTACCAGTGGGTGAGTCACTGTATCCGATGATCCATGATCCGTCTTCAGGAAAGTGTCAAAACCTCAGGGTGTACATCTCTTTGCCACTTTGGACAATGGATTGCTAACCATACTTATCTTAAATAAGGCAATCTATGTACGTTTCTGTTTTATGATTTTGAATCGTATGTTCTAGGGGAAAAAGGTACATTCCCAAAGGTAAATTTATAAGACTGAAGAAATAGGAAAGAACATTAGTGACTTTCTAAACTTCAGCTTGAAGCTGTTACACACAAACAGCTGTTTGGAAAGCAGGCTTTCCCTGAGTGCTGGCATGTGCCTGCCACCACGCTGGGCACCAGAGGCTCAGAAAGGGGGTGAGACTTGCTCAAAGATGACCAGAGACTCAAGGCGCCAGCTGAAACCAGCACCCGGCTCTGCTCACTCTCAGGTTCAGCTTCTCCTGTTTCCTTCCCTGCTGTTGATGCACCGTGTTAGCGTGTGTAGCCAGCGCTCCTGTCTCTCCACCCTCAGCTTCTCCTTTTATAAAATGGGGCCGTTAATTCCAACTAGTTAATATGTCCAACCACGTAGGATTATTATAAAGATCGGAGATCATGTGGTTACTGAGCCTGAAACATAAGTGTCCCTAAGTGGTGGTTATGAACTATTTTCTGTATGTGCCCATGAAATGATTTCCTTTCCAAGTCCACTTACAGCAAGAAGGAAACTAGAGAGGAGAACATGGAGGGCTTTTCAGTAGAACCTTGGTTTGTGAGCATAATTCATTCCAGAAACATGCTTGTGATCCAAAGCATATGTATATCAAAGGGAATTTCAAGAACCATTGGCTCAGTTGTGATCATGTGATGTTTGGCGTCAGGTACTACTCGTATTGCAAGACATCGCTCATTTTTATCAAGTTAAAACTTATTCGAAATGTTCGCTCGTCTTGCGAAACACTCACAGAACAAGTTACTCACAATCCAAGGTGTTACTACTTCCCAAGGGTATTTGAAGAAATTTGAAGACACAGAGAAAAGGTAAAGGACTCATTCAGAGTCAAAAAATAAAAATTGTTTTAGGCAGCAAACAGGCCAAAATTCTGGTTTGTATTCTGATTTGTATTCTTTCCACCTGCCATGCCACAACGCTGCTTCAAATTAGGTAACTCTATTATTTAAAAAAAATTTTTTTTTAATGTTTATTTATTTTTGAGAGAGAGAGAGAGAGAGAGAGAGAGTGAGAGATGGAGCATGAGTAGGGGAGGGGCAGAGAGAGGGAGACACAGAATCTGAAGCAGGCTCTAGACTCTGAGCTGTCAGCACAGAGCCCGATGTGGGGCTCGAACTCACTATGAGATCATGACCTAAGCCTAAGTCGAGCGCTTAACCGACAGAGCCACCCAGGCTCCCCTAGGTAACTCTAATTATGTGGCTAAAGAAATAGAAATCTGCTTTTAAAAAACCCAGTATCGAAATAGAAATATTCATGTGTGTGATAAGGTGGGGGAGGAGGGAAGAGAGGACAGGGAGTGTGAATTATTTGCACTTTAAAAATACTTTTTCCTTATCGTGAGATTTCTTTTCATATAGATTGTTATAAAAATGCACCCCTTTCTTGAATGGAGTTAATAGTTTAAGTCCTCTCAACTTGCCCTCCTTACAGAGACTCTGTGATGCTTATTCACTGGTTTCTAAATAACTTTTTGTACAAACAAACAGAAACTACTGGCACCCTAGATACATTTCCCATGTCAACCATTGAATTCTCAGGCGTCTGTTGACCCAAAAGATCTAAACAGTTTCATAAGATCCTCTTGAAGCTGCATACATGCCAAGGATTGAGTGAAGATCATAGTTACGACCACAGGAGGAAATCCTATCATTGTGAGCAGCTTTCACAGGAACGGCTCATCAAGTATTAGCAGTGAGGTCCTGGAGGCATCGAAAACAAATCCACATGCAGGTCCTTATAAAAAATACACATTTCAGTATTTCCCCCTGCATAATAGAAATCCTGCACCTCACACAGCAACATCTTTATTTTCCTACAGTATCATCTGACCTGATTTTCCTACAAAGAGTGTGAACTCTGGAGCCAGACAGCCTGGGATCCATTCTAGTTCTGCTGTGAGCCGTCTGTCAGGAGTCAGGCAAGTTCCTTGACCTCATTATGCTTCATATGTGTTATCTGCAACTCAGGAATTAGCTACCTTCCAAGTTGTCATGGGGATTACAGGCATGCTATATCCATATTAGCCTTTACTGTTATTATCGCCATGCTAATAATAATCTACACACTATTTTCTGTTCAGGTGGGAATTTCATTTACTACTAAAATGTATTCCAGGAGCACCTGGGTGGCTCAGTCAGTTAAGCGTCCAACTTTGGCTCAGGTCATGATCTCACAGTTCGTGAGTTCCAGCCCCACATCAGGCACTGCTGTCAGCCCAGAGACTGTTTGGGATCCTCTGTCCCTTTCTCTCTCTGCCCCTACCCCACTTGTGCTCTCTCTCTCTCTCTCTCAAAAATAAACATTAAAAAAAAAACACAAAGAGTAAATCTTAAATAAAACGTATTCCATACCTCACTGAGAGCACATGTAAATTTATAGATTCATTCAACACCTACCAGTCAAGGAAGAATATCCTTTTAGTCACTCAGAGGCCTCAGCAACACTTGTAGGGTTCTTCTCGGGAAGCCAGTGCTTCTCACTGGGAGAGCAGCCCTGTTTCCACCACAAGGCGCTGCCGCTGGATGGAAGGTCTCCAAGGAAGGAGGCAGGGTATGATGGAGGGCCAATTAGACCCGGGTTCAAACCTGGGTTCTACCCTTTTTTTTTTGGCTGTGTGAAACCAGGAAAATTACTTCTTGTATTGGTCTGGGACTTTTTTTTCTTCTTTCAGTTTCTTTTTTTTAATTAATTTTTTTGAGGTAATTGCTGATTCCCATGCAGCTGTAGAGATTCTGTAAACTGTCTCCCCAGTTTCCCCCAGTGGTAACATCTTGCCCAACTATGGTTCAGCATCACAGCGGGATATGCACGTTGATGAAGTCAACCTACAGAACAGTTCTATCACCACAGCATCCCTCATATTGCCCTTCATCCCCCTCTCTGACTCCTGCTTGGGAATAAGTTCTGTGGGCATCGGTGGGTAAATAAATACCCAGAGACGACATGGTTGGACTGCACAGCAAATGTCTGTTTAACCTTCTAAGGCACTGCCATATGGCTTTTCAACATGGCTGTGCCATTCTGCACGCTCTCCAGCAAAATGCGAGAGTCCCAGGTGCTCTACGTCTCTGCAAGTGTTGGGCGCCATCAGTCTTTTCTTTGTTTTTAAATTGTGCTGAGAGGCACATAACATAAAATTTACTGTCTTTATCATGTTCAGTGGACAATTGAGTGGAACTGAGTGCTTTCCTGTTGTTCTGCCACCATTACCACCAGCTTAGAGCTCTTTTCATCTTGTAAAATGGAAACTGTACCCAGTGTACAGTAACTTCCCCTTCCCCCCACCCCAGCCCCTGGCGATTGTCATTCTACTTCCTGTCTCTATGGTTTTCACTACTCTAGGTACCTTTCATATTTTAGCAATTGTGAGCAATGCTGCTATTGATATAGATGCACAAATATCTCTTCGAGACCCTGACTTCAATTTTGTGGGTATACCCAGAAGTGGGATTGCTGGATCATAGGGTAGTTCTATTTTTAATTTTTTGAGGAACTACCATACTGTTTGCCACAGCAGCTGCCCCATTTTACATTCTCACCAACAGTACACAAGGGTTCCAATTTCTCCACATCCTCACTAACATTCGTTACTTTCTTTTTCTTTATTTTCTTGATGGTAGTCATTCTAGTGGGTGTGGGGTGGCATCTCACTGTGGTTTTGATTTGTGGACTGGGATCTTAGTTGCCAACCATAGAAGCCGCTTCAGCTAGTTTAAGCAGAAAGGGATTGATTAAGAGATATTAAATAGTTTGTAGCATCTCCAGGAAAGTCAGATAGGTAGGGCTCGAGGCTGCGTAGCTAGACCCCGGGGCTGCTGCTGGCGGTGCTACAGGTGGCGGGACACTACATGCAAGACTCTCCATCATTCAGGCTACTGAAGACCAGACTCCTCTCTTCCATCCAAGCCAGAAAACACCGCTGCTTCATGCTGCTCTCTTTCCGACTGAGACTTGTGTGAGTCTGGCTGGGAGCATCTGTACCCCGGCTGCTAAGACGCTGGGAAAGGGAGTCTGAGTTTCTGCCTCCGAGAGTCCAGATTCCTAGTGAAGGAAATTATTCCAGCATAGGAAAAGTTTTCACAGACAGCCACAAGGCATAAGAAATATATACTCTACTCCCCCACCCTGTTTATAAATAGGGATAGTCATAGCTACCTAACAGACTTGTTTTAAAGATGAACTGAAGTCCCCGAGGTAAAATGTGTAACACCATGTCTGGCACATGGCAGGTGCCAATCATGTTATCCTTCTCCTTTGTCTCAATAAAATGCAAGCTGTGAGTTACTTCCTGGGTGACATTAGGGTGTTATGTAGGCAGCTATAGGATATACTTTTAGGAACCTCAAAAGAGCTCTATGACTCCCTTAATGTCCTAGCTAATATAAAGCTCCATGTTACTATTTTACTTAAGTTGTGATTCTTGAGAAAATGCAAATATCTGAAAAAGGAGGGCCATTAGGCTATAAATGACGTATTAATACAAGACCACCTCATATGTTGGAAAGAACACTCACCTGGGCATCAAGAGGACTGAGCTCAAATCCCATCTCCTTGTAAATAACTGTGTGATCCTGAGCAACTGGTTACCCTTTCTCGGCTTTTCTCCTCTATGAGAAGGAGGGTGAGGTACCGAATCACCATCTAGCTCTTTGGAGCTATAAATGGAGGCTTTGGAGAGCAGGTTCTGATGTGGAGCAGAAAGGAGAAAGCAGATGGGACGCCTGGGTGGCTCAGTCGGTTAAGCGTCCGACTTCATCTCAGATCATAATTTTGTGGTTTGTGAGTTTGAGCCCCACGTCGGGCTCTGTGCTGACAGCTCAGAGCCTGCTTCGGATTCTGTGTCTCCCTCTCTCTCTGCCCCTCCCCTGCTCATGCTCTGTCTCTGAAAAATAAATAAACATTAAAAAAAATTTAAGGGGCACCTGGGTGGCTCAGTCGGTTGAGCAACCGACTTCGGCTCAGGCCATGAATGGTTTGTGAGTTTGAGCCCCGCGTTGGGCTCTGTGCTGACATCTTACTCAGAGCCTGGAGCCTGCTTCTGGTTCTCTGTCTCCCTGTCTCTATATGCCCCTCCCCCACTCATGCTCTGTCTCTGTCTCAGAAATAAATAAACATAAAAAACAAATTAAAAAGAAAAAGCAGAAATATCTGTGCCCTTGAAGGATTCGATCTCCTGGGGGAAAAAAAGGACACCAAAGGACCTCAGAATGATGAGGGAAGGTGTGCTCTTTCCAGTGCCTCTGTGGCTGCTAGCAGGACTCAGTAAAAACATTAACACAACAAGTGGCAGAAAAGTCAAGATTTTGTGGATTACCTTTTCTTCAGGCGGCCGAGGAGATGGTGGTCATTCAGACTGAGCCTGCCTACCGAAAGTCACCAACTGTCTTTCAAAATAAGAAAAGTGTCCTACTTGGAGGACCTGGCAAGGAGAATCTCCCATGATACTACAGAAACTAGTGTGGGCTTCAAGATACCCAAGGAGGCCATCGAGGGCACCTATATTGACAAGAAATGCCCCTTTCCTGGTAATGTCTCCATCTGAGGGTGTATTCTGTCTGGTGTGGTGACCAGGATGAAGATGCATAGGACCACTGTCACCCCCTGAAACTGTCTCCACTACATCAGAAAGTACAATCACTTTGAGAAACGCCACAAGAACATGTCCATGCACCTGTCCCCCTGCTTCAGGATGTCCAGATCAGCGACATCGTCACAGTGGGCGAGTGCCCACCCCTGAGCATGACTGTACGCTTCAACGAGCTCAAAGTCACGAAGGCCGCTGGCACCAAGAAGAAGTTCCAGAAGTTTTGAAACTTGACATCTGTCCCACACCCCTAAAGAAATAAAGTTATTTTCTCAGTCAAAAAGAAGAAGAAGAAGAAGAAGAAGAAGAAGAAGAAGAAGAAGAAGAAGAAAGAAAGAAAGAAAGAAAGAAAGAAAGAAAGAAAGAAAGAAAGAAAGAAAAAAGATTTTGTGGATTACTTAAGTATCTTGAAATTCTGTCCTTATGGGCAGGGCAGACGTGGAGCCACCCTGCTAACTGGATGGTTCTATATTCCATTCCTTTGTTTTATAATCTACATCACTCTTATCTTTGATCTACCATGAGTGCCACATTTTGCCTAAGTGTGACAGAAATAGTCTAAAAATATGCTTTATGGTACATAGCAGGTACCTAACTAAAATTTGTTGAATAAAAATGCCATTTCTGGCACTCAGAAATGGGCTTTAGTGCATTGGTCAGTCACTGCTATTCCATGTCCCTAACTTAGTCTGAAGAAGAATGTTCAGAAATTATAAAAATAGGTAATCATGTGAATCTAATTGGGAACACTGGTCTTTCAAACAAAAATCCCACAAGTCAGGTATAAATGGATGGGAAAAAGATTCTTTGTCGCTGTTTGTACTCGATAATGATGGAATGACAGTAATGGAGATTAATTTATTACTTATCGAGTAACTGTTTCCTATAACATACTGTAGATGCAAAATTGAATTAATGTACAGTCCTTGTTCTCAGGCGTTAATTCCAAAGGAGAAGATAGAAATATCAATAATTGGAATATAGTATGGTAAGCCTTAATGAAAGCAAGTATGAAGTGTGATATTATAGTATTTTAAAGTACCGTAAAACCTTGGTTTGCAAGTATAATTCGTTCTGGAAACATGCTTGTAATCCAAAGCATATCAAAATGAGTTTCCCCATAAGAAATAATGGAAGCCCAGATGATTTGTTCCACAACCCAAAGATATTCATATAAAAACGATACAGTACTGTAATACAATACAAAATAATAAAGAAAATACAAAATATAAAGAAAAACAAATTAACCCGCACTTACTTTTGAAAACCTTCATGGCTGGTGTGAGGGAGACAAGAGAGAGGAGGGTTATTGTGTAGGGTGCCTTTCACTATAACTAATGGAATCACTGCTATCTATTGGCTCAGTGGAATCTTTTTCTGCATGGGGGCCATTGTATACACTTGCACGGATGTTGACTACAGTAAATTATTAATAAACTCTGTCATATACTGTATTTAATGTAACTGGCAATAAGGCAGCAGAGGAAAGGACCTATATCTGCAGGCAGGCTGACCTAGAATGAAGCCAAGCATTTCTAAGCTTACTCTTGGATGGAAAAGCAAAGGACTGTCCATAGGTGCTTTGAAGTGACAAAAAATACACTAGTGCCAGTTGTGGGCACCTTCCAACGTTCTGAAAAATCACTGATTTCTACAAACACCATGGCCTGAGACCTAGCATCTGACATGGGAGACGATCACCCACAATCCCACAGCAAGTGAGACAGAGAGAGACCCATTGGCTCAGTTGTGATCACGTGACATTCGGTGTCCCATACTATTTTGTATGGCAAGACATCGCTCGTTTATCAATTTAAAATGTGTTAGAAATGTTTGCCTGTCTTGCAGAACACCTGCAGAACAAGTTACTCACAATCCAAGGTTTTACTGTATTTGCATTTTGGGGAATTATATATGGAAAAGTGTAGAAAAGGCAACAATTAAAAAAAAAGTCTTCGTTTTCTGTGTTCTAGTGATTCCTACCATTACTATCTTAAGATCAAGTAGAGAGTTTGATAAAGGAGAGTGTGTATGTGTAAATCTAACACACACACACACACACACACACACACACACAGTTTCAAGTTGGGAAGATAAGATTTAACTTTTAAAATAATGGGAACTACAGTATGCTTGATAAATATGAAGACTAATAAGATGGCATTTGCAAATAATCTTCAACTTATCTCAAAAAGAAAATTGGAACCATCTTTAAGACCCAGGTCAAATGCCACATTATACAAAAAGTCTTAAATGCTGATTTATTTTTTGACAAAGAGAGGGAGAGAGAGAGAGAGAGAGAGAGAGAACGAGGATCTGAAACAGGCTCTGCGCTGACAGCAGAGAGCCAGATGTGGGGCTCAAACTCACGAACCGCGAGATCATGATCTGAGCCAAAGTCAAACACTTAACCAACTGAGCCACCCAGGCGCCCCTACACAAAAACTTTAACAGATCCTCCAGCTGGAACCAATCTCTCTCCACCATGTTGCCAGTCTGCCCGGTGTTAGAGCTCTTTTGCCTATGACCATCTCAAATTAGACTGTGAGCCCACTGAGAGCATGGACTTTGTTTTGTTCATGTTTGTATCCCTCCAAGTACAGTGCGACACCCACGGTAGGTATATGCTGAATTAAATTGAATGTTGGAAGCCTCTCTCAAAGAAGGGTATGCTATAATACTGGAAACCAGAATCCACATGCATTTTCAAAGGCTGGGAAGAGTTTAAGCTAACCATGTGAATTTATGGAACCACAATGAAAAAGTAGAATGTTAGTGTCTTTTGGCTAATCATAATTGATTAGATGACATTTTATTAATTTTAAGATATATGTCAAGAATATTAATTTATTGTTGCTTTACCAGATACTGAAAGTTTCTGTTCTAAGTTGCGCTTGTTAAAATGTAGCCATATAGAGAATTATATGGTAATACAAGGAAAAAGTAATTTGCAGAAGAGAGAATTCACTTAGCATTAGTTGCAGATAACTATCACATGAGTCTTTTTTATTAAATCTTCCTAAAAGCACTGCCTAGATAAAGGGCCACAGTAGAATGGAGATAAAGCAATTATACCTCCTTTTGGTGCCTCTATAATTCCAACTTTACAGATACTAGAAAATTAGTTAAGGGAAAGTGACACATATAATTTATTAGGTGACACTCTTGGTATTTGCATTGTTTAGATAGCATGTTAGTCCCTCTTTGGGGGATTATATGTGAAGTGTTCCCTCCATAACAGTCTAGGTCAAATATTGCCCCTAGATGTATTATTTGCCTATTTAATGTCTTTTGGTTCCAAAGTAACCCTTCTATATATTCTGTTCTGTTATGCGGGGGCCGCAATTCTGCAAACGATATTTTCAGAATCCATCCCAGTAAGGTTGGACCAACTGGAGACACAAGGAGGAGGACGGAGAGTGGAAAATGAAAAAAAAAACAACTTTCTTTCCATTTCTCTGGCTCTTCCTTATCTCCCTAGCTTCAACTTCTTTTGCCCCTTCCAGAACCCGAATTATTCCACACCTTCAGAGGTACCAGCATCAGCCCGGCAGCTCCTCTTCTCAAGGTAGGAGCCCCAACTTCCTGGGACCCTTCCTCTGAGCTCCTGATGAGCCTGTGGCAGCCGGGCAGCAGCCCCTCCACAGAGGTCAGAGCGCCAGTCTTGTGGGTCTTCTCCTCTGAGTCGCCAGGTTCTAGTGATCCCAAACTGGCCCCTTTCGTTCCTCCAGCCCTTATTGGTAGTAATTGCTTCCTGCAGCGGTTGTTCCTGGTTCCCTTCGTGTCCTATTTCTGCTTTGTCAATCCTCCAAGTCCACGTATTAATTCTCTAGTAAAATGGTTAGTGTTGTTTTTTTTCTATTTTTTAAAAATGTTTATTCATTTTTGAGAGAGACAGAGAGGCAGAGCACCAAGCAGGGGAGGGGCAGAGAGAGAGGGAGACACAGAGTCCGAAGCAGGCTCCAGGCTCTGAGCTGTCAGCACAGCAACCGATGTGGGGATTGAAGTCATGAACCGTGAGATCATGACCTGAGCCGAAGTCAGACGCTTAACTGACTGAGCCACCCAGGCGCCCCTAGTGTTGTTTCTTGTTTTGTTGCCTAGACTCTGATACATTTAGGCTCAATATTTTTAAATGATTTACTCCCAATACTGTCCTGTCTTTCAGAAAATTGGAAGGTATTTGCAATGTATCTGCATTTTACAGGAGCAAGACTCTTAAGAGTCAAAGAAAAATTTCTTAGTTATACATGAGTGAGTTACTGCATCACTGACTCATAATGTTCGTTCTAGTGTCGTTCAATACAACAAATATTTACTACCTACATACTGTATGTCAGGAACTGTTAGGTGCTGGGGATGCAAATCTAAGTGTTACTGTTCCTTAGCCTTAAGAGAGAAAGGGATTCCTGGGCACCTGGGTGGCTGAGTCGGCTGAGCGTCCAAGTCTTGATTTTGGCTCAGGTCATGATCCCAGGATCATAGGATCGAGCTCCACGCTGGGCTCTGTGCCGGGCACGGTACCTGCTTGAGATCCTCTCTCTCCCTCTCTCCCTCTGCCCCTCTCTCCCACTCTCGCTTTCCCTCTCTAAAATAAATTGTAAACAATTTAAAAAAACGAGAGAAAAGAATTCCTACTTATTATATGTAATAGGAGCTTTAATAAAGGATGCACAGGAGGTTGTGGGATCCTGGAGGAGAAGACTTTGTACTGCGCTTTAAGAAATTTAAGTGGATGCTGGTATTCACCGTGGGTTTTCAGAAACCATAAACAGAAATATATATGTGAAAGCTTGATATGGTCAGTGGTTTATATGGAGCAGTTACATGTCAAATGGTTGGGTTGCTCTGGCAGGTGCTCAAGGACTCAGATCACTGGATTCCTATGTCCCGTAGTTATCACAAAGAATCACAGTGAAGTAACTAATCCAGGAAGATTTAGATTTGAGAAAAAAGACCAGGATGAAGTCCTATATCTAAAGTTAAATGTTATATACACGGATAGATTTAATTTAGATTCAGAGTGTGCTAAATCTTAAACTTACCAAAATTACCAAGGGAAGAACTTGTGGGTGAGAATCGTAATGATTTAATGAACTATTTCACTCACACACGGGGAGTGGCTTGGGTTTTTTTTTTTAAGCTTCGCCACGTGATGGTTTATAACTACACAGGACATCTGTTGCTTTTACCAGCTCAGCATCCATTTGCCCTTTCGTTAAAAGCCATCTATTCCTTCTTCTGCTTTGGGTATCTGTCTCAGCGTGACTGTTGTTCAAGGCCTCTCACCCTCCATGGCCAAGCAGGTTCTCTCTTCCCTCAGAACCTCAATCTTGCCTGAACGGACACTGCAGAAGTGGATTTCTCCTGAGGCCCCAAGGGGCCGTTCACTGGCTCCTGCAGCCGGGTGTTCTCTGAGCCCAGTTTTACAGATTTTCTTCATAACAACCAAAGAAGAGCAGAGGAACCCTGACACAGGAGCTTAAGTCTCAATTATGTTGATTTCAGATGCAGTTTCCTCTGACTAGAATACTCTTTACCTCCCATCGTTACATTTCCAAATACTGTATTTCCTTCAGAGATATGGATTGAAGTGCACGCTCTTGTTGGTAGTTCCTCCTTTCTGACTTGCAGTATTTTGACTTGTGACTATACCGAAACTTACCCTTTCAACTGTAAATGGACTTTTGGGTTATTTTCAGTTTGGGGCAACAATGGATAATGTTGCTAGGAACAGTCATATAGCTTTTTGGTAAACATGTTTTTGAGATGTACACCTAGGATTGGAAATGCTGGGTTCTGAGCTTACGTGCCTGTTCAGCTTTAGTTT
Organism: Panthera leo; assembly: GCF_018350215.1. Lineage (NCBI taxonomy): Eukaryota > Metazoa > Chordata > Mammalia > Carnivora > Felidae > Panthera > Panthera leo. The sequence goes on from NC_056684.1 coordinate 97,768,227, forward strand.
TTCCAAGTGATTGTACCAGTTTGCACTCCTACAAGCAGTATGTGAGTCCCTGTTGTTCCACACCCTCGTCAACACTTCATATTGTCTTCTTTCATTTTAATCATTCTAGTGTGTGATAGTATTTAGTCATTCATGTGTGATAGTATTGTGCTGTGGTCTTATTTGGTAGTGGCGTTATTGTTTTCATTTGTATTTCTCTGGTAACTAATGACTTTGAATACCTCTTAAAGTGTTTCCTGACCCCTTGGATATGCTTTTTCTGTTTAGCTTTATTTAGGTACACTTAAAGTATAATAAAATGTACAAAAAATGTGCAAAGTGTACAAATTGTATTTGAAGTGTACAAATAAATGATTTTAATAAGTTTACAGTTGTGCAGCTATCATCAGGGTCTAATTTTAGAACATTCCCATCATCTCAGAAAGAAACCTCATGCTCACTCACAATCACTCTGTATTCTGAACCCCTGCCCTGTGCACCTGCCCCTAATCTACCTTCTGTCTCCATAGATTTATCTTTCCTGGGCATTTCATAGAAATGGAATCATTACAATATGTGATCTTTTGTGACTCGTTTCTTTTTCTTTTCTTTTTTTTAATGTTTATTTTTTGAGAGGAGAGAGAGCATGAGTGGGGGAAGGGCATACAGAGAGGGAGACACAGAATCTGAAGCAGGCTCCAGGCTCTGAGCTGTTAGCACAGAGCTCGATGCGGGGCTTGAACTCATGGACTGTGAGATGATGACCTGAGCCAAAGTCAGACACTCAACCAACTGAGCTGCCCAGGCACCCCCCTGTGACTAGTTTCTTTTACTTAACATGTTCTTGAGGTTCATCTGCATTGTAGCATGTATCAGCATGTTGTTCCTTTTCATTGCTGAATAGTATTTCATTGCATGGATAGAACATACTTTGTTTACCCTTTTCCCAGTTGGTGAATATTTGGGTTGCTTCCACTTTTTGGCTGGTATGAATTCAGTTTTGGGCATTTGCATACAAGTTTTTATGTGCACATGTTTTCTCTTGGGAAGATACCTCAGAGTGGAATTGCTGGGTCACATGGCAAATCCATGCTTAACATTTTTAGGGAATTGCCAAACTGTTTTCCAAAGTGCTGCACCATTTTACATTGCCACTAGCAGTATAAACGCCTTGGCTTGTCCACAATCTCACCAATATTTGTTTTTGTCTGTCCTTTTCATTTTAGCCATTTTGGTGGTTGTGTAAAAGTACTGCGTTGTTGTTTTAATTTGTATTCATCTGACCACCAAGGAAGTTGGATACATTTCCGTGTATTTATTGACTACTTGGATGTTACCTTTGGTAGAGTGCTTGTTCAAAATCTTTTGTCCATTCTTCTGTTGTGTTGTCTGCCTTTTTTGTTTTTAAAGATTTTTTAAGTAATCTCTACACCCAGTGTGGGGCTTGAACTCCCAACCCTGAGATCAAGAGTCATGTGCTCTATGGACTCAGCCAGACAGGTGCCCCTATCTGCCTTTTTCTTAATGATTTGTGGAAGTTCTTTGGGTCTTCTGGGTAGGTCTTGTGTAATGCAAGTCTCTTTTCCATTTTGTGCCTTGTCTTTTCCTTCTTGTAAAGGTGTCCTTAGATGAACAGAGTATTTTAATTAAGTCTATTTTACCAACTTTTCCTTTTATGGTCAAAGTCTTACTGTTCTGTTTGGGAAATCTTTGCTTATCCCAAGTTTGTGAAGATGTTTTATTTTAAAAGAATTATAGTTGTATATATTTTAGATTATTTACAGTCTATCTGGTATTTCTTTTTGTTGTGTGAGGTAGCAGTCAAGATTCCCTTGATATTCTGTTATTGTTTCAACATAATTTATTGAAAAGGCTATCCTTCATTCCAGGGCAGTATCTGTCAAAAAATAAGGTAAGTGTGGGTGTGTTTCTGGACTCACGATTGTATTTCATTGTCTGTCTTCATGCCAATGTCACCCTATCTTAACTGCTATAGTAGCTTTATCATCTCTTGAAATCCGGTAGCCTAAGACTCCCAGGTTTGTTTTTTTTCTTCAAGGTTGTCTTAAGCTGGGGTACCTGGGTGGCTCAATCAGTTGAGTCTGACTCTTTGATTTTGGCTCAAGTCATGATCCCAGGGTTGTGGGATTGAGCTCCTTGTCAGGCTGGCGCTGAGCATGGAGTCTGCTTAAGATTCTCCCTCTGCCTGTCTCCCCAGCTCCTGCTCTTTCTCTCTAAAAAAACAAAACAAAACAAAAAAACCCCAAAAAGCTTGTCATGAGTATTCCTGACCCTTTGCATTTTATGTAATTTTAGAGTCAATTTGTCAATCTCCATAAAAGTATCTGCTGGAATCACACAGAATCTTTAAATCAACTGGCAGCTTTACAATATCAAACCTAATTCATCAACGTGGCATCATCTGCCATTTACTTAGGTCTTCTTTAATTTCATTGAGGTTTTGTTAGTTTCAAGTATACAGAGCTTGCATCTCATTTTTCTTACATATTTGATAGTTTCCTGTATTGTAAATGGAATCCTAAAATTTCATCTTCTCTTTATTACAGGTATACAGATGTATAATGCTGGCAGTGCATCCAGCTGCTTTTCCAAATTCATGATTTCTAACAGTTTTTTTGCAAATGGTATATTTATTCCTTTCCAAATCTTTCCATGTTTTTTTAAAAATTTCTTTGTTTTCTAGGTTTAGGAAAGTGACTAGGATCTCTATAAATAACAAGTTGTGAGAATGAAAACACTTGACTTGCTCCTTTGTCAAGGTAGATATATATATTTTTTTTTTTTGAGAGAGAGGTGGGGGGGGGGGGAGAGAGAGGGAGAGGGAGGAGGGAGAAGTAGACAGAGAGGGAGGGAGAATCTTAAGCAGGCTCCATGCCCAGTGCAGAGCCTGACTCCGGGTGGGTGTGGGCCTTGATCTCATGGCTCTGAGACCATGACCTGAGACAAAACCAAGAGTTGGATGCTTAACCGACTGAGCCACCCAGGTGCCCCACATAAGCTATTTCTTGATTTTTTTTTTTTTAAGTGTTTATTTATTTTGAGAAGAGAGAGACTTCAAGCAGGGGAGGGGCAGGGAGAGAAAGAATCCCAAGCAGGCTCTATGCTGTCAGCACAGAGCCTGATGCAGGGCTTGAACTCAAATTGAACTGTGAGATCATGACCTGAGCTGCAAACCAAGAGTCAGACGCTTTACTGACTGAGCCACCCAGGTGACCCATCTATTTCTTGATATTTAATTTTTAGGTATTATCCATTGATTTCCTACTATGGAAGATGAGGATCTAGATATTTTTCTACCTTATATCCATAACACCATGTCCTCTCCCACTACAAGTATGCTGTAATTTTGATTAGATTCATATTTGCTGTTAACAATGCTATGTCATTCAAACACTGGACATCATTTCTTTTCTATACACCATTTTCCTTTTCTGGAGTTAATTAACTGCCAGGTTTTTTTTGTTTTTTGTGGGGGGGGGTCAGATTTCAGTTTTAGATTAAAAAAAATTTTTTTTAATGCTTTTATTTTTGAGAGACAAAGAGAGAGAGAACGAGTAGGGGAGGGAGACACAGAATCCAAAGCAGGCTCCAAGCTGCAAACTGTCAACACAGAGCTCGGTGCGGGACTTGAACCCACAAGCTGGGAGATCATGACCTGAGCCAAAGTTGAACACTTAACTGAGCCACCCAGGCACTCCAGTCTTTCATAAGTTTTTGCTTAGAAACGATACCATCACTGATTGAAAGACCTTGAGGACCTTGAGAAACATCCCCTCCACCCACCTCTGATTTTAGAGGTGGTGGATAGTTCTAAATAGGCTCAGATTTATTGCCTGCTCTTTCAGCTGTCTGCTTCAGGGCCTTCTCTGACACTTAAGGAGCCTCCCTGGCCAGATGCACACAGTACACTTCAGGGGAGCATGCCCGTAATGCCCCAGCAACAACTCAACCATGAGTGGGAGTCTGTAGATAAATGCCCCAGGCACTTGTCTTTCAGGAGACCATCATGGGAGCTATCACAAAGCTTCTCAAAAGACCTGGTAGAATCAAGCTGCCACTGTCCACACAGCAAGGACTTCAATAATGCACCCTTATGTCAACATTTCCCACCTCTCCATCTCAATATTCTAAGTCCCTCACTCCCATTTTCTGGGGTCTCCAAAGAAAATGATCTTACTCTCAGTTCTTTTCTCAGTCTGTTTTAGGAGGAATCTCTTACTCTTTGCTAGGTGTCTAACTCTTAAGATACTGAGATGCATCAAGTATTTTATCAGTTTAATCTTTCTCAGTCTCTCCAGGAGTTTCTAGTATGCTGGTATGCTCTCCACGCCTGGTGTAGTGTCATCCTTGGATACCCCATCACCATCTACCAGGGATTTCCATCTCCCTCCTGTGTGGAAACCCATTTTCTGCGTCTAACGTCTTCATTTTGCTTAATTTATGCCCTTATTTTTATGAAGCACATCTTCTAGTAGCTTCCTGAGAAAGGCTATATGGGAGGTACAGTTTTTGAGAGCTTGTACCACCAAAAATATCTTAATTTTTACCCTTAGGTTTGATTAATAATTTATTTGGATCCAGAAGTTTGGGTTGGAAATTTCTTTCTGAGTTTTGAAGGCACTGCTTCTGGTGAAATTTGAAGCTATCCTGATTCTTATTCCTTGATGTATGACTTTCCCCTTTCCTTTGGAAACACAGATCTTCTCTTTGGCTCCCATGTCTCTGAAATTTCACAATGATGTGCTTTGGTACAGATTTTTAAAATCTATTGTGTCTTTTCAATCTGGGATCTGAAGTTCTTCAGTACTGGAAAAACTTCTTGAAATACTCTACTGATTTCTTCTTTGTTGTTTCTTTTGGATAACGGGCCTCCCCGGCTATTAGTCTTAACTCCCCCCCCCCCCCCCGCTTCCCCCAATGTTTCCATTTCTTTTTATTTTCTGAGAAATTTCTTCAACTTTATATTCTAAAGCTTCTACTGAATTATTCAGCTATGCTATCATATTTTCTAAGAGCTTTTTATTTTCTGAAAGCTCCTTTTTTAGTACTCTACTCTTGACTCATACTTGCAACATCTTTCAGAATATGTATTTTTTCTTTTGACATTATCCTGCATAGTCTGTTGCCTCTAAGTGCTTCTTTCCCATAACTGTTTTCTCCCTTTTATGTTACAGGTTTTCCTCAGGTATTTCATATGTCTTGGTTGTTTAAAAATTATTAATATCATAGGTCTGGATGCATGGAGTGGAGGGCATGTTCACTATGATTTTCAAGTCAGGATCTATTTAGGTCTTTCCACTTGAACTGGCCAGACTGCACAGAGAAGACTTCCAATACTGTTGGCGTGGGAAGGTCTGGCTGCCAGGATTCAGTGAGAGGAGGGCATTGGTCTTTGTATCCAGTGTGTATGTAAATATTTCGTTTTGAGTGGGGTCCCCTGCCATCTATTGTATCCAGTGTCCTTCAGTCCAGGGGCCCCATTTAACATACCCAAAATAAACAGGCACACACTTGCTGAAATCATATCGATGTGCATTTTAAAAGAAAATTTACTTTATATTTTATTTGCATAACATTTTATTGTTTGCGTATTGCATAGTGAAAAGAACAGAGTCACAAGACTCACGGTCTGGCTCAACCACCAACTTGCTGTGTGAACTGGGTAAGTCTCTTAACTTTGCTAAACGCTTATTTCCTCATCTGGAAAATGGAGATGATAACACTCCCTATTTTACAGAGCTGGTAAAGACTGAATGAGATCGTTCTACTGTTTTCTTCTCAAGTAACTGCTGAAGTAATCTATAGTTTGCTATTGCTAGCCTCTTGTTCATGATCTCAATGCTAGCTGTTCTCAGTAAATGTGTTAGGACAACAGGTACCAACGTGACACTTCAACTCTGAGTACTAACAATAGCAAAAGAGAAGCAAACTCAAAAATGGCCCTATCCTTTCTTATTTTCAGAATACTGGTTTTTATAATACTTATTTATACTATCCCATCAGGAATTCAATTTCATTTAAATATTTTTTTTCTTAAACCTACTCAAAATGAATACCTACATATGTGAAAAAACCCAAGATTACACATGTAGCTGCTTTACAGTCTCCCCTGTGGTACAGTATAAGTAAAATACATATCATGGGCAGTTAAATACATCCCCCCTTACATTCGGGATGATAATATATATGAATATTAATTTATTATGCATTATCCCTAATGTAAAAAAAAAATCACAGGTATATTATACTGCTTGTCGAGAATACATACACATGGTAGTCACATCTAGACATACATACCCCTTTAACAATACTTCAGCCATTATCAGTATCTTCTGTATGACCCCCTGCAACTATCTATAATTGAAAACACAAAACTCCCTTTTAAGGCGATTCTGGATGATACTGTATTATAAAATACTTGTATTAAGTAAAACTGCATGTATGCACTGAACCCAAACACTCTGCCTTTAACCCCTCAAAGTACTACTCTTGGAAGGTAAACAAAATTTTTATACATTATAAAAAAAATTAAGCTGCTCTGAAACCCTCCTCTGCTAAAAGTTACATACATTACACCACTCCAGCAAGAGATTAATAAATAAGGATTAAATATTCTATTTTACAAAAACATACAGAATGGCCAATGTAAAAGTGAAAGGCTTCTTTGATAATTTCTTTATCAAATTATGTTCATTAAGAAGGAATCAAACATGGTATAAAACAAGAAAACTGTCACTAAATTTATCTTTCTGAAGATAATCACGTGAGCTGTTATCTAAAAATATCATGGCACCCTTGTTACAAACATTATTTTTTTTTTAAAAAGACTGTGTTTCCTGGAACTAGAGGACTATTTGTCTCATAGCTTTTATTAAGCAAACTTGATATAACCACCACACAGTGGCAAGATAGAATCGCTGTTTCCAGCTACAGAAATATTGAATTCCACCTTAAAGTACAGATCACTTGAGATAGAACCCATTAAGAGCTAAAGTAAATCCTAGTGTAGTTTGTACTGAACTTAAGAGAGTTTTGCTTTCAATGGAGTATACTCATTTTCCTGTCACTGGAGATAGTTTTGGTGTTTAGTAACTATTCTCATGTCCAGCCAAGATGTACAGATTGCTGTGTGCAGTAGGATTTTCTGTTGGCCTACTTTCCAAAACGACAACCCTGCAATTAAACCAAAACAAAAGACTTAAGAGTGAAGACAGAGATTGCATGCTTCATTCAAATACTGATATCAAACCGTGAAAGAATATCACTGTTCAAAAAGATCACAGGTGCACTGTCAAATTCTGCTCTACACTTTATAGCTTAAAAACAAAACTAAGGATTGATGAATTTATGAATATGAGATATTGAAAACATTTCAGGATAGTCTCATCTTATTCCAACTAAAATCAAATTTGCTTATTTATATATGCCAATAGAAGGTAAAATAAAGCTTTTAGAATACAGCTGATTCTAGAACAACATGAGGGTTCGGGGCACTGACGCCCTGCACAGTTGAAAATCCATGCGTAACTTTTAACTCCCCCCAAACTTAACTATTAATAACCTACTGGCGACTGGAAACCTTACTGATAACATAAACAGTTGACTGACACATATTTTGTATGTTATATGCATTATATACTATATTCTTACAATAATGTAAGCTGGAGAAAAAAGTTATTAAGAAAATCATAAGAGAAAATACATTTACAGTACTGAACTCTATTGAAAAAAGTCTGCATACAAGTGGACCCATGCAGTTCCAACCTGTGTTGTTCGAGGGTCAATGATATACACAACGAGAAGGGAATGAATGAGAATAAAACAGGATTCTACGAGACGCTCATCCAAATAGTGATTCTGTGACTAGCCTGAATTTGAAGAGCAGAGGTTCTTAATCCTTGCCTCAGGACTGATGCATATTACAACGGCCAATTTTGCTGCACTAACAACTTTTGGTGGGAAGACAGGAAGGGAAGGGGACTTTATTAGTTGCACAGGTAGACAATATGGACTTTGGAGAACAAAAACTACTAATTTTTTCCTAAGACGGCAGTTTTGGAACTTATCTTTCATTCTGATCGCAGAGACCACATAATTCCTTCTAATTTAGACTGACCAGAAATGGAGCCGAATGTTTTCTGATATAAAAGCAAATGTCAGGAGGTGCATATCCTGCTGGGTTTATGCAGTAATAGTTAATGGAAGGTAACAAACCAGGAACAAATGATGAAAACAAAAGGGGTCTGAAATATGTCATGGTACTAGGGACATAAACACACTGTCTTGGCTGAATGTAACTATCTCTAGAAACACGATCTTCACATTGACAAAAAGATTGCTTAATCGACTAATTCTTCTCTCTCTCAATAAATGTACAGGGATATTTAAAAAAAAATTTTTTTTAATGTTTATTTATTTTTGAGAGACAGAGAGAGACAGAGAATGAGCAGGGGAGGGGCAAAGAGAGAGAGAAAGACACAGAATCTGAAGAGGCTCCAGGCTCTGAGCTGGCAGCACAGAGTCCGACACGGGGCTCGAACTCACAAGCCGTGAGATCATGACCTGAGCTGAAGTCGGATGCTTAACCGACTGAGCCACCCAGGCGCCCCGATACAGGGTTATTTCTCAGAGTTGCTGAGCCTTCTAAGAATTTTGTTTGAAACACAGTTATAGGCTGATATTAGAATTAAGAACACAACCACTAAATTCATTTGGTAATGAAATTAAAACAACCAAACTATTACCTGTCTGATCCCAATAAGCGGAAAACTCTTGTTTCGTCTGAAATTTCCTGGGTAACCTATGAAAGAAAGTATCAGTAATACCTTTATCCCCATATTATTTAAATCATAATTTAAAAACCACTTAGAACCATTATTAAAGAGACGGATAATTTTTGATAGGCTCAATTCCTCAAGTGAAATAAATTTTCATAAGTTTTTTTGACTGCCTTAATGGTAGAAATAGACCAGTATTTATGGAACATCTGGTATGGGTCAGGTACTTTCCTTAGAATAACTCTTTGTGATATATATTATAATCCCCATATTATTGGGGAAAAAACCACTACGGCTCAGAGAAGTTGAATAAGTTGCTTAAGACCATCTAACTGGCAGACCCAGGATTTGAATACAGGTTTGCTGGACTGCAGAGCCCCTACTCTTCCCTTTGTGTCAGTGCAGATGCTCACGGTGGCACCCCACAGGCCCCTGAGTTCTACAGAGTTGTGGTGGGCACTTCCATGTGCTAGTATCTTACATCAGTATTATCTATGGTATTCCTTTGCTCTGTTTTCTCCAAAGCTGTAGAAGGTACACTCACATATGCACAGGTACGATTCCCAAATGTGGGGAGCTTATACCCTTGGGAGTAACCCTTACTCAAGAGGGACAGCAGTTGGTGTATAAACGCACCCCCTTCAATGAGTCTATTTTGAGGTGTGCTCTATACCCTTCCTCAGTGGTCCCTTTGGGATTAAGCCCTGGTTGCCCATAGTGGGAACCAGTTTATTAATGTGCTCTTTAATGGCTTTTTCCCCTCTCCATCTTATACTCTGCACTCCATCACTTGTTTTCTGGGATCTACTACCAATAAACTACCTGCACTTGATTCCTTGTCTTAGGGTCAAGCTTTTGGAGGAATCCAAACTATAAAAGTGTGGATATAAAATAAGTATAAAAATAGTCTGTTATCAATGAACTTGTAGTCTAGCTGGGAAGACAGAATTAGTAAACTTGAAGTGGGAAACTAATGAGGTGCTATACCACATGGAGCTGATTTTCAGAGAGTAAGTCCAGAAATGTGCCAATCACTGTGGACTGGAATGGTTGAATATTACTTTATAAATATAATAGCTAGGCCCAAATTGAAGGATGAGAACATAAAGAGGTAAGCAAAATGAGTTTAAAAAAAAGGAAATACAATTTGTACTTAATATAGTGAACATCAAGTATTTTCTGCAGATTTCCAACCATAGGAGTGGCACACTGAAAAAAGGATCTAGGGACAATTAATTTTATGGCAGTAAGTAGGGCTACAGGTTTCATTAAGTGCAGGGGTCTGGTGACATTTAGTGACGTAAGTAAACTGACATATTCAAAGACAGCTGATTTATGTCATTTTCTCTTGGAAGCATTCTAATCCCATGTTCATGGAAAAGGTACAAATAATCAGTTACATATATATAAGAGCATGGATAAAACTAGAGATAATTCAAGTAGAAGACTTAGCTTTAAAATAAGTCCACACATGTGTGAGACTATAGTGTAAAAGACACGAGTGGGAAATGGTACATGTTAGCTAACTATTAGGATTCATCTCTCAAGGTGAATTCCAAGTCCCATCTCCTGCATGAAATGTAGCCTGATTATCTTAGCTAGAAGTGATTTTTGGAGACCCTTAAAATCCAGACTCTACCATTTAACTAGCCACTTAACTCTGGGCAAGTTACTTAACCAGTCTGTGCCTATAAAAAAGAAAAAAAATGGGAATATGAATAGGACCTAACCCCATTTAATTATTAGCCTTAAATATAAGCTAATATTTGTAAAGAGCCTGAAACACAGATGTTATAAAGGTTTGATATTATTTATAACACTTCATTATACCTTACAGTGCTATAATAATAGTGTCTTGTACGTAGTTGGTACTCAGTAAGTATCTACTAAATGAGTGAATTTTCTTAGATTTTTTTCCTTAGTCCTGTGATCTAATACATATTAATTTAGAATTTTAAGTGTAATATTAAAAATAAGCTACACATTTATAGAGTATGGAAAAGGCTTATTAAATTTAGAGAAGTATAAGCAATCTTGGCAACCACATTTACAAATGACAGATGAGAGGACTGAAGTGTGCAAACTCATGTTTGACAATTCCTTGTGGCCACAGAAGAATCATACAATGAGTAAGAAACTGAACATTATCTGAAAGGAAAATACTGGCAATTTTGCTCTATCAGTTCATAGCATTAAAGGCACTAAACATGGTAATGTGGGTTCAGAAAGAAAATTCATCAAATGAATGTAAGAAATCTTACCTCATCTGACTTGAAGCTTTTACCCTGCATTCCATGTTTCCAGAAAGCCAACACACTATCTTGAAGGCACACTAAAAAAGATTAGAGAGAACTGAAACTAAAATAAAGCAGAGAGTAATTCATTACACATTTTCTTTGACTGTTTTTAATAAATACTAATGTAAAGCTCTCCCCAAGTGCTTGGTGCAAGATCCCACTGTCTAGACCATCTGTTCCCAACATGTTTGTGGCCAAGCCATGCCTAAGCTCAAATAATTTATTGAGGCAGGGTCATGAAAGCTTCCAAAGACATATGTAACAGGCATTCGTTTAGACACAGGCTAACTTCTGATGAGCTGGATATCAACATATTAATTTCTCTTTCATATACTATCTTTTGTCTTAGGTGAATAAAATAATAAAACACACATAATTGTTTTTTTGGATCAAAAACATGGTTATTTAAATACTGTTATATATTTAGAATAGCTAAAAGGAAGCATCTTTTTATTTATACTCACATTCTCCCTATTACAACATTTATTTGAAAAAATAAACCTTACAATCCAAAATGTAACCACACACTGAATATTTACGATCTGTGAGCCAATTCTTACTGGGAGGGTCTACCAGTTAGAGTAGTCACTGCTGTCACACGGAGCCCCTGTGCCTCTGCCCTGGATTTGTAGGCCCCACTGTCCTTATGACACTTCACAGCCAAGCATGCCCACCTTCCCAGTGGCTTTGGATTCAGGAGTGACCATGACCCCAAAGTATGGCCACATGGCATGCTTCAGCCCCTCCTGCTCCTCACCCATCTCCCATGTTCCCCTGGTGTGGCCTGAAGGTCTCTGGGGGGGGAGACCTGTTCCTGCTGTGCCTTATCCATCTCTATGTTCTGCCTGGTTTCAAGCACAGGCCTGGGCCCACTGAGGCACCCTTATGGGGTAACTTAGAGGTTCAGAAACAGAGGAGGCAGGCTCCACAATTGTGGGGAAGGGGAGCAGGGCCTCTGGGCCCTTCCTGGAGGAGGCTGCAGTCATGAAACTACAGTCAGTGAGGGAGGGAGGAAGGAAGGAAGAATGAGGGAGAGAACCCATTTGATTGTTGGAGAGTTAGCCATATGCCCTACACCAGTAAAGGTAATGGGAGAATGTGATTGAAGCATTTTATTTCTTACTAGAACATGGAGTCTGTAAAAAGTTAATGTAAAAATGTTCTGGGTTAAGTTAGCTCACTGAAAATAAAAGTATCTTACATAACAAATCACACAAGTTTCACTAACTGTGACAAATAAAAAACCCAGTTACTGGTTTTATTTTTAAAAAGTGATTTAAAGGGACTCTTTTTCTTTACCCAGCAGGATCCTTGTAATTATTTCAAAGTTCACTAGCAAGGAGGGATGATAGCTTAAGAGGACCAAACTTTTGTGTAACAATTAAACTTCCCTAAAAAAATGTGGCATGTATAAAAAAGTTTAGGTAGCAGTATGTTTCAGTTAAAATGAAAAGGAACTAAAGATCTGTATGTCAGAATCCCTACTGAAAATATTAAATCTTAGAAATTGGTATGCAGTATCCAGCACATAAAGGAGTAAAAGAAGAAACTAGTTCCAACATCCCTTTTGTCCTACCATCTACAGAAAGTTCAGGTTTCCTGCTTCAATAAATTAAAATTTCCAACTGCAAGCAAATCACTTTTATGTAAGATATTTACATAGTGGGATGAACGTACTCTGCGACAGGGCAAAATTCCAGTTAAGAAACCATTAAAATACTTAGGATAAAAACTTTCTAAATAATGAGAAACATTTAACATTTAATGAGAAACATGCATTTTTTATGGTCCAAATTGCCAACTTTGTTTTAACTATTTTTGACCTACAGTAGAGTCATATCATAAATTGTTCAAAATATTCCCAGCCATGGCATTTTTTTCCCCTAAGTTCTATCATCCCTGGGGAAAATATTTACTGACAAATAACCAATGAGGATGCAAACAATAATAAAATACAGTAATTTTTATCATAAAACCAATGAGTAATTACACAGAGTGAAACACTCATTGAAAAGGAAGCAAATTAAAATGGCATATTAGTTTCCGAGTCCCGTGGGAAACTAGTTACTTATATATAACTAGACCTAAAAGCAATAACCATCAGCACACCCCATCTTACATGGCAAAGAATTACAGCATATCTAACACCATTAATCACATCACACAAATACCTTTATGATTTGGAAAAAACTGGGAGAAGTACTTAATTCACTTCATGCAGCAAAGGGAACAATGAACAGAAATTTAAAAAAATGATTTCAAGTTTTAAATACCCAGGAAATAACAATAAAAGATTATGATCTAGACCTGCACTGTCCAATACAACATAGCGACTAGCTACATGTGGCTATTAACATTAAAAACGCATTAAAATTTACAAAATTAAAATGTAGCACTAGCCACGTTTCAAGTACTCAACAGGTATGGTTAATGACTACTATATTTAAGAGCACACAGAACATTTCTCTATCACTGAAACTTCTATGAGACAGTGCTGGTCTAGACAATCCTAAGTAGGGAATGAACAAAAAGTCAAGTATTCTGAACACGTTATTAAAAAAGGAGGCTTGGGCAAAATAGTTGTAGGGGAATAAACTTCCAGTTATAAAACAAAGAAGTCACAGGGATGTAATGTACAGTATAAGGAATAGAGTCAACAATGCTGTAATAACTTTGTATGGTGACAGATGGCAACCAGATTTATTGTGGGGATCATTTCATAATATATAAAAATATCAGATGACTATGATGTATACCTCAAACAGGATATTGTATGTCAATTATATTTAAGTTAAAAAAATAATAAGGGAGACTTACCTACAGATTCAATGCGAAAATCAAAACTTAGCTCAGAGGCCAGTTTCTTACTTGATTTTAGTTTTCCTTGTAGATTTACTATTTTTACAAATTCTTAAAAAAAAGAAAAAGCAAGTCAAAACTGGAAATGAAAATCTGCTAAAATAAATGTAACTTGATATGTGGATTCTACATGGATATAGAACAAACAGTCTTAATTAAGTTCAGCTATTTATCATGATTCAAGCATGACTGGTGAAAACTGTCACTATGTTTTATAAGATATAAAAGTACCATTTAGTAAATGGCAATTTCACTGCTATTTTTTCTTCATTTAGGATATATGGAACACTTACACCCTCAATTTTTAAAAAGCATGATGTTTCAAAGTGTCTACTTGGTGTCCAAGTACTCAGCAATCAGTAGAATTTTTCCCTTACACATTATATAACATATGATATGTAATATTTGCAGTAATTCATAACTTTAGTATGTGAATAGTATTCTACAGAGGCATACAGGGGCAAAAAATAGTACTTTTCAAGGGTCATAATTTCTTTTAAGTAAACTCTGGGATGGTGAATATACACAAATCTATTTTTCATCTATTTGTTTTTTAATTTAACCATCTTTAGCTCTGACTTGGAAGACACCTGTTCTGTGTATTACTTTCTTATCTGTCTACTATGATTTGTGATTATAGGCCTGTCTCTACTGTTGCTTACTGAAACTGACTTATACTTATAGTTGGCAACTCATTTTAAACGTCTTACTCTACTCCCTTTTAAAAACCTCAAGAAAGTCAACTTTCCATTTACCTTGAATAATTGGGATATGGAGGGCCTAGCTAATCAAAGCTTTTAAAAACATTTTTTGATAAGATATATAAAATATAAATATATTTTGATAAAATATATAAAATGCAAAATGAAAACTAAGCACAATTTATTTTCCTTAGATGACTCAGAAGGTTTTTAGGGATTTCAACATTAAAGGATCAGTATTATTAAAATTAAATTCTGATTATTTGCTTAATCAGTACTGAACTTCCCACTTGGTTAGATAAAAAAGAATTTCTTAAATACACTTTAAGGTAACAGAAGAACACTCCAATCTTACCAGTATTCAAAGAATCAAAAATACTTAAAGAAAGGATGATGGGTGAATGAAACACTTTGGGTTTGTTCACTTGTCTATAATATGAGATGGTCTTTATGATGCCCTAAGGGAAATCCACTAAGGAACTCTTTAGAGAACAGAAGTTAGGACAAAAATACAGGCAAATTAAGTAGTAGAGCAATTTTTAAAATTACCCTGAACACCTATGGGCAGGTCCAGTAATTGAAAAAACATTGGGATGGACAAAACATAGCAAAGATTGCCAAGTTTCAAGTATAATTCTAAGTCTTGGTGAATTTCACCTTGCACAATGTACTGCATAAAAATAAGGTGAGTTTTTAAGAACCAGACTGCTTCATTTGAAAACTGAAATAATTTCTGTTGTTGAAGTTTTTTCTGCTTCTCTATTGCTTATAGTACAACACACATCTATCAATAACATCTCTCCCTGCATCAAAAGAATCACAACTAGCAGGTGAGGATGTCAAATCTGTCTGTACATTACACTGTCACTTCTACATGATTCTAAAAGTTCATGCTATATGACAAAGTGACCATACTAGTATAACCTTCTATTTTTTCCAATTATAATGAGGTAGGAAAAAACCCTCAGAATAGTTTTATACAGAATTTACACATAATAGTTTTACACAAAATTTTACTCCGCGGTAATGGCAAACTATCTAGTATGTTTCCAAGTAGCCAAACAAAATAAAGAAAAAGTCACAGAGAGTAGTATTAACAAACCAATTAATTACAATATCTGTAGCCAATTTAGGATTTTCATCAATAAAACAAAACCACTTAAGGTGGAAAAGTAAAAATCTTGAATTACAGCTTAATAGAATCAATTCCATGAAAAGACCTGTTCTATCAAGCAGTATACTCAGAATAAACTTTAAGATAGTACTTACTATCTAAACACACTAAAACGGTATCTCTCTCCAACTGTGTTACATGAATGGAATCCAGCTGTTGGCTGCCTTAGAAGGGGTAAAAAAAAAAAAAAAACAGGGTTACCATTACACAACAGGCTTTAAAAACCAAAGCTTAGAAAAGCAACACAAATTCTTATTTTCTTCTGTGATTTAAAACTAGACTTTGAAATTAAAGACAGAAATTGTATTTTGTAATTATGTTATCTCTAAGAAAAATTTACGTAGGTCAACTTAGAAAAGAACTTAAAATGCTAAGCATGGCTAAATGAGCTGAGAAAAGCTCAAGTTTACATTTAATTAATACCTCAGCTAGTTCTAGAAAGATGTTACAAACATAAATTGAAGCCAACGGTAAATATGGGGAAGAAAGTAAATGCATGCTATACAATGACTAGATTTTGCTGTGTATTTTATAGTAGCCAATGGGAGGATGGAAACAAGCTCATCAGTTAGGTGATCACAGCATCTGAGATAAAAATAAGTCAGTAATTCAGAAAAAGCAAAAAAGATTAATGAAACTATGATCAAAGAGAAACGTTCCTGGTGTTGGGGTGTGTGCATGTATAAGTAGGACTTCCTTTATTAAGAGGACACAGTAATATAATGAACAATACTGTCAACAACATCTTTGAAGGAAGCAACTTTCAGAACTTTGCTGATATTCACAGGGCCGCTCTGCTAACAGATGTGATGACATTTTTGTAAAACATTGTGGTAAAATAATTCATTTTAGGCACTCAGATTGCTTGAATGGTCTAGCTAAATCGAAGAAAAGATTTTAGATAATTCAGGGCAGTCATTTTTAATTACATCTCTTTGGGAAGCCCATGGATCCTCTCCCTAAAAACTGCACATCTGACACAAACACAAAATTTTATATATTATTTTGGGGTGTTTTGGACCTTCCAAAGCCCATTCAAAGAATTTAAACTGAAATTAAAAGAAGTTAAAAAATAAACTGTTGGTTCCTCAGGCAACACTCCAAAAAATAGTTTTTCTCAACAAATCTATATACATGCTTTTATTCAGCAAATATTTACTTAGTGCTGATAACAGGCTAAAGACCATCCTTGGAGATAAAGATACTACAATAATAAATCAGACTAAAACTGAAGACAGTCTTAGAACAGGAGTTCATTTTAACAGTTACAACTGTTGCCAATTCAAGGCCTGACCTCAAAAATGAAGACAGACAGGAGGTAGATTAACAATCATTTGCAAAAATGGAGAAGCCTACGTAATATAAGGACAACCATTGCTAGCGGATAATGTGAATGATTAACCTTAAGCAGAGTCCAGGCTCTCTCTCAGAAAGTAATTTTGGGTATGCCTTAATTTTAGCGTAGACAATGTTAAAAGTGGGTAGAATAGTACCCTCAAGCATTAAAAAACCAAACAGCAACAACAACAAAAACCCTCAACCCCCCAACCCACAAATTCACAAGAGGACTAACTAAATGTCTACCCCTGAGCAATGCAACTTAATATATCAAATAGAAGCAAGTGGATGCAAACACATATTAAATAATTGTATGAAATGACTTGCTCTATACTATTATCATATACTAACCAGTAGGAAAAAAAAAAAGGGCTATCTGCCAAAAATGATCTTGGTTTTTAAATAAACTGATCTTTAACCCATCTTTTTACAGTAACTACACAATAGAAACATGTTTCTATTTGGGCTGCTTATATTTCAGGATAACAAAACAACGTCATTTGTATCTGTCAGCTGTACAGGAAGGGATGCATCTAACTCAACCAAAAGCATTAAACAATTAAGTTAAAGAAGGGGTGGAGTGTAGGTGGGGTGGGATGGCACAGAATACAATCTTATTTTACTGTAAATTATGACTTGGTCCATAAAGAAAGTGATTATAGTCACGTGCATGCTGGAACTGGCTTGAACTGGGTTGTTAAATTTGCAGGAATTTTGTGAGCCACATGACACAAGGTTGGTAGTTTGAAATATTCCCTTGGTGGGAGTATTTATACCACAGAATTGGCAACTATTACAAGCCAGGCTTCTCTGCACCCCAAGTGCCTGTTGTTAAACATTTATTAGGACACCACTGGTTCATGTTGATTCTTATTCTCAAAGTGACATTAGTGTGGTTCTGCAATAACTTCAATAGCTGGGTTGTATAAAGAATTCTTGCAATTTAGCCTTACAAATGAGCAAAAGCCAAAGATATTTAATAAGAATCATCAAACTTGATACTTGTAACAAACTTCTTCACAAGGTAATTGAGGATATTATGTGGTAAGTAATGAAAATAATTATGACTGAAGCTTGCTTGACTTCACATATAAAAAAAAGATGATAAATACAGGGTTACA
This sequence comes from Panthera leo, assembly GCF_018350215.1. Classification (NCBI taxonomy): domain Eukaryota; kingdom Metazoa; phylum Chordata; class Mammalia; order Carnivora; family Felidae; genus Panthera; species Panthera leo. Next base: position 97,786,494 of record NC_056684.1, read on the forward strand.
GATGATCAAATAACAGATTAGCACAAAAAAAAGGTAAAAGATTGCCTTCATTTCACTTACTATGCAGATTTAAAAAATAAATTCTTGGTTGATTTGTTCCAACTTTAAAATTTAAGAATCAGCTTCCCAACCTTTTTAGAGCTTTCACTGAGACATATTTGATAAAATCCTAGGCAAACGCATCATTCTAAGAAAGTCCAAGAGCTATTTCCCTGTATCTTTAAATGGTAAAGCTTGGAGGTCACACCTGAGAAGCTTCTAGTCAAATCTGAAAAGCACTTGAACATAATGATTCTAGGAAGTGTGTGTGGGGGGAAACTGATAGGAACCAAGCTAAATCTCTTTGCTTGAGAAGCTGATAACATTTGAAAAATACCGTAGAAAACTTATTTATTAAGTTCAAAAATTAAGTGGTAACATTTTAAGATCTTTATATGTGAGGAATCATTAAACTTTGCCTTGGTAAAATAATTTGTATCAATTGCCTCAGGCAAATAGAGATCATAAACTATATATACATGTTCCTCTGGGCTTACTTGGGAAACTATGTTGACGCTCTGAACCAGCCCATGCTAACTGAGCTTATTCTGATTCTTTTACATGAAAAAGCATCAATGTTTTAACATCAGGTTAAAAACACTTACCTGCGCCAATTTCTGTAAACCATGAAGATGCAGAGTTCAAATTGATTGTCTCAAACTGAACGACCTGATTTGACTCGGTGCCCTTGCTAATAGCTACACAGACCATAGGGTATTCCTGTTCTGGTATTACCAGCATTTCAAAAACATTCAAAGGACTTGGCAAAGGAAAATCAAAGTGCTGAGAAAAAACAAACAGAAGTATAACTTAGAAACAATCTCTCCACTCATACCATTGAATAAAGCCAAAAAAAGGCTTTCATTTTCTCCTTGATTGATCTACTTCAAAAAAGGATTACATCTAACATCTTGATGAGTTTTCTATAAAATAGTTTTAGAGAATTGGCCATATTCATCTTTATGGTTGCAATGCTTCTATAAGTTTATTGACATAAGTTAAAGAGGAAATCTTAACAAGAATGCAAGAACCCCTAAACCAAGTAAACACCCATAAATAACTATAAATGTGCTGACCCCAGATAGTAGTACTGAGATCTTGTACTTTCAGCTTCAGTTACACACTAGTATTTTCTAAAGAAGAAAACTACAGAGTAATATATACCTTTATCAACATGAACTTCTGCATAGGCTCATACCACTGGAGTAAAACAATTCCAGACTGTAAAGCTCCACAGAGGTATTTATGTCCTGTGTAAGGGTTTCTGACTGGAAAGAAACAAAGCAGAACAGACATAACCAAAACACTGACTACCTTGATGTGAAAACATAATTATTTTAGTTAATTAAAAGTAACAACTGAGCTATGCTAATATAAGAGCTAACTCACTTTCTTTATAAAGGCAGGGATGATATATGAGAAAAACAATGAAATGTGGCCTGCCATCAATATCAAAATATGGATGGAAGAAGAAACTATTTTAAGTGATAATTTAGCTGGTAAAGGAAAATCATTGTTTCTATTCACCAGGGTGGTAAGAGTAAGTAAAGAAAGATGATGTCTTCTCTTCTGGCTTTGTTACTCCTTCCTTTTCACTTTATCTCAATTTTAAATCATACACATTTACTTCTAAACATCTTCAGTAAGCTAGGTTGTTAAACATAGGAACTTTCTACGAGGATGATATTTTAAGCACTAAAACACCTAAACTTACTTGCAACCTAAAGAGCTGGGTTTTTTTGTTTTTTGTTTTGTTTGTTTGTTTTTTAAGTAAATTGAGTGAAAGAGAAGGTCTAGGAAGCAACTGAAATCTATGATTTCATTCTTGGTATAGTAGTTTACAGTTGTCTACTTAAGTCAAGATGGAAACTTAAACTTGTCTTACTAGTTTACTAGTTTCCTAACTTTTACATTTTACTAAAGATGTAACTTTCTTGACTCAAATCTACAAAAACTCATATTGGTCTGTCCTTCTCCCCAATTTGACTCTCATCAACAATTATGTGTACCAATTACAAGAGTAGTTATTTGCAATAAGCTCTACCTTAATGTATTTATGAGTTTATATCTTAGATTATATATAAGCTTCTAGACCTTTCTTGAGTCATAGATCTTGGGAATCTGATAATAGATATGAACCTGATTCTTCCTAGAAAATGCTCATGAAATTTGTTTATAACTAGGAACATATGCTATGCAACTATGCAGCATGAAGACCAATGAATACACTCACTGCTTCAACAAACAGAATTAAACAGGAAGTTATGAGCCCAGGATCTGAAGTCATTAGACCGGGTCTGATCCCAGGTATCTGGGTATCTGATCCCAGGTATCATGGGGTTATCTGAGGGTTAAATGAGATAAGATAATTAAACAGTAAAGAATTTAACCTTGCTCCAAAAGAGGTCTAGCCTGTGCCCACCTCCGCACCCCCCCCCCCCCCCGCCCCCACTTTGGAAGGTAATCTCTAGGCCTCAGGAGAATGTCATGTCTGATAAGAGTGTCTTCATTTGCCTGGGGCCTTGTGTCAATGAATTGCCTCAACAATATGATTTAGATTGGGGGCTTGCAATGCTGGACGTTCTTAGGGTGAAGGACAGTCATGCCAAAAGACTGACAATGTGATTTAGAGTAGGGGCTTTGGGTCATGCAGTACGAACTGACCTCTAGAGGTACTGGATATTGAGATCAGCCATGTAGACAATCAATCATGCCTGTGTGATGGAGCCCTAATAAAAACTGTTGAGTATTGAGGCTGATGTATGCTCCCTGTGGCAGTACTCCATGTGCACCATCCCACATCACTGCCAGAAAAGTAACACTGCCCATTACTCCATGGGGAGAGGACAACAGAAGCTCTATGTTGGGCACTATTCCTGGACTCTGCCCTATGAACGTCTTCTCTTGGCTGATCTTAATCTCTATCCCTACCATAACTATGAATGTAACTACTTTCAGTGAGTCCTGAGTCTTTCTAGAGAATTTTTTTTAACACGAGGGTGTTTTTGGAAACCCCCCAAACTTGCAACTGGTATCAGAAGTGAGGGTGGTCTTGTGTAGACTGTTCCCTCTAACTTCAGTTAGCTAAACTCCTGTAATAATGTTCGTAAAGCACTACGCAATAACAGTTATGTAAAACGAAAGTGTTAAATAAATGGTAAGTAATAAATGATAAACTAGGACATTAGCAGAGATACAGCCTCAGGGACTATGGTTAAAAACCAGGAACACTGTAGGAACACTATGTTCTGTGAAAGCATTAGGACTATTACCTCTAAACATTTTTATGCCATGTCCTGCCATAGAGTCTTGTGCTCCAATGGCCCCTTAACTACTCTTTAAAAAGAAATATAAAGCCTCCTTTCCTTCCTATTTGATACTATAAGACTCTCCATAGCCTTAAAGAATTAAAAAAATGTTCAAAGTTCTAATTATCCAGTTTGAAAAATAGCATTTACTCACCTATGCAACATTTGTGGCAGCCTTTTGTATCAGGAATCTTTGTTGTTAAAGCAAACTTTCTGAAAACATAGGACAATATAAATGTACTCTACTGTGGTGGTTCCCAAACAATGATCTGTGAATTAGCTGCATCAGTCAAGCAGCTTTAAAAAAAACAGTCTTGGATTCTGACCCCAAACTATCTCATTTCCTAGGACTGAGGCAGGGCCTGGAAATTTGTATTTATAATGCTTCTACAGGTGATTCTCCTGCACGGTCAAGTTAAGGAAACACTCATCGTTTGCATTCTATATGACATGCACTTTGGTGTAAATTACCTTTCAAAATTAAAACAAAGGAAGTTTTTTAGTGGGCAAGGAATACTGGCTGTTTTAAAAATAGACACTAAGGCCCTTCACTCCCAACAGAATTAAAATATTTTGTACCTTGGTAGTATGCGGTCTGGAAACCTATGAGTTTGAATATGGGCAGCTAATCCTGGTTTTTTGGCTTGTTCAAACAAAGCTATAAGATTATGAGAGTAGAGTTGAAAGGTTTTTCCTATAAAAGAGAAACATGTTACTTTTATTAGAATCTTTTACAGCAGAGAAACAAGAATTTTCAAGCAAAAGAAAACATAATTACCTTCTAAAATAAGGAGTCCAGAAATGTTCAAAGAGCCAAGCAAAATAGAAAAACACATACAAAAAAAAACAAACAAAAAACAAACACAAAAAAAACACAACACCCAGTTAATACCATTTTGAAGGATAAGAGAATTTTAAGAAAGCAGATAACTGCATTTTCTAATGCACAAATTGGGTATGTTCTGACTAACAGGTGTTCTGGGCAGAATATATATAAGCCTTAATGAAGCCAGCACAGAAAGAAAAACTGTTAAACACTGTTATACAGAGGACTGAGTTACAATGATGCACATGTGAATATTTTAGTGTAACATGGAGAATTCTGTAAAACTATACACACTATCTTTCTGGGATAGACCTATTTATTAATTATTTTTCAAAACACCTCGGATTAAAATTAATTGTGAATGAAGTCTTATAAATATAACAACAGATTAAAATACTAAGAAAAGTAAAGAAACTAATATTGTATGCTATAATACAAGGATAATGGAGCTACAATTTCCATACAATCAAAACCATAGCTGTGTTAAGCAGGGGGAGATAAGGGAAGCATCTTCTGATTCCTCATTATATATGGTATGGTACTATAACAACATAAAACAGTATTTGTCATTTTACTATCAGAAAACATACACAGCTGACCGTTGAACATAAGTCCAAACTGTGTGGGTCTGCGTGCTTACACATGGACCTTTTAAAATAAATACAGTATGGTACTATAAATGTATTTTCTTTATGATTTTTCTTAACAACATTTTTTTCTCTAGCTTAAGAATGTAGTATATAATACATATAACATACAAAATATGTGTTAACCAACCTTTTATGTTATCATAATGCTTCCAGTCAACAGTAGGCTGTTGTAGTTAAGTTCTGGAGAGTCCTAAGTTATGTAGGGATTTTCGAGTGCACCAGGGGTCAGTGACCCTGAACACCCACATTTTTCAAGGGTCAAATGTATATGATATAATCTTATGCTACAGTGTTGAGTCTTATCCTCAATAGAAGTCTTTGTATTTTCTCGGAATGCAAACATTCTAACACCATACCACACCCTTCTACTCTCCATTGCCCCCTTATATACATAGCTAGCTACCCTAACTAGAACACGCATGTAATATTTATGTGTGCACATCCACACAAACACAGACCCATAGGCAGAATCATGTTTTCTTCTGCTGAGCTCTGCTACTTACCTTCATTAAGTCAACTAGAATATGGAAAGATCTAATTTACAGGCTAATTTTTCCCCATTTTCCTATAGTTATTTTATAAATATGTAAGATGTACTCTGTGTGATTTTTTTTTAAGTTTATTTATTTATTTATTTTGAGAGAGAGAGTGAGCAGGAGAGGGGCAGAGAGAAAGGGAGAGACAGAATCCCAAGCAGGTTCTGTGCTGATAGCACAGAGCCTGACACGGGGCTTGATCCCATGAACCGTGAAATCATGACCTGAACCAAAATCAAGAGTCAGATGCTTAACCAACTGAGCCACCCAGCTGTCCTGTCTCTGTGTGGCTTGTAAGCTTATATCCAAGGACAGGTAGGAGTAGGGATAGAAACAGAGAGTTACAGGAAAGTGATTTTACATGTATACAATTCAGAGTTGTTAAACAGAATTGGGTTTATTTTCATAATAGTAATATATTAATATTTTGGTAATAGAAATAAAAAAAACTGGGGGGAAGCATAATTAAAATCAAAGAGATTAAGTACTCTTACAAGGACCCCAGCTTTTTAGAAGTCACTTATGTGCAACCAAATAATATGCTCTTTGTAAACACTGTCATCAGCTCAAATATACAAATTTCTGAAGAATCTCTAATAGGCAACGATTAGTGGAAGAGTTTAAATTATACACACACTTAAGCTATTTAAAAAAAATTTTTTTTAATGTTTATTCATCTTTGAGAGAGACAGAGACAGGATGTGAGTGGGTTAGGGGCAGAGACAGAGGGAGACACAGAATCCAAAGCAGGCTCCAGGCTCCAAGCTGTCAGCACAGAGCCTGATGCGGGGCTCGAACTCACAAGCTGTGAGATCATGACCTGAGCTGAAGTCAGACGCTCAATCGACTGAGCCACCCAAGTGCCCCAAATTATACACACACTTAAAATTATGAAAATTACATTTCTTAAATAGGCCACAATTCATAATAATCTGCCTATCAGTAAGGCTGTGTATCAGCACTGATGCTTTAAAGCATAAGTAGCTAGTGGTGCCTGGGTGGCTCAGTTGGTTGAGCATCTATATGACTCTTGGTTTCAGTTCAGGTCATGATCTCACGGTTCATGGGATTGAGCCTTGCATTGGGCTCTGCAATGACAGTGTGGAACGTGCATGGGATTCTCTCACTCCCTTTCTCTCTCTGCCCCTCCCCCTGTGTGCTGTCTCTCTCTAAATAAAATAAACTTAAAAAAAAAAAAAAAAGCGTAAATAGCGAAAGGTACACTCAATACTGAAAAGCCTGACAGTACAGTAAATAAGAGTCGAGTTATAATACATACAGAGAACTGAACAAAATTTGAGAAATACTAAAATAATTATTCTAAATAGAGAAAGGGGTGAATGCTATTTTAATAGCTGATAGCATTAGGATTATTAATTAAGGGACAGAGAGAAATAACTAACTTTCCTGTGCTCTATTAGAATGAAAGTGAACAGCAAACCTCTAGTCACTTTAAAATGTAAAGAAATAGGTTTTAGTTGGTAAGAATTGCAAAAAAAAAAAAAAAGGGCCTAAAATACCACCTACCCTATGTGAATTTTGTCAGCACACGTCTGTGCGAGTCTTCACTGTTTACTAATAAGCACTCTGGAGATCGTCTCATTTAATCCTCACAGCAACCTCATGGGCTGCTATTGTTAACATTGTCCACATTTCACAATTAAGAAGACTGGGGCCAAGAGAAGGTCACTTGTTCAAGATCACAGAGAAAGGGAGCAGTAAGATTCTCTGATTCCTTCCCTTCCACTGGTAATTCTCCATGGAAGGCACACAGTGATAGCGACAGTGAGGGTGGAGGAGTCTGAGTGGAAGGGGATGGCCTCAGGTAACAACAACAGGATAGTCCTCAGGTGTTTACATCCTGGACAGGTTTGGGAAGTGCTACCTTAACTGAACACAGGGTCCTTTCTCAAAGTTTCTTCCCATTCTAAGTTTGTAGAAAACATCTGCAAGTTGCAAAGTTACTATACATAGTAAAACAAATAACACTTAAAAAATAACGTCTATTAAAATTATCTTTCTCTTGTGTCAACTATGCTTTAATTAAAAATATTACATTTCTCTGCTTGTCTATGGTTTATTTTTCACATTATTTTCATTATATACATACCTGATAATGACATTAAAGTATTATTGATAACATAGAGCCAAGTACATTTCCGTGGAAATAACTATAAAGAAAAAAAAAGAAGGGAATTAAAATTCTCCAGTTTTCATTCCCTTATGCTTTAACACCCAATTCTAACAGTATGAAATAGTATAAAAATAACTATTTTCTACCTTTTAGTAAATTACAGAAACTTTACAAAAAAAATCTTGTAATGTGAACATGTAAAGAATACAATTTCATCTCCTTAAATATTTAAATCATAAACATTACAACTGAAGCCCATAAAAATTGATTTAAAATTACAAGACTTCTTTTACCCAATACACCCACACTAATTTCTTGAGTTAAAACTCCTAAATTACCTGTTCCATCGTTGCCTCATGTAGCTCATTGAGATTCAATGTGTAAATACCATCTTCAGTTCCAAAAATAATGTACTGATCTAAAACAGTTAAGATAAATCACCAGAATTTACTATCATTTTCTGAAATAATTAAATAAAATGGCTCTGTGCTTTAATGGTGTTGAGAGTTAGCTGGCCACCCACCCATCCGAAGAAAAATTATTTTCTAGAGTTCATGCCATCTTCTTTACATTTTTCTCCAATTCTGATCTTATTTTTAAAAGCAGATATATTCTCTGTTACTCATTCACTCTAGCTTTATCTTATATAATCCTTCCTTTCAACATAATTGTCATATCTTAAGATTTTTCAATGTAACTGTATTTTTGCCAGGTATCTCAAATACTCTTTGAAGGACACTATAAATTAAATAGAAATTATAAATCATGACACACCAGAAACGATGAGCATACCTAGTGTCCAGATCTTGGTTCCTAAATATATTACTTTGCACTAGAAAGAACCAGGGCTGCTTGGAGAAAAGATGGATTCCAATTCTGGGGCAAGAAAAGTGTAAGATGAGCCTAGAAATCTTCCTGTGCCAGAAAGGTAGGAAGTGATCAAACATTAAACTAAAGAACATAGGAACTCTCCCTGCTCAAAAATTCTGGGACAATTTAAGCGCTAAAATAAATAATAATATTAATAGATCATATCTCCCTGAATAAAATTCATAAGTTCAAACTAATATAGGTACATAAATAAATGGAAAAGAAGAGAAATTGTCCGTGGATGTCAGTGGATTGTCAACAATCAATAAATGCTAAAACCAGTTGGTTAAAGTCTGATGAACAAGAGGATATTTATATAGTCTCAATGTATTCCATATTACTTATCAAGTAAATACTAATTAATTAAAAAGGGAAAAATAGTCACTTGACAGTGGAGAAAGCTAGTGAACACCACCTTAACCAGATGGTCAACGTTAATATCACTAGTGTTTGGACAAGCTGACAGCATGTACCTTCTGATAGGATGCACTAAGAAGAGCACAATTCTTTCATATTCCCACCAAAAATGCATTACTTGATCTAAGTATGAGGACTCATCAACAAACCCAAATTAAGGGACATTCTACAAAATAGATAGTTCCAAAAATGTCAAGATCAAGAGACACAAAGAAAGGTTGAAGAACTGTTCCAGACGTGAGGAGACTGAACAGTTGTGGTAGCTAAATAAAACCTGTGATCCTGAATTAGATGTTGTTGGACTGGGGAAAAAAGAAGGGGGAAGACAATAAAGAATATTATTGAGACAATAATTTAAATATGGACTGTGATGTCAACTATACTTCAATCAAAAAATAAATAAATATGGACTATGTATTAAATCAATGATAAATTTCCTGATCTTCACAATTGTACTGTGGGTATGTAAGAGATGATTCTTGTTCCTAGGAAATACAAAATGAAGTACACAGAGCCACTCTCAAGTAATTCAGAAAAAAAATGCACATATAGATAAATAATAGAAATAACTGATGATTCTGAGTATAGAGGAGTTTCTTACACTATTTTTCTAACTTTTCTGTTAGGTCTGAAATTATATCAAAATAAAAAGTTACAAACACACAAAAAACCATTCCTTTACTGATAAAAACACTTTTTTTTTGTTATATTTCTAACAGTAGCATTTAAAGCAGATAATTATATGACTTGTCTATATTATTATGTTAAAGTGGAAACAAACATTTCCTGAACACCCTTTTTTGCCTACTCTGTTTGCTTATTGCCAGACACTCAGGTAGGCAGGCTTTTTCCTTCCTTGCAGTGAGGTGAGTAGTAACAGTATTTATGTTGTAAAATGATCACACTGAGAAAAGAGGTGTAAAGTTTCTTTCTCAAGTCATATAGTAATGACAGAGCAGGAATTCAAACCCAGGTCTATTTGATTCCAAATTTTTACCTCTATGTATTAGGTTTCCTCACTTTAAAAACATACAGTATAAATTTTTAAAAATAAATTTTGTTATATTGCCATAATTTCAGATTTATAGAAAAGTTTTAATAGTACAAAGAATTCCTGAATATCCTTCACACAGATTCCACAAATATTACCATTTACCACTTTTGCTTTATCCTTTTTTCACTCTACACACACACATTTTTTTTTTCTGAGCTGTTTAAGTTACAAACATGATGCCCCTTAATTCCTAAATATTTCAGTGTGCACATCTTAAAAAAAGAAAAACGGAAGTGTTATATAACCACAGTACGATGTTCAAAATCAGGAAATTAACACTGACACAATACTATTATCTACTGTAATGACTTCACTGATTGAGATTATCGACTGTCCCAGTATTGTCCTTTTATATGACAGAAAATCCCTAATTATGGTTGCAATCACTTGTGGCATGTCTATTCAGTCTCCTTTAATCAGAACAGTTCCCATATACTCTTAAATTCTAAAGGTTAAACCAAAACTCTTATCTACCAATTTAGGTTGTTGCAGGTATCTATACTATTTAGTCTCTAAAGTAATATTTTTAAATAACTTCAGTTCACTGATCATAAATATCTTTTTTCATAATAAATATTTTATTAGAGGTGTATATAATTTTGTTCAGAAATTTCAGGGGCACCTGGGTGGCTCAGTCCATTGAGTGCCCGACTCTTGACTTCAGCTCAGGTCAAGAACATGCAGTTTGTGAGACAGAGCCCCTGTCGGGCTCTACGCTGACAGTGTGGTGGGGAGCCTGCTTGGGATTCTCTCTCTCCCTTTCTCCCTGCCCCTCCCCAGCTCACATGTACATGTACAAGTGCGGGCAGTCGCGCACTCTCTCTCTCTCTCTCTCAAATAAACATTTAAAAAAAAAGTTCAGAAATTTTACCTTTTGTATCAGGATGTATCCAAGATGTTGCACAATTAATTTTCAAAGGGCAGCCATCAAAAACTTTGGAAAAACATGCTCCCATCTTATTTATAAAGAAAGAAATGTTGACTTATTTGATTATGTAATTTTATATATTCTTAGAAATCAGCTAAGATTACAAAATGCTAAATTCACTCTTACTTGCATATGTTTATGGTTTCATTACCAAAATTCCTATTTTGATATCATTTAACGACTTCTAACAATAGAGTCTCCTATTGTTGCCTTGTGTAATCTACTATTTCAGGGCAAAAATAACAAATTTACCAAAACATCTACATATGTCAGTGATCTATTTTAGGAATTTTAAGTCCCCACTTATCTTTAGGACTAACATTTAATAATGTGAAATAATGGATGATATTACTGAGCAACATCACAGTGATTGTAATTGCAGTGTTACTCTGTAATAGTGAAGCAGACAAAAAGACTAATATTTACATTACATATTAGACTTTTACTGAATAAAAAGGTATAATTTATAAAGCATCCCATTCATATGATTGGCTGAACCACCTCGGAGAGCCAGAGAACAAGCACTAAGATAAGCTTCCCCGTTCACTGTGTATAGTTCAATGTGAAAATGGCTTCAGGGGCAGAAAGGAATTTAACCCATATAATGAAGAGGACACAGTACTACTGATATCATCACATTAAAGTTAAACTGGCCTTTCAAGGCTACTCTGAGAACCCAGCTGCCATATTTACAAAAAGCAAAACTTTCCAAGTTCTAACCAACTCACTCACATTAGGGTACATGATTTGATTCGTGGTGTATCAAAATGCATTTATGCCTTTGTATTTTATGAATCCTTCCATTCAATAGCTCAAGATACTTGACAGCAAATAAAAAATCTGCTGCTTCTAAAGAGATGAAAATTGGCAAGTAGTTCACATAAAAATATTCCTTACCAGTACTTTTGGAGTGGGTGGAAGGCCATTGATGGCTGGTTTCTGTGGGAAAAATAATTTTTAATGCTTTAAGATCTCTTAAGCCTTAAAAAAAACACCTATACATTTGGAAATTTAGTTATCTAATTCTTGAATTAAAGAGACTATGCCCCCTGCCCACCAAAACAGACACTGCCTCTCTATGATAAACACGGTAATTGTTACAACTAATCACCAAATGCCTGTTACCGGGAAATCTCGCTTGTCCTTTTTCCGTGGTAACTGGGGTGCTTGTGCTGATCCTTCTGTATTTTCACTAATTAGTTTTGAAATACCATCACCATCTCCTAAAAAGAATCATGGTTAAAGCTGAATGAACATACAAATAAGTACCTTCCTTGAAAAATAATTTTCTCTTTCCCCCAATACTTGTTTTCCATTTGGGTGATCCTTTACTGGGAAATATTCTCTACTGGCAGATGAGTTAAAGTATCTTCAGTGCCGTTCTCTAGGTTCAATAGAGGTAGCATTGCATCTCTAGCAGTGGTCTTAATCCATGTAAACAACAAACGTCTTTCCATATTGTGAGAAAAATGAAATCTGATATTCAGATATTCAGGCCTGATATATTCAAGGCCTTTCATAACTGAACTCCAATCTACCTTTTTAGTCCTATCTCCTAGTATACACCTTTCAAAAGCTCACACTTCTCCCATAGTATACTTCCAACACAATCCAGGTTGTCAGTGCATTTGTTCATTCTTTCTTGCTCATCAGGCATGCCTGTCAGCACTGGCTCCCACTAATGAAGGATCCATCCACTTTAATGCTCTGCAAGCCCCCCGCCCCCCACTCTCTGCCCTATCCTTATCTTCCTGAAAAATTTCTCATCTTCTATTACTATAGTTAATTACTGTATGAGACACTTATATAAGCTGTCTTGTCTAATATTACAGGTACCCATAGAGTGTAACTTCTGCTACAGATCCTGAACTTCTGGAGGGCAGGAACATCCATTCATCATTCTAAGACGTATCATATTACTTAAGAAATCAAATCAGGGTTCACTTGGAGTGAATCTATTCATAGTCTGCCCACGTGGAATTTTAAAGTAACTTCAGAAAGCTTTAAACAGTTAAAAGAGTGACCAAAGACATTCTTTAAAATATGAAAATGGCTTTCTTTTCAGTTTTCACTTCGATTTATTTACCCAGATCACAGTATCTAGCTGTATGCACTCCAGGACTGCTGACACTGCTAGCCATACCAATAGAGGAAGTCTCAGCTACAGGACCACAACTTGGGCTACTCTGTCTTCTGAGAAACTGGGGAGCTCTGTTCTCTGAATCAGGGCAACGTTTTACAGTTGATGATTTTTCTTCATCTAGGAGGTTGTCTTCAGGGTAGCTGTTTATCCTTGGCTGTGATAATAAGACATAAGAGTACTTTAATAAATTTGGATATGAAACAGTAACACTTCATTATCATTACCCACCTAAGACTTTAGGGGGTGGGGAGGTATGTGATTTTTTCTTTTTGCTATGTAATTCAACTCACTAAGCTAATTAAGAAAAATAAACAAGAGTTACTGTCCCAACACAACTAAGAACTTGCCATGTGATTTTTTAATCATCCCTAAGCCAAAACTGATATAATTTTAAACTGATAAAATTATGTAAACAATCCACAAAATATTTAATAAGCAGGAATAAGCAAGGACTTAATGAAGTATGACTCCATTGAAATAGGAAATTGCCATACTAAATGAGGACTGTAAATGATGAACTCTTTGTTTCCTCTTCATGTAGTCAAGTATTTTCTCAAATGAGTATGTGATTTTTACCTTTTTCTTATAGCTATTAAAATATTGTATTTCTCAGGAAGTTTTTTAATATATATTTTACATCTTTGTAATCCCCTCTTGAAAAAAACTGTATTTATCTAAAGCATATTTAAGAGAATTTTGAACAAATTCAATGAAATTACTTTTTAATTATTTTATTATTAAAAAAAGGATTTATTCAAAAATTTTAAGTCGCTCACCTTAGGAGGTAGGGGAGGTGGTATTGCACGTTTTGAGGTTGATCTAACACAAGGAGAAAAATGCAATTCAGATGGTAGTAAATGTAACATAAAATAGGGACTCTAATAAATGTGCATTAAAATTGTTTACATTCTTTAGATCATGATAAAGAGAATTTTTAAAACCTATAGAAAGACCTAAGACCTCATTATGTCAAAGTGTATTAGCAGGACTATAAAACAGATTTGTATAAAATGAATACAAAGTCTTTTTACTTTATGGTTATGCTCTGCATATTTAGTATGTAATAAAAATTAAACTTAGTAAAAAAACAGATTCCAAATTTTAGAGTTGGAAGCCACTGTGAATCATAGATTCAAGTGGCCATATCATCAAACCCTTTTTGCTAGCCCAAGTGGGGTACATAGATCAACAATATTGGCATCACCTTGAAACTTCCATATGTATCGTCTAGACCTATGGAATCAGAACCTTCAGGTGATCTTCCAGGCACATCAAAACTTAAGAATCACTGATCTAGCTCACTGGTTCCATACGCTTATTTATCTAGAGTTATTGTAATCAATTGGGAAGCTTTTAGGATTCTGAGATTCGAGTCCCAAAGACCGTATTCTGTTGCAAGGGTTGGCAAACTTTTTCTGTAAGGGGCCAGACAGTAGTAAATATAAACTTTAGTGTATACAGTGGTCACAAGTACTTAACTCTTTGTTATAATGTGAAAGCAGCCATAGGTAATACATAACTAATAAGCATGGCTGTATCCCAACAAACCTTCCTTATGGACACTAAAATGTTTATATAATTTTCACATATAACGAAGTATCACTCTCCTTTGGATTTTCTTTCAATTATTAAAAAATCTAAATACCAATCTAGTTTGTGGACTGTACAAAACATAGGCAGTGGACCAGATGTGACTTATAGGTCATAGAGTGCCAACCCCAGATCTATAAGCTGAATGTGGGGGCCGCAGAGATCTATACTTCCAAAGACCTCTCTAGCCAATGCACAGGCTTGGAACATCTGGGCCGGCCCTGTAACTTACCTGTTGAGGGAAGACAGGTCTAGAATATAAGTAACTATACTGCAGAATGGATTTGGGGCTTTGTGACTCCTACAGCACTTTTTCCCATGACATTATGTACCTCATCTTTCAGTAAATTAACATTACATCCACTAAGCTGAATTTAAAGAAGAAAACCTTAATTATCAACACATGATGCCTTTTGGCAATTAAAAAGTCAGAAGCTTTACACTGATATGAGGCAGAGCACAATTTTTTTTAAGAATGAAAATTAAAACTTATTAGAATAAATTGTTCCCACCCAATACTGTTCCTATATAAAGTAAAATGTAAGTAAAATATTAAGTTAGCAAACAACTTACTTGCCAGTATTTGCACCATCAACAAAAGGATTCCATTGTAATACAAAGTTTGGGTCTGATAACACTCCCTGTGAAGGTAAAAATAGTTTAAAATGTTCTCTTATAACAGATATTAATCATTTTATTTGATTCAAGAAAATATTCATTGTCATGATTGTTAATCATCTTGGCTTTCAATCAATTTTTTAATCTCCAGTTAGATTTGCTGCCATTTGACATATTTAGGTCAATGACTCATTATCTGTTGACTGAAACTTAAGAAATTCCATAAACATACCGAATATAGTTTCAGTGTGACAAGCCCTCTTTACCAATGCTAGTATATTCCAAATAAACAGAAAAACATAACTCTGAATTATCTGCATCACTAATCCATTAGTGTGGGAAACGAAACATCATATTATTAAATTATCATTAACTTATTGGTGCTACTATTTTTTCCCCACTGGCATAGAAACTGTGAATTATATATATAGCAATATACACAGTAAGAAGAGTACTACTTCCAAATGTTAAGAATGAAGAGATCCATTAACAGAAGGCAATTCCTCGAAAAATTATACTTTACCGAAGCTTAAAAATAAAGTAAATGTTAAGGTAACATCTAGGCAACTCTGATAATACCTTGCTCTATTTATTACTTTTTCCTTTTAGATAAGAAAATGTTTAACTAAACAGTAACTTCGAAATATAAGAGCAATGGTTAAAAAAGAAGCTATATTAACAAATAAATATCAAAAACAGTAAGGTAATGCAAAAATATACTACAAACCTAACAGAGTCTGTAAGAAAAAAAGATCCTAGAGCTTAAAGCTCAACATCAAATACCATATATTTAATAACTTCAGGTAACTCCTTCAAAAGATTCAGAAAGGTCAATATGAATGGTTAAAATGGTATATTACAAAATGTACTCTAGTTAAAATATGCCTAACTATAAGCTTTTTCAAACTTTAATATGTGAAATACAGTATCAAAATTAATGCTTGAAAGAATATATAACTTTGATCCTTAGTCAAAGTTTACCTGACTGTAAGTTTTCTCAAATTTTAATGTGTAAAGTACTTCTGAAGTAATAATTCCTACCATTTCATCCCGTGCTTCTGTTTCTTTTCTCAGAGGAGGTTCGAACTGTAATTTGTCAACTGCAAAATATGTAACAGATATTCACAAACTCTATCTTAAAGGGTTAATTTCAGAAATGTAGCAAGAAGCATATGTATAGGGGAGAGGGGAAGGGGGAAAGAAGAAAGAAGACAAAATTTTTTCACTTTTTTACTGCAAGAGTACCTTTCTTTATATTTACCAGAAGAAGGTAACAATTTGGTAGCTTACTACAAATCTACTTAGTAAATTCTTTGTGTATGAGATTTAAAAAAGTTAATCAAAGTAGGTGACTAAGAAAACTAATGGTGACTAAGGGATTTTCCCTGTCTAGGCTGCACACTGTTCTAAGGCTACAACTTTATGGCAGAAATGAACCTCCCCAAATTACCTATAATTATCTAAAAAGAACAAACATTATTTAAATTAAATGTTACAATGGAATTCAGAAATTTAATATTATATTTTGCTCAATGTATATTTTATTTGGCCTACTCTTTTATATGAAATATTCTAAAACAGAGAAAAGGATAGCTTATTATCTACTCATAAAGTACACAGAATTTTAAAACTGTAAAATCTAATGACTAAAATATCAAAGAGAGAAAAAAAAACACACTTGCAGCATAGAGATGCAAGATCCCCAAATACAATCTTGGCAAATAAAATACATTAAAAAATCATTTTCAAAAAGGATCCAGCTGTCTTTATCCCTAAAACAAGATTTGTAAAGTAATACAAAGTACTTATATAATTCATTAAATAAAAGCATTGTCATAAAAATTTCCAAAGAAAGATTGAAGACATTTCATAAAACACAGTATCTACTTTTCAAAAATAACCTAAAATAAAAAGCTCTTTATTAGTGATTTATTTCTTAACATAAATAAAAAACATCTTAACTCAAAACCACTACTCGAAATCACTACTTCAACTCATTTGAGACAGAGATGAGCTAAAGTTTTTTATGTCACAACCAGAAATACTGGCAAGCAGGTCTAGAGATGAATCACAAGTGTGTTAAGTATGGTAAAGAAAGAGAAAATATCACTCTTTAATAATAAGAATTATATAACAAGCAAATTTCAATACTTAAAAAGAAATTCCTAGAGAAAATGAGTTTCATAAACATTGAAGATGTTTTAACACATAAGAAAAGTACTCTTCTAAAACTACTGTAGCCATAACTATGGCAAAGAATGCTGTATCATTGTTTTATGTGGTAGATGGGACCTGAAGTTGTTTTGTTTTAGAGAAAATACCAGCAGTACCTTTGGGTGCATCTTTGGTGTATGAAAATACAAAGATGGGGAGGTCTTCTATTATACATACTCATTTATCTCTGTAAGATGATGTAGGCTCTAGCCATAATACGGTAACAGGAATTGTATTTCTCCTTCTGCTTTAAACAACTAATACATTGGTGTTACATGTATGTGCGCATAAATTATGTGAAGCAATTGTTTTGAGGCAGTGGCTAACAGATACCACAGCACTGTCCTTGAGAGAAAGGAAATACATGGTGGCAAGATCCACATTCACTCTGGCTTTCTGCCTGGAGGCACTTTTCAAACTAGGACGCAAGAAAGTGGAATCCAAAGAGAGAGTACCAGCCTCACTGGGTGTTGGAAACAAAGACTGAAGACTGGAGCTGCTTAGGTAGTTGGAATTTGAAGGGCAGAGTGCCAGAAATAAGAAAACTGCATAAAGGAGGAGCTCCAGAAATATGCCAAGAGATCTCTTTAAGTCTTTGGTTGAATACTAAGTTGCCCATAAGCAAACACGAGATTATACAAAGTACGTCAAAAACAGCTAGCAGAGGAGTGCTGAGCTAAATGCAGATTCTGGTGATCGCACAGTACCAGGAAAGATAGTTGAATTTCTAACCAGAGGAAAAAGCCTGCTGAATATCCTGGTAAAACCTGTCACAAGCCTTAAAAGGATCAAGCTGACGTACCACTTAAGAAACTCTTTAAACACCTTTTGGATAAAGAGGACCAAATCCAGACACTCAGTGTCGCACCACAACGTCCAAGATATAATAAAAAAATGACCAGACGAGAAGCAGAATAGAAACCATAACCAGTTGGAAAACAGATACAATCTTCAAATAAAGGAGTTCCCAATACAACATTCCAAGTTTCCAAAACAGGCCTCTGGGTCAATTTTCATGGTATTAGACCTGATATTCACTCTTTCATACACATCCCTTTTTTGTAGTGTCACATTTCACTTGAACTTTATTCTTTTCAAAACCCTCTAACTCTTCTTGGGGCACCTGGGTGGCTCAGTTGGTTGAATGTCTGACTCTTGATTTCCGTTCAGGTCATGATCTCACTGTAAGACTGAGCCCCACGTTGGGCTTTGCACTGACAGTGTGGGCTTGCAATTCTCTCTCCCTCTCTCTCTGCCCCTCCCCCAGCTCACACTTGCTTCTATCTCAAAATAAATAAAGCCTAAGAAAAAACCCTGTAACTCTTCTTTTCCTTTGTTTAATGAGATGTTCCATAGTTCCTCTGGTGTATGTTTTCCTTCATTGCAAGGCGTCAAGAAACCTGACTTTGCTGGACTACACATTTATCCTTGGTTTCAGACTAGGCCAGGCTCATAATAATTACTATGTCCACTAAAAATACACAGAAAGGATGCTTATACTAGTGATAATAGCCCCAAACTGGAAACAAATCAAATGCCCATCAACCAAAGAATGGATAAATTATGATATGATCATACAATGAAATATGATTACTATGAAAACAATGATTGCTATACATGACATGAATTACTCCCACAGACATAATGTTGAGCAAAAGAAACCAAGCAAAAAGGGTGCATTTTGTATATCCTATTTATCTGAAGACCCAGATCAGCTAAAAACCAATCTATGGTGATAAAGGATCAGAACAGAGATTAGCCTGGGCAATGGAAAGGGCAAGAGGATATGAAGAAAGAAGGACATCGATTGTAATGGAGCATAAGGAAAGGAGCCTTCAGAGATTCTGATAATGTTCTATATTTTTAATCCCCAGATCAAAAATCAGTTTCATGAGTGTATACATATATAAAAATTCATCATGCAGTACACCTAAGCATTTTACTGTATGTAAGTTACCAGCTCAAATTTTAAACATGAAACAAAAAACTAAGAATAGAACTAACTAGGTGTATATAAAATCTATTAAACAAATAAAAACAAAGCTATAAAATACTCTTGATGGACACAAAAGAAGATTCAAGAAAATTTAAAGATAAATCACCAATAAAATGACCTTCAACTTTACCAAATTTTTTCTGGTACTTAAAGCACAGAGCTTACTCCACGAAGACATTAGTACCCTGGTCATTCATGAAAGAACTAAGCCTTGAACTTACTTACCTCTGAAAAAGCCTATTTTAAGTTAAGAAGACAGACTATCTTATAGGTGTCGACTCTCCCAAAGTTAGTATATGACCTTTTATGAGATCTCAGTAAAAACACTGAGAATTTTTTTAACTAGATACACTGATTCTTAAGTTTATGTGGGGAGAATACAATAGCTAACTATCATAACAGAGGTGGGGGAGGTAGAGTGAGGGGAGTAGGAGGATAATTAGTCTTAACGATTTTAACAGGTATTATAAAGACATAATAATCAAATTATGCTATTCGCACATGACTAGACATAATAATGCAATAAGAGAATTTCTGGAAAGAATCCAAAAAAATATATGGTCATTTAGTACATCATAAAGGTAGCATGTCAAATCCATTAGTAAAAATATTAAGTTTTTAATAATTAGTATTTACGTTTATTTTTTTTTATTATTTATTTTTGAGACAGAGAGAGACAGAGCATGAACAGGGGAGGGGCAGAGAGAGAGGGAGACACAGAATCTGAAACAGGCTCCAGGCTCTGAGCTGTCAGCACAGAGCCCGACGCGGGGCTCGAACTCACGGACCGCGAGATCGTGACCCGAGCCGAAGTCGGCCGCTTAACCGACTGAGCCACCCAGGCGCCCCAATAATTAGTATTTAGACAAATGGGTAGTCATGTGAAAAGAAACTAAAATTGAATACAAACTTCATGCATCTTACCAAATAAATTAATACTGTATATCAACTATTAAATATTATAACAGTGAAATTGTAAAAATACAAGAAAAAAAATAATAGAATTCTTTTATAACCTTAAAATCAGGAAGGCCTTGCTAAATATGACACAAAACCCAAAAGTCATAGAAGAAAATATAGATAAATTAGACTATATTAATTGAATATTTATACAAGCCATTGAAGATGGCTTTATAATGGAAGAGCAACTTTGCTACTTTTCTGTACGGTATTTGAAGTCCAGAGAGTTACTTGGGATTATATAAGAAGATAGCATAAGAAGTATCAGCAATCTGGGATTAGCAAAGAGATAAGATCTCCGGTTACTGGTTTAACTAAGAAAAGGCCTGATTGAATCAACTGATATAGGAAGGACATTCTAACTCCCCATTGACCTAGATTTCCAAAGCTGTATACAGAAAGCTAGAAATACTTGGTTTAAGAAAACTTAGACTTCAACAAAATGTTCATCTACAATAATTCTAATTAGTCTATACATTTAATAAATTATATTCCTTCATTAGGGTTTATATATCTTATTTTATTGTAAACTTCTTTAAATCTTTTTTGAAACAAGTATACATTTAAGTCAATATACCTAGAACTTCTTTGCAAATCTGTTCTTCTAAATTAATGTGGCTAAAATGACAAACATCATTGATACCAAATATTTGTCAATGACTAATTTACAGAATAACAATCAATTTCCCCTTTTAAGTAGACATTTTAGAAAAGATACACCTCTCCTAGTAACCTAAAAAAACTGAAACCAACCCAAATGTCCAACAATCGGAAACTATTCAACTACAGTGTATCAACTCAATGAAAAAAGGAGGGCCAGACTAGTGTATGGGAAATGCTTCTGTGTTCAGTAAAAAATTTATGCATAGCATAAATTCAGCCATGTAAAAACATACATGGAAAAACATGGAGGCAATTAACAAAAATATTACCTGTGGGTTGGTGCTGGGTGATGAAATTATGGGCAATGTTAATTTTCTATTTTTTTCCTCTTACAAATTTTCTACAATGAACATATATTACCTCTGTAATTAGTAAGTAAACACCATTTAATTAAAAAATAAGAAAATTCCATTATAAACCAGAGAAACAACCTCTATTTTAAAGGTATTCTGATATGTTAAAGCATGTAGCCTCAGTTAGTCTGAAATTTTATTATTCCAGTAAGACCCACGAGAACACCCAGCTCAACCCTCCGAGACCACCAATTGAAAATGTATACCAAACACATACAATTTATTTCTGAAGCTGTCCGTTCAGCTCTGGCATTCCTGTTTGTAGATCTAATGGTATGACGAATGATTGCATGGGGCTGTGAATATAAGCATAATATACACACTTTAAAAAATTTCAGTGATAAAGTTAAAAGGTCAAACTTTTTAACTAAATGATCATTTACTGACAAACATGACTACCTACTAATAAATTACGGGATAAACATAAACAATACAATGAACACTAACATATTTTAGGTTATTCACTTATTCTATGTTTATACTGTATGAAATATTGAAAAGATGCAAAGAAAATCAGAAATCTTATCTCCAAAGAGTTTATAATCTAGAAGTTAAGACACACAAATACTTAATAAGATTAGAAAATGGTCAATGTCATTGATTAAGATGGTTACTATTAATGCCCAGATGAAAAAGAAATGACTTCCACCTGAAGGGGTATAGAAGTTCTTCATGACAGAGCTGTAATCTGCTCTAGGCCTCAAGGACAGTAGGTAATGGATGTGCAGCAGTGTGGGAAGCATTCGAGACAGCAGAGAGAATATGAACAAAGTGATGCAAGAAGAAAAGGAAATGGTAGCATTTAGGTGAACTGGAGTTGGTTATTATTTGGTGAAGATTAAGGGATGAGGTGACAAAGCTGGACAGACAGACTGGGGATGAGCCAGATCACGAAAGGCTCTGAATGCAAGGTGAGGACTCTCAATTTTATTTTCTCAGCAAAGAAATTTTTTGGAGATTTTACAAAAAGGGTGTCAGACTTCAGAATAATTGGATAAGTGTGTGAGAAGATATGGAGGGGAGAAACACTGGATGCAGGGAGATTGAGTAAGGATACTGCAGTAAATCAAGTGAGAAGCTTGCTACTTTACACCCTTTGGTACAAGCTCCTGATCTCTTCAAACTATGCCTTCAGCTCAACTGCCACCTACCAAATTTCTAATGACTCACTCTCAATCACTGATGATGGACAGGAGCTCATATGTTTTTTCCTCTACTTCAAGACCCATCATCATACCAAGGGACTTCAAAAACCCATTGTTTGGGACTTAAGTTTTCTGACCTCATCTCTAAAGACACTCTCCCAGATTTCAATGAACTCTTGATTGCTAAGATCACACCATGGACCCTCCCATCAGCTCTGACACTTGAACTCACACTATCTTCCAAACTTCTCAGCCTTCTAGCTCACTCTCATTTACTCCCATTACACTGCTTCGTGTTCACAATGGAATCCCAAGTCCATTAGCCCATTAACCTTCTTACTGTCCATCAGCATTTCTCTTTTCTTCACTTTTCTTCTTAACCAATTTGTATGCAGTGTTCCACAATTTCAAGCAATCTCTTGCCAGTATCCTAAATTCCCTTTGCC
Source organism: Panthera leo (assembly GCF_018350215.1). Classification (NCBI taxonomy): domain Eukaryota; kingdom Metazoa; phylum Chordata; class Mammalia; order Carnivora; family Felidae; genus Panthera; species Panthera leo. The sequence continues at coordinate 97,809,384 of NC_056684.1, forward strand.
CCACTGTCCTTCAGTATTCTGGCATGCCAAAATGACACCTTAGATGAATTAAACAAACTACCTTTGTGTTTATATTGGGGATACAAATCACTACTGGAGGAAAGTTACCCAGCAGACCACACAGAAAATTAATTTCATCTGAGGCTTCAACTTTGCCCCAAAACACTTCACTATAATCATTTAACCCAACCATTCTCCTCAATTACTATTTCACACCTTCTCTTCCCACTCTTCAAGCCCACTCATTTTCTGTCAGGACTTTCAAGACATGATCTTGCCATTACTTCACAAGGAAAACCAGAATCACCAAATAGAAGATAACTTTGAACAACAACCTTCAACTATACTCCTCTCTAGTGCAAGATTAAAGCATTTCATTATCTAAGATCAAGCCTCCCATTATAATCTAGATCTCAGGCTCTCCTCCTTTCTCAGAGACTTTGCCTATTTACCTTGTTTCTCTTGAATCTTTCCTCTCCATCTACTGAATCCTTTTCATAAGCATTTAATCCTGTTCAAACTTACTTCCCCCAGATAAACAATAACTAAATAACTAAATAAATCCCTACCAACTCATTTTCCTCCAGCTACTACTGCTCAGCCTACCTCTCCCTTTCACAACTAAATTTCATAAATGTATTGCTATACTTATTTTCCAAACCACTCTAATCTAGCTTCACCTCTATAATTTGAATATTATCCTTTAAAAAAAGTATTCAAGCACCACCACCTAAATCCAAAGACTTCTTTAACTTATCTTCTAGGCAATATTCTTGTTGAAAACTTCCCTCCTTCTTTTAATGGTCTTTATCAATCCTTTGCCATTCTTCTTAGCCTACTTGATTCTTAAATTTTGGGAGAAATCTAGGATGCTGTCTGAGGCCCTCTCCTGTTTTCTCATTCTACATGCTTCCCTTGAGTGATTTACTCCTTAAGGTATCAACTACTTCTGTACTTAATGACTCCCAAATTTCTATCTATAGTCCAAACTTTTCTCCCCAAGCTACCACCACATATCTAATTTCTAGTGAGACGTCTCCATTTGGAAGTCTATTCAACATCAAAATTACTATACATAAAACTTGAATTCATCTTTATTCCCAAGTTTGATTTTACTCTAGTGTTCCTACCTCAATAAATGGGGCGGCACTTTTATGATCACCCAGCCATTCAAATAAAAATCTAGGAGTACTCTCTTTTCACCCCCCACACTCATGTTTTCATCCAATCTCCAACTCTCTCAGAGAATTCTTTTACTGGTCCATTTTTCTCCATCCTTGTTATACTCCTAGTCTAAAACACCACCATCTCTATCCCAGATGACTTCAAAAGCCTCTTAGCAGATTTTCAGAAATGGAACCACTATTCTGAGGTCATAGAGATCTTTTAAAAATGCACATATAATTACACATCACTCCTTTACCCTTTAATGGCTTCTACTGCCCTTTGATAAAGCCCAAAAATTTTAACATGGTTTGAAATGGCTAGTGTCTAGCTATGTGACTTTATCTCCCACTATCCCCCTCCTTGTTTTCTGTTCGAACCAGACTATCTTTAGTTCCTCAAGTATACAGTCTTCTCTCTTATCACCAGGCTTTCTTTTTAACATTTATTTATTTTTGAGACAGAGAGAGACAGAGCATGAACGGGGGAGGGTCAGAGAGAGGGGGAGACACAGAATCGGAAGCTCCAGGCTCTGAGCTGTCAGCACAGAGCCCGACGCGGGGCTCGAACCCACAGACTGTGAGATCATGACCTGAGCCGAAGTCGGCCGCTTAACCGACTGAGCCACCCAGGTGCCCCTTATCACCAGGCTTTCTAACATGCGATTATGCTCTCTGCTCAAAACAATTCAGCCTGCCCTCTTCCTCTAATTCCAATTTATCCTTCAGATTTTCAACTTACAGACCACTTCTGTAGCAAGTCCTTCTCTGTCCCTAAAATATGCCTCCATAGCATACTCTATATCCTGTTCCATAACAGTTATCACACTTGTGGTATTTCTGAGGTTCCTATGAGACCATACTATAAGTTCTTTCAAGGCAGGGACTGGGTCAATCTCATATGCCATCGTGTCCCCAACTACCTGGCACAAGGACTTCAAGAACTGAGAAGTACAGTGATACCACACTAAATAGAAATAGAGAACTCAGAAGGTAAAGTGGATCTGGGAAGCCCAGCAAAATAATGTGGGGAATAAAAAAAAGAATCTGGTTAGTTATATAACCAGTGAAAGACAAACTGGGGAATCAAATAATATCAATTTTATATTGAAGTTACAACAATTTTAATAATTTTATAAAAATCTTATTACAAGTCTGCAAATGATAATTTAAATAAAAAAATCTATGAATAGCGAGTTTATTCAATATTTTCAGTTAAAGTTCATTTAACACTCAACAAAATATTCATTAGATACCTACTACAGGACAAGACTATGCTATACAGAAGGCAAGGATTAGTTTTTAAAGATTAGTTTTCAAAGATTATTTAGTGACTATTTCTATTAAACACATACATAGAAATGGTAGCATATTAACTAAAACAATAGGCTTTGGAGTTAGTGCCTTGGATCCAAATAGCTGGTTCCACTACTTACTAGCCATATGATCTCGGGAAAATTACTTCTATTCTTTCTCTGTTATTTCCTCATTTATAAAATGTGGATAGTAACAGAGTATGTTGTAAACTGTTTTGAGTATTTAATGAGTTAACATAAAAATTATCTAGCCTAATACTTGGTACACAATGACTCCCCAATGCGTTATTAGTAGTTATGATGATACTTACACAGTATAATTCAAAACTTAAGAACATAAAGTAAAACATTTCCTTCAACAAATAAATAACACAAAAAGTATGGTCCTATTGTCTTGCCAGAAGTGAAGGTAGAGATATAACAGGAAATAAAGGCATAAAGAGAAATGAGGACACAATCACAGAAATAAAAAGAAATCCTAAAAGGAGAGGAAGGGACACTGGTGGAAAAGTTTAGCTGTGCTTTATGCAAGCATAGTAGGTACCTGCTAATGGGCAGGAAGTCCCTCATTCATGATTTACAACTTTTGATGTTAAATATAATATATTCAAAAAGACTTCAGAATATTTTCAGAGAAGGAAAATGTAGGAATAGCTCTACATGTAATAATATATAATTGTCCTGAACAAGTATTGGAAAGGATAAAATTTCTATGGGAACCTCAACTTTTAAAAAATATATTTATATTGTTAATAATCTGTATAATAGAGAAATAAAAAATGGCCAATTAGAGAGTCTCTTCAGTGAAAAATAATATGTGCATGTGCTTTGGCTAAACTTTTGTTCTCTTGGTCCAAAGCAATGTTCCTAACCTCTTTTATTTCCTTAGAAATAGATGTACTTTCTCTTTAGAGAAAGATCAAGCTCTCACTACAGAATTTGAGGTTTGGGGAGAAGGGAAAGCACTTCCGGATTTCTGGGAGGGGAAAATGATCTGATTCTAATCTTAGCTACCTCTCAACTTTTGGCAAACCAACTATGAAAAGAAAATGATATAAATGGTTTTAATTAGATTAGTAATCCTAGTTCTTTCCAGAAAAAGTGTCAACCAGTTATTTATGTAATACCACAATTTTTTTTTAAAGTATTACCTGGTAATTATATGCAGGGTAAGTTTAGTTTACATTGCTAATTAATCTTTGTAGCTAAATCTGTTGTAACTAACTTAAAAAAGAGTAAATTAGAAAATAAACATTAAGGCCATATTAAATATTTATTTTCAAATATTAGACTGAAAACCTCTTTACCTCAAAGTCATCATCATCTCCTTCAGTGTAGTGTGCATGGTTGTCTGGATTATTCACTTTGTCTAGCAGTTCAACTGCGAGGGCCCTAGAGAGACCTGGCTGCCCTACAAATGTATGCTAAGTCAAAACAAAACAAAACAAAACTTCATGAATATGCTTTTACATCAATGGTTCATAGAAAATGTTATTTGTACTTTTTCATTCAGTAACTATCAAAAACAAGCATATGGAAGCCTACTAATACAAATAAATTAGAGCACGTACTAGTAAAAGTATCAGAGAGACCATAATTGTATATTATAAAACTGCAGCACCCTTGTGGAGTAAGTTTATGACATGAATCATTTTTTTTTTTTAATTTTAAGTAGGTTCCATGCCCAACATAGGGCTTGAACTCATGACCCTGAGATTAAGAGTCACATCCTCTACTCACTGAGCCAGCCAGGCACCCCAACATGAATAATTTTTCAAGTTATCTATATTAGGTTGTAAAATTGCAACCTTGGCTATAACAACTGACATTCATTACTCATGTCACTATAGTGATATATATGCAAATGAATATCACATCATAATAAGAAAAAAGCATGTGTATTCCACATATGCATACATTTAATTCAGTAACATTATGTAAATGTAAAAAGACAGTTACATTTTGATATTTAAATAAAGTTTCCTTAAATTGTTGTAATCATGAACTTTTTCTAAAAATATTTTACAAACACATATACACACAGAACATTCTATATTTACATAAGAAACCGAAAAAGGCAATTAATTTTAGGTGATAGCAACATTTTTAAGAGTTTTCTCTAAGGCAGGGGTTGGCAAACTAAAGCCCATGGGCAAAATCTGGGGCACTGCTTCTTTTTGTGAATAAAGGTTTCAGTATTAAAGCCATGCCCATTCAATTGTACTGTCTTTGGTAGCTTTTGTGCTTCAATGGCAAAACTGAATAGTTGCTACAGAGACTGTAGGGCCCCAAAGCCCAAGACATTTACTACCTGGCTCTTCCCAAAAAGTTTGCAGACCCCTGCAGTAAGAGATCACTAAATTTTTATATTAAAAATCTTAAATACTTTGTTCAAGTGATATGCCTACTTACTGCATTGACTACAGAATATTCCCCTATAATTTCAATGACTTACAGTCAGAAGTCTTTCAGCAGTTGGTCTTTTTTTGGGGTTTTTGGTTAGTGCTATTTTGACAAAATTATGGAATGTTGATGACCTTCAAATAAAAAGAGACATGTACAAAAATATTTCACTAATATTAGTTTTTTAATGTTACTAAATAACTTATAAGCAGTTAGAAAGTCTGAAACACATGATTTTTCTTAGGCCTCTTAGCTCTATATAAGCCAAAAAACAAGACCCAAAGAACAGTATACCCCTTGAAAACAGGTGTCAGTTTCATCTATTAAGTAAAATGAAATTAGTTACAAGAAATAGTAACATACCATCTCTAAAAAATACACAAAAAACTAGAAATGGGTATTATAGGATTTAAAATCTAGTATTTATTCTAGGTGCCACTTAGGAATCAAAATGGCTTTTTCCCACTGCTTAATTTATAAAATATATAAATGTTTTCCTATACCAGAAAAATGGCATGGAGGTAGGATTGGTAATGTAAAAGATTATTTAAATCAGTATAAGGTCACTGAATTTCTTAGGAACAAGGGCATCCACACAGCAGCTCTCTTGCAGAGAAATCAAATCACTGCATTACATTTGGTGGCTTGTGGCGGAGATAACGTGGACTCAGAGAGTACCTGAGACTGGCAAAAGTACTCCAATGGTAACAGCTTGTGGTCATTCATTCCTGAATGAATATTGAGTCATTCCTGCCATAAAGCCCTCCAGTTCCAATTGCTTAGGAACTTAGGGTAACAAGAATCAGGAAGAAACTCTTATCAACACAAAAGAATACATCCACAGTAGGATATAAACTCCTTTATTTCCAGTGTGATTTTCCTTTCACTCCTGGCATCATCTCCAGAATGTCCTGGCTCCTAAATAATACTTTGCACAGACAGGTCAATAAAACATAAAACAGTAGTTCAGAACCTGTTTGGGGGACAGGTCTCTTAAAATATGAAACAAGATATGGACTGTCTCCCTAGAAGAATATACATACAGAATTTGGGGAACCCATGTACCTCCCACACCAAAAGATCCATGAAATCTAGATGAAGATTGGAAACTTTTATTTGCATGGTTTCTTTTATTAAATGCATGGGAATACATTACCAGAAAAATAATTTTCAATTTTTATCATCCAATTAAAGATATCCTAATGGACTTTAAGAAAAGGCAAACTGCTTTACTTAGAGAAAGAAGAGATTAGGATGAAAATAAATAGTAAAATTTTGAATATTAGGTAAGGAAGGTAGAGAAAAATCAACAGTGATTAAGTGTCATGGTATCTGGGAAACCTTTTCATATCATGTTCCATAAAAGTTAACATATAATTAACAAGTAACAGAATGCAAGGCAAAGATATAAATCTCCAAATTTTTAATATACCCATTTCCAATCCTTTCCTCACCACACCTCTTACCCAAGCCTCCAAAACACTAAGAAAATGATCAGAGTTTTACCAGAGCAGGAGATTATAAAAATCTTTTGGACTGACATGGGCTTGTTCTTATTCCTTGTTACTCTAAGTTCCTAAGCAACTGGAACTGTCAAGAATATAACCCAGATCCTGGCCACAGCTCTGTGAGTAAATTAGATATGTAATTGCAAGTAAACTATTTAAAGGCTCTGGACTTCAGTTTCATCATTTTTCCAAAATATAATTTATTGTCAAATTGGCTAACATAGAGTGTGTACGGTGTGCTCTTGGTTTTAGGGGTAGATTCCTGAGGTTCATCGCTTACATACAACACCCAGTGCTCATCCCAAGAAGCGCCCTCCTCAATGCCCATCACCCATTTTCCCCTCTTCTCCACCCCACCCTCCCCCATCAACCCTCAGTTTGTTCTCTGTACTTAAAAAGTCTCGTATGGTTTGCCTCCCTCCCTCTCTGTTTGTAACTATTTTTTCCCCTTCCCTTCCCCCATGGTCTTCTGTTAAGTTTCTCAAGTTCCACATACAAGTGAAAATGTATGGTATCTGCCTTTCTCTGAATGACTTATTTCACTTAGCATAATACCTTCCAGTTCCATCCACATTGCTGCAATTCAGTTTCATCACTTATAAGAGAACTGAACCTATCTCCTTTCCAACGGCAAAATTCTATAAATCTATATATTCATTAACTTACCATTTTGTTTTGTCCTTTAGTTTTGGAGGCTGAAAATTACTTTTTGACATTAAGAAGAGGGCCCTGGAATAAAAATTTCAGTTAAAGGGCAATATTAAAATACTTTGATTACTTCATCTAATAATCAGAATGAATATTCTGTAATCCATTTACAAATTACTACATACGTAGACACTGATGAACACTGGTATGGAATATGAAAATTAATTTAAGATTTTACTTATTTATTAAGTTTATTGATAATGTAGTTTTATGTATGTACATATGGATGTATGTTATCTCTATGCCCAACATGGGGCTCAAATTCACAGCCCCGAGATTAAGAGTCTCATGCTCTACAAACTGAGCCAGACAGGAGCCCCTGGACACTAAATTTTTATATTTTAGATAGCCAATAGATATTTCATTTTCTTTCTTTTTTTTATTTTTATTTTTTTTAATATATGAAATTTATTGTCAAATTGGTTTCCATACAACACCCAGTGCTCATCCCAAAAGATGCCCTCTTCAATGCCCATCACCTAGATATTTTATTTTCAAACAAGCTCTTATTCATAAGGCAAAGCTACCAAATATTAGAGAAGAATTTTATCACTATACTTTTAACATATATAACTAATATTATATCTTAGATATAAGCATGTATAGTAATTAAATATCATTCTATAACACAGAGATGATACGTTACTCTAACATTAGGTTGTATGCTTAGTGGAAGATTTGCCTCTATAATTGTCTTGGGTATACAAGCAAATTATATCTACTTCCTAGTCTGTTCCCCTCTTTTGGACAATAACTTTCCAGATTCTCTCATTATGAATAATACAGAAATCAACCTGCAAGAGGACTTTCTTTCAGTATGAATTCACCTTTGACTCATTTTCTAGGGACTCTGGGGGTAGAAGGATGGAAGATTTAAGAAAAGTTCTAAAATGCTCTATTTCAGTTTTTCCAACAAAACCCTTTATAGGTTTCCAAGCAAACCCATCTTTTTTAATACATTTTTATTTTTTTATGTTTTATTTATTTTTGAGGGAGAGAGAGACAGAGCACGAGCAGGGGAGGGGCAGAGAGAGAGGGAGACACAGAATCTGAAGCAGGCTCCAGACTCCGAGCTGTCAGCACAGAGCCCGATGTGGGGCTCGAACTCACTGACCGTGAGATCATGACCCGAGCCAAAGTCGGACACTTAATCAACTGAGCCACCCAGGCGCCCCCAAACTCAGTTTTAAATACCAAAGATGTTTATCTTTTTAAAGATGAAATGATTCATATATAAAGTTTATATTCTTACAACTGTGAGGCATTCTTTTAAATCTGCTCTTCTTTAGTCTTTATCTAAATGCTAAGCAATAATTAGGTAATAATAGATTGTTTTTTCACTAATAATCAATTTTCCGTGTTGCTTTGGTTTATGCATGTGTAACAGCTGCCTTTAACTGTTGAAAATTTTTGCTTAACAATTCATTAAAAAATTAAGAAAAAAGATTAATTCACCAACTATTGGACATTCAGATTTTTTTCCACTGTTAACCTGGAATGAATAATTCTTAGCTTTTTTTTCCCTTGGGTTATTTCCTAAGTATAATTTTCTAAGTAGTAGAATCACAGAAACATTTGTACTGCTCCTAACAAGTAACATCCTAAAGGTCTGTACATAATGGCATTCCAACAAAAAGTAGGTATCTTTTAACTTTTGTATCTTTAGTTACTTGAGAAGTCAAATAGTTTTCCAAGTTTCTTTGTATTTGGTACTTGCTCATTAACAGTCTATCTTTTGCCTTCAGAGTCTCTAAATAAATTCCTTATGTATATATACATATATACTAATCCGCTGTCTATCTTGCTAGAAGAATACTTTCTGCACTCTGTTGATTTTCTTTTCAACTTTATACTGTTTTCAACTTTATACTTTAAAAGCTTAAATTTTAGCTCAATTCATCTTTTACTTCAAAATATAAAAACACTTTCAAAGGCCATCAAGTATTTTTTTGAGAGACAATATACCCTAAAATGTAAATAATAATTATACTAAGCGTAACTACCTATTATCCCTAGACAAAATAAACAAAATCAAAAAAAGAATAGAAAAAAAATGTCACCTACATCCTATCATTTGCTCATAACTCCACTTAGAACAGAAAAAGAAACAATTGATGGAAGAATGTAAAGACTTAAAAAAACTTTACAAATTTTAACTGCTATATCTAGTATGATTAAGGGAGATTTGCTTAATGAAACAGCTTTAAATAGTACAGATGATTCACTCCACGTTGTCTTAGGAAACAACACAAGAGAGCAGGTATTGGGTGCAACTGATTACCCCTAAGTCCTTTACAACACCTTTACTATTTCAACATACTTGAAAATGAGCTGGAAATACTCAAGTTATCAATATTTCATTCTCCCTAAAGACTTAATTAATAACTGCATAATTGTAAATAGTGAGAACACCTCATTGGATGGAGATCAAACATAGGTGGTTGAAGCTCTCCAAGTTCAATTGCTGTTATTCCTACTGCCCAGATATCACAGAGTTGGTTGTAGCCGCCATTCTTTTCTACTGCTGCAACTTCTGGGGCCATCCTAGAAGGAATCAGTGAATATAACATTTTTATTTTTTAAAAATGATATGAAGTCTGCTCTTTTTTGTTATATTCACTCAACTTCTAGAGGGAAAGAGGCTGAGAGACATTTACTAGGAAAGACTTAATAAAGACCACATGTATAAAGATATACTCTTTCCAAACTCATCGCTTAAAAATCTTCCATCTTCTCTGAAGACTAGTGCTCTGAGGAAAAATTTGGTTGTCTTACTTTAGTTTCTGTTTTGTGAATCTTGTCATATAATATGGGAAAAGAAAGAATACCTAAATCCCCATGAAGGTCAGAAATGCTCCCAAAGGAGGTGAGACTTGAGAATGAATCAGCAGGGAGGTAAGGTGAGTGAGGAGCCTCAACATTTTAGGGAGACAGGAAAAGAGCACGGAACATCTGGAAAGGTGACAGGACAATGTTACTCAATGTATGACCTACAGACAGGTATGGAGCCATAAGGTGCTTGTTAGGAGTCTATGATAAGTACAGAAACTGAGAGTATTAACTCTTGTCCAAATACATGATCACTTTTTAGTAATTCAGTCTGGGATGAATTTATTTTATAAAAGTTTGAGAGGATTTAAAAAGTATTTGCAAAATGAACCTCAGACATAGGAGCTAGGTAATGAATGCCCTACTGATTATACAATGAAGTTTAGATTTTATTGTGAAAATGCAAGATTTAATTTTGGATATAAACTTGTTCTGAAACTCATGGCAATAGGAAGGACAGTATGAGAGGAGCTAAAACCAAAGTCAGGTGAATGAGTTGGAAGACAATTTCAAAAATACAAGGGAAAAATGATAAATGACTTTTCAAAGGCAGTGGCAGAGGGGACTGAATGAAAGGGGTTGACTGAAGAGACTGATATAAGTATAAAATGCTTGTGGATATTGAAGTAGAGCTATTATCAAACAACTGTGAATATATCTAAGATTAAAGGTCAACTTAGTGGCTGAGTTGGAGTTACCTGTTTGGGATTCAGTGGTTTATAATGATGGCATTTGATTTTATAAAGTGTAGATATTACTAAGGGGAAATATTCTTTTTTTAATGTTTACTATTTTAAAATTAATTTATATTGATATTAAATATCCACACAGAAGCTGTTTTTATAAGTATTTGGATTACACAAAGTTATGTAACACAATATCACTCAACCTAAAGGTCGTTAAGAACATAAAGTATGTATACTAAAAATGTCTGCTATAAGCAAGTACTAAATACATACAAATGGATATAGGAGTAAAGAGAAGAAAATGATCATTACTATGGAACAAAACGACTAAAGGCAAGTCTCAGAGAGGAAAGTTGAGCTGGTACCCAGAGAGAGTATATGCGTTTTATCTCTTCTGCCCACTAGAATCAGTTAGGGGTGGACAACTGGAGCACCAAGTTGACCAAGAGTGTTACACTTCCTGGCTCAGTGGAAGGCAGAGAGTGATTAATCAGTCTGCCACAGCTGAAGAAAGGCAGAGCGTGTGACACTTTTAAGACAGGGCAGGACTTGAGGGAGAGTTAAGATGGCAGAGAAGTAGAGAACAGGGATTTCTCTCATCCCTCAAACACAGCTGTATTAAGGTCAGAACACTTGGAACACCCAGGACATCAATAGCGGGAGTGACAGGAAGATCTCCACAGGTGGAGGGAGACAGCTTGGCAGGACAGAGGTGCAAGTATGCGAATTGGGGGAGATAAGAGCATAGGCATGGAGGGGAGAGAACCACTTCTGTGGAGAGACAAAAGGGAGAGAAAGGCTGTGGAACCACGGTACACCAGAAAGGGGTCCCGGGGAGGTGGGGTGCAGGCTCCTTTAAGACATCGGTGTTGAATCCCAGCTGAGTGCCTAAGAGGCCGGGAGACTGTGGAGCAGGACAAGTCTATTCCCACACTATTCTGTGAGGGCTGCCTGAACAGAGTAGTGAGACACTCAGACAGAGGAGGAAAGATTGGGGTGTCACCACTTTTTTCTCCATCACCAACATGGTGGGGCTTCAGGAAACAGCACGGCAGCCTCCACTGGAGGTGGGACCAATTACAACAAACCCTGCCACTCCGTGCCTGGCAAATGCTTTTGTACTGGAAGGGGACTGACACTGAGGGAACCAGACCTCCTGACCAGCACTGCCACCAGTCCCAGGCACCAAAAGACCTACAGTTTTGTATGTTAGTCTGTTTCTCTCTCTCTCTCTTTTTTTTTTTTCTTCTCTTTTCTCTTCTTTCTACTCTCTTTTTTTTCCTTTGGAATCAGGCTCATAGTTTCTGATTTGATTTTTGGTCAATTCTTTATACATATATATATTTCTCTGTTTTGTTTGTTTAATCAGCCTTTTTTATTTTTTACTCAATTTTTTTTAATACCTTTTCTATATCTCCTTCTTTATTTTTCTTTCTCTCTCTCTGGATTAAGCCTTATAGCTTCTTTGATTCTATACTTGGTCTTTTTTTTTGCTCCTTTCATTTTTCTCTTTGTATGGGATGAGGTTCCCCGCCCTTCCCTTTTTACAGGGTTACTTCAACAAACAAATCCAAGAACACTTGGTGGAAGTTTCAAACAATCCACCCTTTTGAGCAAGGAGGAGCTTTGCAGAGGACTGTCCAGTGGGACAGAGCAGCCAAATATGCAGCAACAGAGTGCATACAACACACTACAAAAACACTTTCTAAAGTGCAAGGCCCTGCACAGTGTATGATCCCTTTTTAATATAGTAGTACTCGCAGGTGTAGGACACATAACAAGCTATTAAAATACCTAAAAGACAGAAAACGAGCCAAAATGACAAAATGGAAGAATTCTCCTCAAAAGAAAATCCAGGAAGAAATGACAGCCAGATAATTGCTCAAAACAGATATAAACAATATATCTGAACAAGAATTTAGAATAACAGTCATAAGACTAATAGCTGGGCTTGAAAAACGCATAGAAGACAGGAGAGACTCTATTGCTATAGAGATCAAAGACCTAAGAAATAGTCATGATGAATTAAGAAATGTTGTCAATGAGATGCAAAATAAACTAGATGCAGTGACAGTGAGAAGAGAAGAAGCAGAAGAGAGAATAAGTGAAACAGAAGATAGAATTATGGGAAATGATGAAGCTGAAAAAAAGAGGGAAAGGAAATTACTAGACCATGAGGGGAGAATTAGAGAGCTAAGTGATTCAATGAAACAAAAGAATATCTGTAACAAAGGAGTTCCAGAAGAAGAGAGAGAAAGGGGCAGAAGGTTTATTTGAACAAATTATAGCTGAGAACTTCCCTAATCTGGGGAAGGAAACAGGCATCCAAGTCCAAGAGGCACATAGAATTCCCTTCAGAGTCACTAAAAACAGGTCAACACCATGGCCTATCATAGTGAAACTGGCAAAATACAAAGATAAGGAGAGAATTCTGAAAGCAGCTAGGGACAAACGGGCCTTCACCTACAAGGGTAGACACATGAGAGTAGTAGCAGACCTGTTCACTGAAACTTGGCAGGCCAGAAGGGAGTGGCAGGAAATATTCAACGTGCTGAATAGGAAAAATATGCAGCCAAGGATCCTTTATCCAGCAAGGCTGTCATTCAGAATAGAAGGGGAGATAAAGGCTTTCCCAAGACAGGGCAGGACTCAAGATAAACAGAGAAGACGAATATACTAGGGACCTAATAAAGAGTAACTGATATAGTCAGGGTACAAAAAACATAAATTTTGACTAGAGAAGACTGTTCACAGGGGAGGAAAGTCACAGAAAGAGACTGAGGAAGGAAACAGGCATGTGATAAAGGAAATTCTACAGGTAATCTAACTTAGTCATGTTTTCTTTTAACTTTTATTTAAGTGATATTTATTTTGTTTTTTTTTTCCTGTTGTTAAAATTGATACGTGTTGACAAAGAGCATTTGGCCTACATGGAAGAAAACATGTCAAACATTATCCCACCCAAAGAGAGCCATTGTTTTACATATTTACATCCATAAATTTTATTCACACACATATCTTCTATAACATGGTATTACATTATGCTACTTCTAATCTTACTTGTTTCTTTTTTGAAAGTTTATGTGTGTGTGTGTGTGTGTGTGTGTGTGTGTGAGAGAGAGAGAGAGAGAGAGAGAGAGAGAGAAAGAGAGAGAAACACACACATACAAGCAAGGAAGGGGCAGAGAGAGGGGGAGAGAGAATCCCAAGCAGGCCCTGTGACATGGGGCTAGATCTCGCAAACTGCGAGATCATGACCTGAGCTAAAATCAAGAGTCCCTTGATGCCCCAGGTGCCCTAATCTTGCTTTTTTGAATAATAGTATATCATGAGCCTATCCATTGCCTATTCATCTTTTACAATAGGATTAAAAAAAATTTTTTTTGGTTTATTTATTTATTTTGAGAGAGAAAGTGTGTGTGAGTGGGTAAGGGCAGGAAGAGAGGGGAGAGAGAATCCCAAGCAGGCTCTGCACTGTCCGTGCTGAGCCTGATGCAGGGCTCGAACTCAGGAACCATGAGATCATGACCTGAGCTGAGATCAAGAGTCAGATGCTTAACTGACTCAGCCACCCAGGTGCCCCTACAACAGGATTTTTAATATCAGCAATTTACTCCACTGATTTGCATAAACATACAGAATTTCCTTAACTAATTCCTTTTGCATGTGCGTGCATACTTTCCCCTCAATTTTTAAAGTATTGTAATAAAGCTCTTCATATAATTTCTATGCCTCTCTGATAAATTACTACAAGTAGAATTAAGACTAAAGAATACAAGCACAGTTAAAGGTTTCTGGGAAGACATTATTGCCAAATTATCCTTCAAAATTATGCTATCAATTTCTACTTTCACTGTCAAATATTCAGTGATAGTAATAGTTTTACCCATGATTCCAAGTATTTTCCAACTTGAAAGAAAATAATGGTGTTACTTATTTAATTTACATTTTAATTTACATTTACCAGCTTTTGTTCAAGCTGGTAGATATGCAGACATTTTAAATTTTCATGTAGTTAAATCTATCACTTTTACCCTTTAATGTTTTATGCTTTTGTGCCAAGAAAGGCTTACTTAACTCTTAAAGCTGATAGTTACTGATAGTTCTTTTGGTTTCACTTTTATATTGAACTATTTCCATATACAATTTATTTTGGCATTAGATATGAGGTATGGAGTGACTTTAAATTTCTTTCCAAATAATATATTATTCAAACACTGTCTATTTAAAAAAATCCAAGCTTTCTTACAAACTTTAAATGTTATCTTTTATTTCACTAAATTATTTTATATATTAAGGTTTATTACTAGGTTTTTTATTATATTTCAATTATCTGTCTTCATTGATGAAAGCAGCATTTTAGAAAGATCGTTTTGTCAGTACTTGGTAAGATGCGTTAAAAGGAAGGTAGCTGATAAAGACTAATGGTAGGATGCATGAATTTTAAACAACCAGAAATTGAAATCCTATATTAAAACAGAATCAATACCAAAAGAGTAACAAAATGATAAGAGATCATAATAAAAGTCTTTCTTTTGAAAAATCTCATACCTATGAGTCTTCTTAATACAAAATCCCAGAGACAGTAGGAATTATTATTAGCACTTTAACTCAGGGAAAGCTGAACAATAAAAATGAGTATCAAAGTTCCCAATCAGAAGTATGATAGTATCAAGGAGCATGCAAATCTCCAGACTTGTATTATCACTTGTCTTACTAAGTATCAATGCAGATCACTAACTGTGAAGAAATGAAAATGCACAAAATTCAATCATAGTATCTTACCAGTAAGGGGTGCCAATGAAAGATTTTCTCTTTGCAATGGTAGCTGTTATTTTTGCAGCCACACCAAAGTCAGCTAGTAGGGAAAAAAATTGGACAAAAATTTTAGTTCTTTCAATAAAGTCAACAACATTTCTAAATTTCACCCTTAGGCATGACATTATTAATAATTCAGATAGTAATGCTAGGGAAATATATATAAATTGAATCCCGAAATCTCTTCTTGCTTGGTTTATAACATGCTCATTAAAGGAAAATCATTTTTTTGGCACTTTATTAGAATAAAACATACTTTATAAAGAACAAAGTTTAATAAAAAAATTGACTACAAGCATACTGAAGTTTAATTAAGGGAAAAAAAGGTAAAAAAAAATAAATAAACCACCCATGTGGATGCCTTTTATTCTAACACAACTAGGGTAGTATTTTGGTGCTATTAAAAAAGGCTTTTTCTCTATAAATACTTTTTTATTGTTGTTTCACATGGTTATAAAAAACTGATTATACATATAGTTCATTTTTGTCATTTAAGTAACACCTCAGGGATTCTACTCTTATTCTCCTTAACTGTTAATTCTGATGACTGAATAATGTTCCATAAGTGGATTTATTACAGTTTTAACAGTTTCTCTATTGCTAGTCCTATGTTTGTACTTCTTTCTATATAAACAGTGTATAATCAATACTCCTATGAATATAGAATTTTTTTATGTTTAGGATTAAGTTCCTTTAAACAGAGTCTCAGGAGTAAAATTACTGGATCAAAACTTGAACATTATTGTGGTTCTTCATATGAATATTAAACTTGTATAATGTTAATTCTCATTTAAAATTTTATTAAAATTTTTAGGAAAAATGTGAGAGACTTGAAATAACATACCTAATTTTACATCACCATGATCTGTCAATAAAATATTTGCACCCTAAAACAAAAATACAAATACTATTAAATTAGTATCACAAAATTCCTTCAAAAATTATCTATTTAAGTACATTAAATGAACTTACTTTGATATCTCTATGCATTTTGCCTTTAGTATGCAAATAGGCAAGACCCTGAAGTTTAAAAAAAAAAAAAGTATGCATTAGTAAAGCTGCAAACTTAATGCCTACATTTTCTATTTAAATTCTCACTGAATAAGAAAAACTAAATGTCTTCTTCAGAGGCGGAGGAAAAATCTAGAAGAGTTTCTTTTTACTAATCAGTTTCTTTTTACTGTATTTTAAGATTTCGAATTCATTTTACAACACCACCACCACCACAATCAAGATAAGGAACATATCCGTCACTCCAAAGTCCCTCCTACACACAAATACTGATCTACCTTCTATTACTACAGATTTAAATTTTCCAGACTTTTACATAAACTGAATTTCACAGTATATTCTTTTTTTGCCTGGTCTCTTTCATTCACAATAATTAATTTGAGATTCCTTGTTAATGCAGGTATCAATAGTTCATTTTTATTATTTCCATTGTACAGATACACAAGAATTTGTTTACACACCCATCTGTTGATAGACATTTGGATGGTTGGGTTGTTTAAAGCATTCGGCTATTATAAGTAAAGTTGCTCTTAAGGTTCATATAAAAGTACTAGTATGACTTTTTCCTTCCAGGTACCTAGGAGTGTAATGGCTGAATTGTATGGTGCTAATAAATTTAAACTTTTAGGCAACTGCCAAACTGTTTTCCAAAGCAGCTGTACCATTTTATATTGAAACCAGCAGTGTATGAGAGTTCCAGTTAATCCATATTCTCATCAGTCTTCTTAAGGTCAGTCTTTAATTTTGGCCATTCTTTGGTGAAATGTCTGTTCAAATATTTTGTCCATTTGTTTATTAGGCTCTCATTTTTTTTATTACTGAATTTTGAGAGTTCTTTATGGACTCTGGATACAAGTTCTTGATCAGATATATACTTTGCAAGTACCTTCTTCTAGTCTGCAGTTTCTCTTCATTCTCTTAAGTGTCTCTAGAAAGATGGAAGTTTTTCATCTTGATAAAGTCTAATTTACCAAGTTTTTCATTAAAACTTTTGTGTTATGTCCAAAAGTGCTTTGCTTAATTCAAGACTGCAAAATTCTCTTCTGTTTCCTTCTAGAAGTTCTAGTTCTAGGGTTTATATTTAGGTCTGTGATTACTTTTGGGTTTTTACATATGATATGAAGTATGACTTAAGGTTCATTTGTTGGCATAGGGATGTCCAATTATTCCAATACTATTTATTGAAAAGTCTATACTTTTTTCACAGATTTGTCTTTTCGATTTTGTTAAAAATCAGCCATCCATATAGGATTTACTTCTGGTCCTTCTGTTCCATTGAGGTACTTATTTACTCTTATACCTATACCATTATGTTTTGATTACTATAGTTTCATAAGTCTTTTTTTTAATTTTTATTTTAGGGAGAGAGAACATGAGCAGGGGAGAGGGACAGTAGGAGAAAGAGAGAATCTTAAGCAGGTTCCATGCTCAGTGTGGAGCCCGACACAGGGCTTGATCCCACATCCCTGGGATCATGACCTGAGTGGAAATCAAGAGTCAGACGCTCAACTGACTAAGATAGCCAAAAGCCTCAGGACTGCACTGAATCTATGGGTCAACCTGGGGAGAACTGACATCTTAACTACTGTCAGTCTCCACATCCATGAATATGTTATAGTTCTCCATTTACTTAGGTCTTAATTTTTCTTAGCAGTTTCAGTTTTTAGTATGCAGGGGTTTATGTATCTTTTGTCACATACATTCCCTTAAGAATGTCATATTTTTGTTAATGTTAGTATTATTTTTTAAAGTTCTGAATGTAGTCAGTGTATAGAAATCCAATTGATCTTGTACATGGATCTTGAATCCTGCAAACTTTCTAGCCTCACTTATTAGTTCTAGAAGCTACTTTGTAGATTCTATTCCATTTTTTACACACATGATTGTGTGGTCTGTGAATAAAGACAGTTTTACTTCTTACTTTCATTTTTGTCTTACTGCACTAACTGAAACCTCTAATACAATGTTGAAAAGAAGGAGAGCAGGCATCTTTGCACTGCTTGATCTTGGTGGGAAAGCATCTAGTCCTTTACCATTAAGTATGATTTAGTTGTAGGTTTTTCATAGGTGTTCTTTATCAGGCTGAACAAGTTCCTTTCTGTTCCTAGTATGCTCAGAATCTTTATCAGGAACAAATGCTGGATTTTGCCAAATGTTTTTTCCGTGTCTATTTAAGATGACCATGTGGTTTTCTCATTCTGTTTGCTACTATGGTTAATTACTTGAAGTTATTTTTGAATGCTAAATCATAGTTGCACTTTAGGATAAACCTCACTTGATGATGTGTTATCTTTTAAAATATATTGTTGGATTACCTTTGCTAATCTTTTATTTTCCTTTTAAAGTTTTGCATCTGTGTTTATGAAGGATATTATTAGTCTGTAGTTTTGTTCTCTTGCAGTATTATCTGGTTTTGGTTTTGGAGCAATGGTGGCCCATAAAATGATTTGGGAGCTATTCTCTACTCTTCAATTTTCTTTTCTTTAAAATTTTTTTAACATTTATTCATTTTTGAGAGGCAGAGCACAAGTGAGGGTGGGGGGGCAGAGAGAGAGGGAGACACAGAATCCGAAGCAGGCTCCAGGCTCTGAACTGTCAGCAAAGACACCGATGTGGGGCTCGAACCCACAAACCATGAGATCATGACCTGAGCTGAAGATGGACGCTCAACCAACTGAGCCACCCAGGCACCCTTTACTCTTCAATTTTCTAGAAGAGTTTGTGTAGAATTGGCATTATTTCTTCCTTAAATGTTTGGTAGAATTTATCCATCCACATTATCTGACTTGGAGTTTTCTTTGTGGGAATATATACAGAATTATTCAGTTGATTTCTCTCAAGGAAATTGTTCATATTTTCCAAGTTGTAGGCCTTATTGACAGAAAGCTATTCATAATGTTCTCTGGGAACTGACTATCCTTTTCTTTAAAAATTTATAGATTCTGTTGTAATATCTTTATACTCAGT
This sequence comes from Panthera leo, assembly GCF_018350215.1. Classification (NCBI taxonomy): domain Eukaryota; kingdom Metazoa; phylum Chordata; class Mammalia; order Carnivora; family Felidae; genus Panthera; species Panthera leo. The sequence goes on from NC_056684.1 coordinate 97,828,793, forward strand.
CCTAACATTGGTAACTGTGTTTTCTCTTAGAGGTTTATCAATTTTAGTGATCTCAAAGGGTCAGATTTTGGTTTTATTGATTTTCTCATTTTTCTGCTATTTCATTGATTTCCACTCTGATCTTTATTATTTCCTTCCTCTGCCTACTTTGGATTTAATTTGCTCATTTTTTTAAAATTTCTTAAGATGGAGGCTGAAGATACTGATTTCAGACCTTTTTATCTTTCTAATAGAGATGTTCAGTGCTATGAACTTCCTTCTAAGTATTGCCTTAGTAACACCCCAAAATTTTGATGTGTTGTTTTCATTTCATTTGGTTCAAAATACTTTTTAGTTTCTCTTCTGATTTCTTCTTTGACTCATGGGTTACTTAACTTAGTTTAGTGCTTTAGTTTCCACATATTTGGAGATATTCCAGAAATATTTCTGTTGACTTTTAATTTAATTGCAGTGTGGTCAGAGAATATACTTTGTATGACTTAAATCCTATACAATGTATTGAAACATATTTTATCACCCCAAATATGGTCTATCTTATAAATGCTCTATGCCCACTTGAAAAGCATATGTATCACACTACTGGTCAGACTAAAATGTCAGTTAGGTCAAGCTGTTTGGTTGTACTGTTCAAGTCTTCTGCATCCTTACTGATTTTCTGCCTATTTGCTCTTCAAAATTATTGTGAGAGGGGTATAGGTGACTATAACTGTGGATTTGTCTATTTTCCTGGAAGTTCTATCAGTTTTTGCTCATTTATTTTGAAGCTGTGTTATCAGTGGCTTAGACATTTAGGGTTGTTATGCTTTTTATGAAGTGGCCTTAAAGAGGTAATAGTCTTTGCTCTGAAGTCTACTTTGTCTGATATTAATATGGCCACTTCAGCTTTCTTTTCAATAGTATGACGTATGTTTTTCTTTTCTTTTACTTCTGACCTATTTGTGTTTTTATAAAAGCACATTTCTTACAGGCAGCATCTAGTGGGGTTTTACTTTTTTCCATTCTGACAATCTCTGCCCTTTTTATTTTTTTTAAAAAACTTTATTTAATAAAAATTTTATATATTAAGGTGTACAACATGATTTGATACACATATACATAGTGAAATGATTATCTGAATCAAGCTAGTTAACATATCATCTCTTCATAGTTACTATGTTTTTTTTTATAACAAGAGCACCTGAAATTTACTCTCTTAACATATTTCCAATATTCAATACAGCATTAACTGTAGTTATCATGCTATACATTAATAATCAGTCAATCTATATGACTGTAATTTTATACTCTGACCAACATCTCCTCATTTCTACCCCCGGGCCTCAAACTCTGGTAACCATCATTCCACTTTCTGCATCTACGACTTCAACTGTTTTAGATTCTACATATAAGTGACTCATGCAGTATTTTGTCTTTATGTCCCTGGCTTATTTTACTTAGTATAATGTCCTCCAGCTTCAAATATGTTGTCACAAATGACAGGATTTCCTTCCTTTTTATGATTGAATAATATTCCACTATATGTTACTTAAAAAAAGCAATGAACTTCGGAAATTAAAACACAAAGAAAAACAATCTGTCAGTAATTCTCTGCTATGAGTATCTGATTAGTTTTGTATTTTATGTGAACACAAAAGAGTACATTTCCATGTTACGGGAATACTACAGAAATATACATATATATATTGGACAAATTTACTTTCATATATTTCATATATACATACATATACTGGCAAAATTTACTTTCATGTGTTTCATATGTTTCATATATTTAACATTCAGATTTGACACGGTATGCTATGCCTTCTAAAGCATGAGGAAAGCAATACTTAGAAATGACTAGTTTTCTCTTAAATCAAGTCAATCTCCCAGTTTCTAAAATACAGAAGAAAAACATATAGAACACCAAATTCATTTCTAAACAAATTACACAATCTAGGAAATGTAGGGATAGAAGCATCAATTAACAATTTGAGTTATAAATTACCAAAATAAAAAATGTAATCACAAATTAATTCCTAATTTAACATGCCTTAAAAGATATGAACAAAATTACTACTTGCTGATCTTCTAAATGAGGAGCCCATTTTCTCTTTTCTTTTTTTTGGGGATTATCATTTTGCAGTTTTCAACTGTGAAACTAAAACTGCCTTTCTATCCACATAAGCAAATGTAGTACCTGTAAAGTTTCTCTGCATACATAGGCTATCTGCAGTTCTGATAATGGCCCAGTAACTAGGAAAAAAGAGAGATCACATAGTTACACATGTCAATAACACATTACAAACAGTCTATCTTAAAAATGACAGGGGCACCTGGGTGGCTCAGTTGGTTAAGCGGCCGACTTCGGCTCAGGTCATGATCTCACGGTCCATGAGTTCGAGCCCCGCATCGGGCTCTGTGCTGACAGCTCAGAGCCTGGAGCCTGTTTCAGATTCTGTGTCTCCCTCTCTCGGACCCTCCCCCATTCATGCTCTGTCTCTCTCTGTCTCAAAAATAAATAAACGTTAAAAAAAATTAAAAAAAAAATGACAAACTATTGGGGCGCCTGGGTGGCTCACTTGGTTCACTGTTCGACTCTTGATTTTCAGCTCATGATCTCAGTGTTTGTAGGATCAAGCTCCATGTTGGGCTTTGTGCTGACAGCGCAGAGCCTGCTTGGGATTCTATCTCCCTTTCTCTCTGTCCTTTCCCCCACTGACGGTATCTTTGCCTCCCTCAAAAATAAACAAGTAATCTTTAAAAAAATGACAAAGTATTAACAAAACTTCTATGTATATAATTGGATGGCTTCTCACCATGAACACACATTATTCTTATAATCAGGAAACAAAACAAAAGGAAAGTTGAGAACCTTAAAATGTACTTTAAAAACAGAAGATTTACTCCATAACGACTTTGGTCTGTGAAAATATAAGCATTCATTACTTGCAAAGTGTAGTAGTAGGCACCATAGGACAGTCTATATAAAACAACAGACATGATCTTAATCCTGAAAAATTTCTCTAAAATAAAACCAAGAAAAGAAATAAACATATGTAATTAATTATTGTTATATAGAGTGGAGAACCATAAGAGATCAATTGTTGAAATATACCAAGAGGAATCATATACATAAAGATCAAGATATTACTTTAGTATAATCCTTTCCTATATTTTTCAAACAGGAAGGCTTGATCCAGTACCTTATCTAAGAATTTAAAAAGCAACCAGGTTACTTCTGACAACCAGATCTCTATTACAAAATATAAGATCTTTCTGTAAGTACCTAACCAGACACTTCAGAATTATGCCTTCCAATACCATGAGAGAACATCTGAAATCTGGTGTTTGCTGACAGTGAAACCAAATCAGGTACTTACACATAATCGTTCCTCAAGAGAGATATTTTACTGTATTATTTTAATCACTGGCTCTCTACATCTACTCAGGAACATAAAATTTTGATTCCTAGTAACTTGATGGAATAGTAATAAAAGAAGGGAAGGCATCATCTTATTAACCGTTTATTTTAAGTATATATGTTCTTGATTTCTACTGCTATCTAGTATACGATATACAGGGATGGACACTTCTTAGATTCAATTTAACTAAAAAAATATCAGGTTTAGTAATGAAAAGTAGAAATATCAAGAAGTAAGATTAATGTCTTAAATTATTCATTAAGTTTAAAAGGGGAAGTAGTAAAAACAATGCCAGTTATATAGGTTTATTTATCCATATTCTTGAGTTCTTGTTCTGTCAGTGTGAATAAAAATGATAATTATATAAAAACTTTTCATATAAATGATAATTCTTCCTAAAATCACAGAAAAGAATTTTAAATTGAGTGGCACAGAGTTGTTTTCTACCAATAATTCTTTATTTTTTCATTTATTTATTTTTGAGAGACAGAGGGAGACAGAGCGCAGGTGGGAGAGGGACAGAGAGAGAAGGAGAGGCAGAATCTGAAGCAGGCTCTAGGCTCTGAGCTGTCAGCACAGAGCCCAATGCGGGGCTCGAACCCACAAACTGCGAGATCATGACCTGAGCCGAAGTCGGATGCTCAACCGACTGAGCCACCCAGGTGCCCGTACCAATAATTCTTTTAAATCAGACACATGGTAAAATAAGAGAACAATAATTCTAGCATGATATAATACATAAGAAAATGACTAGTGTGTAAAAAAATGGATTTGTTCTTGTTTTAAAAACTCTGTAATATTTTATATAATTGTAATATGTATGTGGTGCTAAAAATTATTTTAAATAAAAAGTATCCAGACTTTAGACATCAATCACAACTATTTTTTTTTGGTCATGGGTTATTTGTTGTGACAGAATTAGGTAATTATTATATTTATTAATTTATAATTAAATAATACATCAGTACATTTTCATTATAATTCAAAATTTTACTTAGGAGTCCCATTTCTCCCCTAGAAGTAATGACTGGGACACATCTTTTCATTTTGTTGTGCATTAACATTCATATGTAATGTGAATATAAAAAATTATATTTTTAAATGTCTAAGTGTTATCGGTTATGCTATACATGTTTTTTCATGATCTAGTTTTTCCATTTAAAAAGAGGCCTTGGGGAGATACAGCTAGTGGATATAAACGGAGCTACTTTACCTTTTTAAATGCTTCACAGTATTCCATATTGTAGGTGCAACATAGTTTATTTAACCATTGCTCTACTAATTTTTAAATTATTATTATTATTTTTTTTATTTAGAAAGCAGGGAGGGGCAGAAGGAGAGGGAGAGAGAGAATCTTAAGCAGGCTCCACACTCAGTACAGAGCCCAATGCGGGACCCAATCTTGCAACTTTAAGATCATGATCTGAGCCAAAATCAAGGGGTGGACACTCAACCCACTGAGTCACCCCAATTGACTGATATTTTAACAATCTGAGCTCTACAAGCTACAAATTATTTAAATATTATTTCCACCTGAAATTATTTAAATTATTTAAATTATTATTTACACCTGAAGAGCACTTATTTTTACATCCACTATGATGGCATTTGTTAACTGGATGACTGAAATTTGATAAGGCTGTCATATAAAGCTTTTAGCATAGAAATGTTTGAAAATATTTCAGATAATTCTTAATAAACTATACAGTACAAAGTTGCAATGGGAGTTTTACTATTCCATATTTAGTTAAATAAAGAAAATAGAAATTGTTTTATAAGGACCTGTGTTTAGTCTCATTAACTAAAACATCAGGAAACTGTCAAAAAGAAAACAAATTGGAAGCTAAATTGTAGAGCCAAAACAAAGACTATTTCTAAATGGTATTATGGGTAATATCTAATTCAACTCAGAAAACTGCCTAAATTAACAGAATGTTCAATAAAATACTTCAAGTTTTTGAAAATATATTTTTTCAGTATTTTTAAAAAGTTTATTCCTTTATTACTTCTGAGAGAGAGAGAGCGCACACGCACAAGTGGGGGAGGGCCACAGAGAGGGAGACACAGAATCCAAAGCAGGCTCCAGGTTCTGAGCTGTCCGCACAGAGCCCTAAGCAGGGCTCGAACTCATGAACCATGAGATCATGACCTGAGCCGAGGTTAGACACTTAACCAGCTAAGCCACCCAGGTGCCCTGAAAATTATACATTTTTAATACAAAAATACATCAACAACTAAACCTAGTTGTTTGCTTAGTTAGGTTAAGTGATTTCTAAGATAGATATACAATTTCTTTTATGTGAGAGTTAACCTTTGTAATTCAATTCTTTTTATTTATTTATTTATTTATTTATTTATTTATTTATTTATTATTTTTTTAATATATGAAATTTACTGTCAAATTGGTTTCCATACAACACCCAGTGCTTATCCCAAAAGGTGCCCTCCTCAATATCCATCACCCACCCTGCCCTCCCTCCCACCCGTAATTCAATTCTTATTTACAAAAATTGAGGCAGTTTCAAATATAGATAAAATACTTCCCTAGACACACATAGATTTCCTAGAGACTACATCTAAAAAGCAAAATTTGGACTGTATAAGAACTTCTGGATTTCTCAGATCAGGTTTCAGAAAATTTACTAAAAAACCAAAATAAATAAATAAATAAATAAAGTTTAGATTTCTTTTATGCAATACTGCAGGAGCAGAATACAACAATGTAAAAACGGTATATGTACCCATCAACATCCCTGGTTAACTAGAAATGTAAAACAACAATCATTAAACTCAAAAGTTTGTTTTTAAAATGTAAAGTCAAATGAACAGTACCATGGTAAATATCTTGAAGTGATCCGCCACCACAGTATTCCATACAAATCCACAGTTTTTCTCGACTAATAAGAGAAAGAAAATTATATTAGCTAGTAATTCTCAATCACTGAAATACCCTTACAATAAATTATATTAAAAAAAAAAAAAAAAAAAAAAAGAAAAGAAAAGAAAGAAATACCCTGAAGGCTTTCACTCTTCAGCACACCAAGGTTTAGAATGGATTACAGGGTGGAACAGGAAACTGCCCTGGCAGTCTCTCTTCCAGATTCAGAAGAGCAGAGTAACTTCAGTTTTGCTCCCATCTTAAATGGTTTAGAATAAGTTTTATGCGATAAAACACTTGTAATCATTCATAATATTTATTGTCAGATAAGGTATAAACGCATAAATGGAGATGTCATTATTAATATAACGGGGGAGACTATAAGAAAACCTGAGAAATTTTAGAACTTCAGACAATATAACTTTAAAATTTTATATGTATAATAGCATTTACATGAAAGGCAGGGAGAGTGGTAGTAAAGAAGTGCAAAATTCAAGAAGAGCAGATGTTGTTGTTGTTGTTGTTTTTTTACCTGAGATAGCTCCCAAAGTAGGCAACAATGTTGCAATGTTTACATTCTTTAACCATAAATATTTCTTGTTGAATCAAAGAAAAATCATCTCCTGAAAAACAAAATGATAAAACTTAGTAACAAAGTTACGTTTTGAGTCATATATGGGAAAAAAGAAAACTTTACAGTAAATGTTAGAGATGAGGAATTAGATACTCAATATAAGGGAATATAAACTGGGAATATAAACTGCTACATTCTTTCTAAAGAAGCAGAAGCCTTAAAAATACACAAAATCTTCGAACTCATCATTTCACTTTAAAAAATTTTTTTCTGAAGGAGATGTGCACAGAGATAAATGTTTTCTACAATGTGACTTAATAATGGAAGAATGAGTAAATAATTTATGGCACAGTTATACATATAATGCAGTTAAAACATGTTTTGATATGAAAATATGTTCATGCTATGTTAAAAAAGGGGTATTTTATATACATTATATAAATACATATGTATAAAGAAAGAAGTATCTTAAAAAACTTACACAATGTTTATGTCCAGGCGGTAAAATTAAAAGTAATTTTGCTCTGCTTGACTTATCACTTACCATATTTTCTAGTTCATGCCACGAAATGGCAAGATTTCATTCTTTTTTTGTTGTTGTCTTTTGTTTTTAGTGTTTATTTATTTTGAGAGAGAGAGAGAGAGAGAGCATGCAAACAGGGTAGGGTCAGAGAGAGAGAGAGAGAGAGAGAGAGAGAGAGAGAGAGAGAATCCCAAGCAGGTTCTGTGCTGTCAGCACAGAGTCCAACACAGGGCTTGATCCCAAGAACCATGAGATCAAGACCTGAGCCAAAATCAAGAGTCGGACACTTAACAACTGAGCCACCCAGGTGCCCAAGATTTCATTCTTTTTGATGGTTAAGTAATATTCCGTTGTATATATACCACATTTTCTTTATCCATTCATCAGCTGGGCTCTTTCCATAGTTTGGCTATTGTTGATAATGCTGCTATAAACATTGGGGTGAATGTACCCCTTCGAGCCTGTATTTTTTTTACTTCACTGACACGCAGAATTTAAGAAACAAAACAGATGTACATATGGGGAGTTGAGGGGGAGGGAGAGGAGAGGGAAACAAACCACAAGAGACTCTTAACAATAGAGAACTGAAGGCTGATGGAGGGAGGTGGGTGGGAGATGGGCTAGATGGGTGATGGGTATTAAGGAGAGCACTTGTGATGAGCACTAGGCGTTGTATGGAAGTGGTGAATCAGTGAATTCTGCTCCTGAAACCAATACCGCATTGCATGTTAACTAAAATTTAAATTAAAAAAAAAAAAAAAAGTAGGGGCACCTGGGTGGTTCAATTGGTTAAGCGTCTTGACTTCAGCTCAGATCATGATCTCGCAGTTGGTGAGTTTGAGCCCCACATCGGCGTCTGCTGTCAGCACAGAGCCCACTTTGGATTCTCTGTCCCCCACTCTCACCCCTCCCCCGCTCACGAGCTCTCTAAAAAATAAACATAAAAAAAAAGTAATTTTGCTTTCTTCTTATTCATATTTGCCAATTTATCACAAACTTGTTTGCCAATTTATCATGTTTATCACAAATTTACCAATTTATTCATGTTTGCCAATTTATCACACTCTTGTTTGAGTTATACAGGAAAAGTTAACAAAATGAAATACTTGTTAGGAATGCCTGGGTGGCTCAGTTGGTTAAGCATCTTAGTTTGGCTCAGGTCATGACCTCTCAGTGAGTTCAAGCCCCACATCCGGCTCTGTGCTAAGAGCTCAGGGCCTGGAGCCTGCTTCATATTCTGTCTCCCTCTCTCTCTGCCCCTTCCCGGCTAGTGGTCTCTCTCTCTCACTTGCTCTGTCTCTCAAAATAATAAACATTAAAAAAAAAAAATTAAAAAATGAAATACAGGTTAGATATGGGAATTTCGTAATTATTATGGGAACACCACCTAAAATGGTATTGTCACCATACCATCAAACTTCATTTTGTACAGTAGTCTTTTTTTTTTCAAGTTTTTATCTTAATTCTAGTTAACATACAGCATTATGTTAGTTTCAGGTATACAACACAGTGTACACAGTGAACAATTCTGTACACAGGTATACAATATAGTGATTCAACAATTCTATACATTACTCACTGCTCATCATGATAACTGTGCTCTTAATCCCTTTCACCTATGTCACCCACCTCCCCTCTGGTAACCATCAGTTTGTCTCTATAGTTAAGTCTGGTTTTTTTGTTTCTTTGTTCATTTATTTCTTAAATTCCAGATATGAGTGAAATTATATGGTATTTGTCTTTCTCTGACTTATTTCACTTAGCATTGTACCCTCTAGATCCATCCATGTTGTTGTAAAAGGCAAGATTTCACTCTAAAACAAAAACAAAAACAAAACACCCTATTTCATAATCATCTGCCAGTAGAAGGGGCTTAATGGAGATAATCTAAAACAGATGATGATCTGTGTTTCCCATTATCAATTTATGTAGAAGTAGGGAGTAAAGCCTGCAAATTACAGTAAAAAGCCTGCTCACCAAGGTGCACAGACTGTCTATGTCTGCTCCTGGGCACCAGAATATTGTTTCTCCTTGTATCTCACTCCTCTACTTGTGCCTTTTCCATTACAGCATTAAAACATTCTTTACACATGCTAATCTCCAACAAGCAGGCTAGATTCTAGTTTATCCTTCACTTTATTAGGAAGCTCTGAATGACACATGAAAGAAGAATAAAGAATCACCTAACTTTGTTAATATATACTACTCTTTGGATTTCAGTCTACTCGTTTTTTTTTTTTTTTTTAATGTTTATTTTTGAGAGAGAGAGAGAGTGTGTGAGCAGGCTAGGAGCAGAGAGAGAAAGGGAAACACAGAATCTGAAGCAGGCTCCAGGCTCCGAGCTGTCAGCACAGAGGCTAATGCAGGGCTCGAACTCACAAACTGTGAGATCATGACCTGAGCCAAAGTTGGACGCTTAACTGAGCCACCCAGGCGCCCCTCAGTCTACTCACTTTTAAATGTGCACAGAAGTCATATGTGAACTGTGCTGAAAATGCTTCAGTTAAGTCTGGAATTTAGAACAGATTTTCTCACAGGAGTAACTTCACAAATGATGCCTAACTTCTTTTTTTTTTTTTTTATAAAATTTTAAACAGAATATGTTTCATCTCAGTAGCCTAAACATGCTTATGATTTTATTTATTTTTTTTATTTTTAAATGTTTTTCTTTATTATTTTTGAGAGTGCAAATGGGTGCTAGACAGAGAGAGAGAGGGTGACAGGATTGAAGCAGGCTCTGTGCTGACAGCAGCGAGCCTGATGTAGGGCTTGAACTCATGAACTTCGAGACCACGACCTGAGCTGAAGTCAGACGCTCAACGGAGCCACCCAGGGGCCTAGGTGCCCCTCTTATGATCATTTTAAACCATACTTGTACCATTTTTCAGAACACACAAAATTGCATATGGGCAATTTCCACTGCCTGTGCCCCTGGAAGGGAGCAGAGCCACAGATAATATAAAGGTTTTTTTTCCAGGGGTGCCTGGGTGCCTCAGTCAGTTGGGTTATATATAGCTCAGGTCATGATCTCGCGGTCTGTGAGTTCGAGCCCTGCATCAGCCTCTGTGCTGACAGCTCAGAGCCTGGAGCCTGCTTCTGATTCTGTGTCTCCCTCTCTCTCTGCCCCTTCCCGGTTTGCTCTCTGTCTCTCCCTCTCTCTCTCAAAAATGATAAACATTAAAAAAAAATTGGTTTTTTCCAGTGAAGTCCTTTTATTTTTTAATTTTAATTATTTTTAATTTATATCCTAGTTAGCATATAGTACTATAATCAGTGATTCATCCCCTATATATAACACCCGGTATGATGCCTAACTTCTTAATGGTGTCTAAATTCTTAAACTGACTTATAAAAGCCAATAATATGGCTGAACTAATACTAATAATAAACCACTACTTCCTGGGGAAATTTAGGTGAGGTCCACCCCACAACTGTGGTCTCAGCAGAAGCTATGTGAGCTTTCCGCCAAAAAAGGTGGGGCCTTGGTGAGGCTAAGCAACAGTTTTTTACAGTTGTAGATGGAAACTAGAGTTCACAAGAATAGGTCATTAATAACTCAGATGTTTGAGGACTGCGGCTTCTTTGATATATTTAGTGAGTAAACTCTATTTTTGAATATATTCTTCGTATATCTGATTCACCATTGTCTTAAGATTTAATGCAAAGGGGGTAGAATCTTCTTTGAATTGAAACTGTACCATGGAACAGACTTACATAAAGATAATATTTCTGCAGTCTATCCTGAAAGGCAGATAAGCTAAATGTAGTTATTTATTACAGAAGTAGCTATTCTTTGATGGCTTATATCAGCTTCTTCAAAATGATCTAAATTGGGGTTTATTTTATTCTTCTGATTGGGTGATGCCAGACTACTGTTTCCTTTCCTTGATATATACCATAAAATCCACTGGATTCAGACGCTTCAGGCCTAGAGGTTCCAGCTCTGTTGTTCATGTATAAATGGGTTTTGAGGAGTTTACTTTCTCAAAAAAGAAAAGTTTTATTCTTCATACTTAGGCAATGTGAAGATGAGACTAGCTGAGAAATACAGAGCCCCATGTCTGCAGTTTTGACTAAGTACCTGTTATTTCCTTCTGGAGGTCTTGCTAGCTCCCTGAATTTAATATGTCCCAAGATACCAGTATCTTCTTTTAAAAATCAATTTTCTCTTTGGACTTTCTATTTGTGTTAATGACACTTCTTTTCTAAGGGACTAACCTCTGGCAGCCTCTCCATAGCCCTCCTAAGAAAACTGACCTCTATGCATCAAGAACTACAATTTGTGTCATGTGATCTTCTACTTGCTGAAGGCACAGAGGTGGACAACTGACCTAAAAGAAATGAGATGAGCTAATTATATTTGGTCTCTGTAAAATTTGAACCATGGAGACTAAGTCATTGGTAATCAGCAGAATCACATTAAAAGTGGAATATTAGAGTCTATGAATGACGGTGGCTAAGGTCACTAGAGATGTACTGAAAACCTGGCTTATGAGTACATCTTTATATAGGAAGGGAAAGATCCACTAGAGCTTGAATGTGTGCCAAAGCACAGGCAGAGATAGCTGGATCAGATAGCTGACCACCGAGACCAGAAACTTATAACTTTAGACTCTTTTAAGGGTGGGTGATTATGTCTGGCTGGTTGGCTGTCTTAAGGAACTCAGCCTCATACTCCTAGGAAAAGAGTGGCCCTCTTTAGCCAAAAAAGTGATCCAACGAGAGAAGGATGGAAGCTGTGTGTCTGGGATGGTTGACACTGGAATGAGTCCTGTTTCTTAGTGCTCTTAAGATTGGCCTGAATCCTGGAAGGTAGCTATAAAGAAGAAATGGACAGTGCAGGTATTGGTTATTTCATTCTGGTTCTAGATGGTACTGACACTGGGATTTGCATTTTTAATTTTTTTAAGTGTTGCATTAGGGTTCCCGGTTAGAATGTTCAGTGACCACCAGCGCAGTGATTGCAACTTCTACCAGTGTTGCAAGGCTAATATTCAAAGATAGATTTGGTAATAAGGGCAACAAGCACTGCAATGTCCTAAAACCCAAGTTTTAAAGAGGGAGAAACTCTACTGCTGTCCCTTGTTCCTAAGCCATCTCCTGTCTATCATCATACTACAACCCTAAACTACCATTTTTTTTAAGTTTTGTTTTTAAAGTTTATTTACTTATTTTGAGGGGGGGAGGGGCAGCGAGGGGGTGGTAAGAGAGAATCCCAAGCAGGTTCTACACTGACAGTGCAGAGCCAGACTTGAGGCTCGAACTCACAAACTGCAAGATCATGACCCAAGCCAAAAATCAAGAGTTGAACGCTTAACTGACTGAGCCACCCAGGTACCCCTCAACTACAGTTTTTAAGTGGATTGAGCAGCCCATTCCCTCCAACAGACTACTCTATAAAAAAAAATGTAGTCTTAATACCTGGGGTCACTTAGGTGGTTGATTTTTGCTTTCAGCTTCTTAGTTTTGAATACAATTAGCCAATGTCAGTGTTTATTCAGCTACCAGCTACTTCTGCTATAATCAGTCCATTAAGATTAGGATCAGGTTGGACTTTTGTTAACACCACACTTAAGGCATTTCTAAAAACATAAGGAAAGAAGAGAAGCCTTGGAAGGCAATACACTAGAACTCTATAGGATGCACTGGTTGACATAAAAAGCACAGGCATTCACATTCTGGAAATAAACAGGAGTAAACTGGTTGCACTCTTCGTGTAAGAGTCCTCTGGATTATACCTGGATTCAATATTCTTTTAAGGGTTTCTTGCAACCAAACAGGTCCTAAAAGATAGAACTTGGGAAATGATTAAAAGCCCCCTTTTAATCATGCCCCCTTAAAAAAATAAGAAAGAAGGGAAGGTATTAGGTATTAAAAATCTGGTTGTGACAAAATGAAAGGCAGCAATAAGATTCACTGCATGCTCCCTCAAATAATATGGTAGCAAATCATGGATTTAATACCGAGGTCATCAATTAAACCAGTATCTATAATTACATGAGCAGCTGCTGATCTACAGCAATTTAAAGGGCTTAAAGTTGAGCTATAGTATGGTTCCTTTAGCAACACAGCAATAAAAGGACAATGCTAATTTCTAGAACATCTGGCCCAAGGCATAGCGAGAAAAAGCACCATTATGAAATCCTAACAGCCCAAATCAGAAAGTCATCTTTGGAATTGCTGAATCATGACATCATACCCTCAGCTGACTTTGCAACTGCAATGGGTTTAAAAAAAAAAGAGGTGGGGGGGCCCTGACAAGTGGAATGGGAATATCTGGGAGTAGATCAGATAATTCCCAGGCCCCTGGCAATATATTTACTGTAATGTTCCTCTTTCCAGCAAAAGAAGTACAATCAACTCTGTTAAGGAGTGGACTCCTTATTGAGGTGTGGCCTATGATTAGAATGTCAACACAGCATGAGCTAAAAACTATATAAGTCAGAGCAAGGAAGAGATTAAATCCAGGAATAACTGTTGACTTCTAGGGAATATATTCAAAAGCTAGAGTTTTTTGTTTGGTTGGTTGGTTTTGTTTTTTTCTCCCACACCCACTCACCGCCCACTAACAGTTTGGAAAAGAAACTATTTCTATTCTTCAGAAGCTACCCTAGAAACTTTAATGTGCATATTTTCCTTGGTAAAGACTACATATAATTCCTATCTTTACTCCCCCTTTCAAACAATACAATAACAATGGAATGCTTTAACTCTATTACCTCTTCCCAACTCATTCTATTGTTGGCCAGAATATTAGTTCTTTTCTCGCAAAGATCATCTTCATTATCATTTTGTATATAGGTATGCTTTAGTTTTTTGAAATTTACTCATATTTAATCACTTTCTTTGCTCTTCTTACTTTTTGCATCTCAGACTTACCATCTGGTATCACATTCCTTCTGCTTAATGTTTATCTTTTAGAATTTCCCTTAGTGAGTTTCTATTGGTGACAAACATGGTTAGCTTCTGTATGAAAATGCCTTTATCCTGCCTTCATTATTAAAAGGTATCTTCATTGGATGTACAATTCTAGGTTTATAGTCCTCTTAGTTCTTTGAAGATATCCACTGTCTTCTACCTTCATTGTTTTGGTAAGTCACTGTTAAGTCTTAATAGTCCTTCTTCTATAATGTCTTCTCTAGTTGATTTAAAGATTTTCTGTCTTCAGTATTTTGCAGTTTCACCATGACATATGCAAATGTGCACTTTTAAAAAAATTTTTTTCTGGTTGGAATTCTTAAATATTTGGTGTTTCCTGTCAGTTCTGGAAAATTTTTCACAATAAATGCTTCAAACATTCCCTTTGCCCAAATGTAGCCCTACTCTGATTAGATCTCTGTTAAATCTTTTCACTCTATCTTCCATGTATTTTACATTTTCTTATTTTTTGTCTGCTTCTCTGTGCTTGCTATATTTTGCACAGTTTCTTCATTGCCTCTTCAGCTATGTCTAACTTGTTACATCTGTTGAATGTTAAATTTGTAATGATTTTTCGTTTCTAGAAGATCAATTTGGTTCTTTTAAAAATCTGCTCCTGAACGGGAACACTCTTGCACTGTTGGTGGGAATGCAAACTGGTGCAGCCGCTCTGGAAAACAGTGTGGAGGTTCCTCAAAAAATTAAAAATAGATCTACCCTATGACCCAGCAATAGCACCACTAGGAATTTACCCAAGGGATACAGGAGTACTGATGCATAGGGGCACTTGTACCCCAATGTTTATAGCAGTACTTTCAACAATAGCCAAATTATGGAAAGAGCCTAAATGTCCATCAACTGATGAATGGATAAAGAAATTGTAGTTTATATACACAATGGAATACTACGCAGCAACGAGAATGAAATATGGCCTTTTGTAGCAACGTGGATGGAACTGGAGAGTGTTATGGTAAGTGAAATAAGTCATATAGAGAAAGACAGATACCATATGTTTTCACTCTTGAGTGGATCCTGAGAAACTTAACAGAAGACCATGGGGGAGGGGAAGGGAAAGAAAAGTTAGAGAGGGAGGGAGACAAACTATAAGAAACTCTTAAAAACTGAGAACAAACTGAGGGTTGATGGGGGTGGGGGGGTGGGTGATAAATAAATAAATAAATAAATAAATAAATAAATAAAATAAAAATCTGCTCCTTCCAACAGTTTACTTTTTACTCATATTTTCATGACTTTTTAATTTATCTAATCATATCATATATTGAGTATATAACTCCAAAATCTGATGTCTTCATGTTCTGTTGTTGTTTCTGCTGGCTCTTGCTCAAGGTACCTTAATTCCTTGTGTCTTCTGTGATGTTTGACTTTGAACTCTTATTTCTTGGAACTTTATCTATTGGAATTCTTTGAAGCTTGGGTCAAAGTTGAGAAACTACACTTGTTTCTGCTAGGTGGCTGAGTGTGCTACCCTAGGAGACAAACTGAAAAACTAAGGTTTTTAAAGCCACACACAGTGCGACTCCAATTCAAGACAGGCAATATTTTTTTGATAGTCATTGGTTGGGCAATGGGCAAGTTTATTTCTAGTTTACCCATACTAAGACTGAATGGTTGGAAAGGCCTTTCTAGTAGGGTGATATTTGAGGAATACAGATGAATATAGTGAGGGAGTAGGTCAAATCGATCCCTGTGAGAATAGGATATAGGAGATATATATATATATATATATATATATATATATATGATATATGCTACCTTATACTATCCTATAATACTATATAATATCCTATATACTCAAATACTATATATACTCTACATCCTCAAATACTATACATACCCTATATAGAATATACATAGTATTGTGATATAGTATAGGATATATATATATATATATATATATATATCCTGTATATAGGATATCCTATATAGAATATATGTATCCTCAAATACTATATATATATCCTATATGGAATATATATAGTATTGTGATATAGTATAGGATATATGTGTGTGTATACACACACATATATGGCACATATATACATAGCATATATATACATATGGCATATATATATCCTATACAGAATATATATAGCATTTGAGAATATAGAGCATATATATATATATATATACATATATATATATATGTATATATATATATAGTATTTGAGTATATAGGATATATATAGTATTTATAGGCTACAATATATACATTTAGTGTGTGTGTATATATATATCCATATATATATCCATATATATATAGGATATATAAGATATACATAGTATTTGAGGATATAGATGAATGTAGTGAAGAAGTAGGTCAAATAGATCCCTATGAGAATAGTATTCTAGACATAAGGAACAGCAAATATACAAGTTTTATAGCAGGAGTGTGTCTGGCACATTAGAAAACAGAGAGAAGCCCAGTGTTTCTGAAGTGAACCACAACAGTGGTAGAAGATGAGATGAGCGAAGGATTAGAAGGCCAGATCAAAAATAGCCTTTTCAGCCATTATCATAAGGACCTTGGATTTTAATCCAAGCAAGATGCAAGCCTCTGAGATTTTTGAGCAATAGAGTATAGTATCTTGGTTTCAGAAGGATTGCTTCTGAACAGATGTGTTGAGAACAGATTCAATATCGCCTAAGGGGGTGGGGAGGGAAAAAGTTGGGGGGGTGTTGATATCATAAGGCCTAAAGCAGAATGATCATTGAGATAACTCATGCTAAAGTTGAAGTGGCTTAGACCAAAGTGGCAGCAAAGAAAGTGATGAGAAAATTAAGTCTGGATATATTCTGAAGGTGGAGTTTTTGAAGGTAGGAATGTTTATTTTTTAAATGTTCCACAGGTGATTTTCATCCACCCTCCTTCCCTTAATAGAACGACTATTATAATTCCTAGTAAGCTGTCTGAAGTTATGCAGTTATTAAGTGGTGGACAATGTTTAGAACCCTAGCAATCTATCTCCAGAGCCCCAAACCTATTCTGTCTCTTAAACCCCTAAAACTCTGTTCCTTCATGTGACCATGTTTTGGAGAGGGCTATAACCTTGACTAATACCATCAAAATATTCTTTAATGTTACATATTGAACTTTCACTAAGTTTAGCATATTTTAATATTTCCACAAAAAGTGAAACAAGATTTACCAATCGTTATTTCAGCAAATAACAATTGGTTTATGCTTTTCCTATCTCTCGTATTTCCACTAAAAGTACTGTTCATATTTCCTACTTTAATCTTCTATTAATAAATATTCACAGAAAACTATCAGAAACATGTCTAGTTCTATATGTGTATCAATAATGGAAATGACTTTAAAAGTAAATAAAACTTCTCTTTTATTTCATATTATTGTATCACATTAATATTGTTATCTTACAATAGTCTAGTCAATGTGGAAAAATATAAAGAATAAAATAAAATTTACCCATAAATTCACTATCCAGAGACATTTACCATTCACATTTTGATGTCTTCTTCCAGTCCTATAAAATATTTAAGGTTTCTCCTACCATATACACAAACTGGGACTCCTACTCTACAGTTTCACAACCTATTTTGTAAACATTGTGTCACTAAAAATCATTTAAAAGGCATCCAAGTTGGAAAGGAAGAAGTAAAATTATTGGTTTGCACATGATATGATCTTATATGTAGAAACTCTAAAGATTCCACAAAAAAACTTTTAGAATAAACAAATTCAGCAAAGCTGTAAGATACAAATTCAACACAAAAAAATCAGTTGGGTTTCTATACATTAATAATGAATAATCAGAAAAGGAAATTAAGAAAACAATTCTATTTACAATAGCATCAAAAATAACATACTTAGGAATGAACATGACCTAGGAGGTAAAGTACACTGAAAACTACAAAACATTGCTGAAAGAAATTAAAGATGACACAAACAGAAAGACAGCCCATGTTCAGGAATAAGATAATTTACTACTGTTAAGATGTCAATAAAATACCCAAAGCAATCTACAGATTCAATGTAATCTGTATCAAAATCCCAGTAGCATTTTCTTGGGAGATACGGGAAAAAATCATCTTAAAATTCATATGGAATCTCAAGGGACCACAAATAATTTTGACAAAGTTGGAAAACTCACACTTCCAGATTCCAAAACACATTACAAAGCCACAGTAATAACAACAGCATGCTACTTTGTGAAGGCAGACATAAAGATCAATGGTAGAGTGGAGAGCCCAAAAATAAACCCACACAATTATGGTCAAATGATCTTTGACAAGAGTGCCAAAGACCACTCAAAGAGGAAAAGAGAGTCATTTCAACAAATAGTATTGGGAAAACCGAGTATCTTCATACAAAAGAATGGAGTTTGACCCTCATATATGTACAAAAACCAATTCAAAATGAATTAAAGATCAAAATGTAAGACTCAAAATTATAAAACTCTTAGAGGAAAACTTCCTGACATTGGATTTGGCAAGGCTTTCTTAGATATGACACCAAAAGCACAAGCAACAAAGGCAAAAGTAGATGAATGGGACTATGTCAAACTTAAAAATTTTTGTTCATCCATGGACACAATCAACAGAGTGAAAAGACAACCTGTGGAATGGGTGAAAATATTTGTAAACCATTTATCTGGTAAGTGGTTAATATCCAGAATATACGAAAAATTCCTACAACTCAACAAAAAATAAATAACCCAATTAAAAAATGGGCAAAAGAATAGATATTTCCCCAAAGAGGATATATGGTCAACAAGCATATAAAAAGATGCTCAACATCACTAACCATCAGAGAAATGCAAATCAAAACCATGAGATGTCACCTCACATTCATCAGGAAAGCTATTATTAAAAAAAAAACCAGAATAACAAGTGTTAGTAGGGACACGAAGAAGGTGAAACCATTCTGTACTATTGGCGGTACTGCACACTGGTACAATCACTACAGAAAACAGTATGGCAGTTCCTCAAAAAATTAAAAATTTACTACCATATCTAGCACTGCTAGGAATTTATCCAAAGGATACAGGAGTACTGATGCATAGGGGCACCTGTACCCCAATGTTTATAGCAGCACTCTCAACAATAGCCAAATTGTGGAAAGAGCCTAAATGTCCATCAACTGATGAATGGATAAAGAAACTGTGGTTTATATACACAATGGAATACTACGTGGCAATGAGAAAAAATGAAATATGGCCTTTTGTAGCAACGTGGATGGAACTGGAGAGTGTGATGCTAAGTGAAATAAGCCATACAGAGAAAGACAGATACCATATGTTTTCACTCTTATGTGGATCCTGAGAAACTTAACAGAAACCCATGGGAGAGGGAGGGGAAGGAAAAAAAAAAAAAAAAAAGAGGTTAGAGTGGGAGAGAGCCAAAGCATAAAAGACTGTTAAAAACTGAGAACAAACTGAGGGTTGATGGGGGGTGGGAGGGAGGGGAGGGTGGGTGATGGGTATTGAGGAGGGCACTTTTTGGGATGAGCACTGGGTGTTGTATGGAAGCCAATTTGACAATAAATTTCGTATATTAAAAAAAAAAAAAATTTACTACCATATCATCTAGTAATCCTACATCTACGTATATACCCCCCCAAAAAAAAACTGAAAGCAAGTATCAAAGAGATATTCGCATGCCCATGTTCATAGCAGCACGAATCATGATAGCTGAGAGACAGAAGGAACCCAAATGTCCATCAACAAATGGATAAATGGATAAACCAAACATAGCGTATACATACAGCAGAATACTATGCTGCCTTTAAAAAAGGAAGGAAATCCTGTCACATACTGCAACATGGATGAACCTCAAGGATATTACGCCAAGGGAAATAAGCTGCTCACAACAGGACAAACACTGTATGATTTCAATTATAGGAGGTATCTAAAGCAATCAAAATTATCAATAAAGAATGGAGATGGTGGTCAGCAGGAGCCGGTGGAAGGGGAACAATGTTTAATGGATATGGACTTTCAATCTACAAGATGAAAAAGTTCCAGAGATCTGTTTCACAACAATGTAAATACACTTAACATCATTAAACTATAAGCTTAAAAATGGTTAAGATGGTAAAGCTTAAAACAGGTACTTTTATCATAATAAAAATAATTTAAAATTATGTGAATATAGCCTAATTTATTTAACCATTTCACTATGGTTGGATATCCAAGTATTTAAAAATATTGTTTTCAATTATGTGTTTTAAAAATAAAAATCTGGTAACCTAAAACTTTTCATATCATTTATAATAAAATTACAATACAAAAAGTAGCTCTCTTAATATTTATAATACTTAGCAATGGAAAAGCTTTTTGCACAGGTTAAGTACTAAATATGTTTCTGCATTTATGAAATGAAAACAATGTGAAATACAGATACCAAAGGGAAAACTGATTTTACTGTATAGCTAATACATTAATAGTATCACTTCCAGAAAACTGATTAACTCAATGCTCAATATCCTGTCAGATAATATTCCAACACCTTGTTGATTTGTTTTTGTTGGTAATAAGGAGTTTTTTTCCACTGAGAAAAATGAACACAGAATGTAAATACAATAGTCATTTCTAACAAAAAATTTTCTTAGACTCTGAAAACTCATCTAGAGGGAAAATCTCTATAAGTTTTAAATTCACAAATTTGGAATCAGCCACTGAAGTTCGTTCACCTTTCAAATTACATAGTAACAAAAAGTATCTTCATTTCAACATCATCTTGTGTTCAAGAAGCAAACTGGGATCTAATTGAAATTGAGTACCCTAGCATTACAAAGTGAATTCTACCTATAAAATGGCAAAAAATGTCTATTTAGCCTTTATTAGCTTTCTGTATCTATTATTTAAAGCTTCCCTCCCCCCACCAAAAAAAACTGGTAGCATTTGGGACCTCAACTTAACTTTTCTACCAATTCAGACTTGAACTTTCCAAAGAGGGAAGACAAGATACTTATTAAGTAATATTAACTTAATATTTAATTTCACAGATAATTTTGAAAAATCAAAATTCTTAGATTTTAAAACAGAAGTTAAATACTAAAAAGCAAAGACATACCACTTAACCAGAATAGCTGACATGTGTCCTATTTGGCCAAAGCTCCTACTTTGGGATTTCTTTCAAGAACATTAACAAGGCAGGGACACCTGGGTGGCTCAGTCAGTTAAGCGTCCTACTTCAGTTCAGGCCATGATCTCACGGTTCATGAGTTCGAGCCCCACGTCGGGCTCTGTGCTGACAGCTCGGAGCCGGGAGCCTGCTCTGGCTCTCTGCCCTTCTCCTGCTCATGTTCTGTCTCTCTCTCAAAAATGAATAAACTTAAACAAAATTTAAAAAGAGAACACTGACAAGGCAAACTAAGACGGTTGTTTAAATCTTTATATACTTTTTGATTTTTTAAAAATTTACTTGCTCTGCTTATACTTACAGGAAACAAGATGAAGTATTATTTAAAAACTGAGTAAAATGGTAAACATTTATTCAAAGATAAAGATTCTGGGGCGTCTGGGTGGCTCAGTCAGTTAAGCATCTGACTTCAGCTCAGGTCATGATCTCACGGTTCATGGGATGAAGCCCCACAGCGGGCTCTGTGCTGACAGCTCTGTGCTGGAGCCGGCTTTCTTTGGATTCTGTGTCTCCCTCTCTCTCTCTGCCCCTCCCTGCTAGCATTCTCTCTCTCAAAACTAAACTTAAAAAAAGGATAAAGATTCCTATTCATTTTGAAAACTGACTAAATTATGAAATACATTTGTCATTTTATTTTAAAATACTGAATTGTTTCATGAACATTTCCAATTCAGCATTTTAAAAAACAAGCACATAAACAATTATTATGCGTTAATCACCTTGGGCAATGATTTTATTACATCCCATCGTTGTAAGCAAGGCTCACAGTTTTGCTTTGTTTTAATTGAAGTGTGACTGACATACAACATTATTATAGTATTACTAACTACAGTCACCATGCTGTACGTTACATCTCATGACTTATTTTATAACTGGAATTTTGTACCTTTTGGCTCCCTTTACCAATTTCACCTATCCCCACCCCTACCCCCCCATCTCTGGCAGCCACCAATTTGTTCTCTGTATCTATGAACTTGGTTTTTGTTTTCATTTCGATTTCACCTGTGAGACCATAAGGCATTTGTCTTTCTCTGACTTATTGCACTTAGCTTAACACCCTCTAGGTCCATCCATGTTGTCTCAAATGGCAAGACTTCATTCTTTTCTCTCTCTCTCTCTCTCTCTCTCTCTCTCTCTCTCTCTCTCTCTCACACACACACACACACACACACACACCCCTTCTTTACCCATTCATCTATGGACGCATACTTAGGCTATTTCCATATACATCTTGGCTACTGTAAAAACTGCCGTAATGAGCATGGAGGTGCATGTATCTTTTTGAATTAGTGTCTTCATTTTCTTCGGATGAATATCCAGAAGTGGAACTGCTATATCATATGATGGTTTCTATTTTTAACTTTCTGAGGAAACTCAACACTGTTTTCCAGAGTGCCTGTACCAGTTTAATTTCTACCAACAGTGCACAAGGTTCTCTTTTCCCCACATCCTCACCAATACTTCTTATCTTTTTGAGAAGAGTCATTCTAACAGGTGTGAGGTGATATCTCATTGTGATTTTGATTTGCATTTCCCTGATGATTAGTGATGCTGAACCTGTTTTCATGTGTCTGTTGGCCATCTGTATGTATTCTTTGGAAAAATGTCTATTCATAGCCTTTGCCCATTTTTAAATCAGATCATTTGGGATTGTTTTTGCTACTGAGTTGTTCAAGTTTTTTAACAAACTATAATGTGCATAACTTTAAAATACTACTATTTAGTTTCACCAGAAATGAGAGGTAATGTGAGAAGAGAATGAGGGGAAGGGAAAATAGGATTCTGATGACCAGCTTTCCCAGGAATCTTGCTTCTGTTCTGGCTGTCGGCTGCCACTAGCTACAGACTTGTTGAGCAAAACGTGCATCTGTAAAATGAGTTAGCGGGAAGGCTGAAATTCAGACACAGACAGGAAAACATGGTAACATGCATCATCATAATATCTGCCTGCTTTTCTAGGGCAGTCCTTATGTCTGAACAAAGAGATGGAAAATGAAACTAAAACTCAAAATGGTATCATCAGTATTGTTTATTTTCAATACTAATCACGAGTAACTCTAACTTTATTTGAATGTCACCATTTGTAAGATGGTGCCCATATTTAATAAGTATCTACTATTTAATAATAAATATTAAATAAATATTTAATACATTTCTAATGATATATAGAAATGATTTAATCATTCTTAAAAATAATCATTTGCCTGTGTACACAAGGGGCAACAAAAATATAGAGACATAGGAAGGAATGCTGACATTTTCTTTTTCTACTAATTTTGTGGCTAATTAAAAAAAATTTTTTTTCTGTGCTAATCTATTATTATTTTTAACTCTAAGTTTCACTTTAGAATTTTTATGAGTATTAGAAAGAGTTACAAAAGCAATCTGTTTCAGTAAAATTTTAAATATAATATTACAAAATTAAATTGTGCCAGGAAAGCCAGTAAATCTGTAATAAAATTCAGAACTCTACTATTAGTATAAACTTCAATAATCTATTTTCACCTGGGGTAAAAAGTATTATTAAGTTTACAGCTGGAATATCATTTACTTAAGAAAAAAAGTCTTGTTTATGTTTTACCAGACAGACGTAAGTTTTTCTAAGTCATACTGGCAAATAATTATCTTTTCATGTCTAAATACAATTCTAAACCAGCTCATCTGTTATATCAATACAAGGAAGCACTTTTGTATTATACTGGCTTTAGTGCAAT
The DNA here is from genome assembly GCF_018350215.1 of Panthera leo. Taxonomy (NCBI): domain Eukaryota; kingdom Metazoa; phylum Chordata; class Mammalia; order Carnivora; family Felidae; genus Panthera; species Panthera leo. Next base: position 97,852,926 of record NC_056684.1, read on the forward strand.
TTTTTTAAAAAGCTGCTCAGTGAAGAATTCATTTCTGAAATACAGCTGTCTCCAGAATTATTTGACGTATCTGAACTGAATGCTGGGAAAATTCATTAGCATACCATCATATTTTTTACCTAATCATTCCCTTAAGTCTGTTCCAAAAATGTGAAAGACATCATCTACTTTGGCTTTACTAAAAATGCTTGAAAAAAAAAAGGATGCACAAATCTGTGCTCAACATGAAAACATTTTTTAAAAAGAAGCAAAATACAAAAGAAAACAATTCACAAATAAAATATAATGAAACAACCCCCATGAATAAAATCTCAGTCACAAACAGATTAATTCCTAAAATTCTAAAGCACAGATGATGAAAACAAATGAAACTATTTACTAAAATGAAAAGTGCATATTTAAAGTATAAGAAAAACTTATAGTTGTTATTTACTAAATTTACTAAAATTACTATTAATCATAAATTGATCTCTGAAGATATAATAAATATTAAGTCCTTATTTTCTGAACATCACAGCTTAGTGCTCGCTTCAGCAGCACATATACTAAAACTGAACATCACAGCTTATAGAAGATAAGCAGTATTAGTGCCACAAACAATCAGGCAAGACCTACAGAGGATAAGTACCAAGATGGCCTTACAGTTTTCCCTAACATACACAGAGAAAATGTCTATAGACTTTTGAGGGTAGAAGAAGAATGTGGGATATAAATAGTTCTGTATCTAGTCAACTGGTCATTTTTTTTTTTTTTTTTTACACTGTAAGTCTACACAACAGTTGGTCTCATGGAGAACACTGGAATAGCTTAGACTTTCTTCTTATAGCAAGCTCAAATTGTATCAGACAACTCTGATCAGTCTAGTCAATTGGCCATTCTTATTCAAAGGCAGAAGAAAGACATTTATAATATTCATTTCTACAAAGACTATTTACTGATATATATCAGTATATATACATATAATATATATATATATATATATACTGATATATATAATGCGCTATATTATACTGTTTCAGATGCTGAAATAAAACAATCAAGAGAAACTACTACATATTTATTTATATTTATTACACAAATACATATATATATATATATGGAAAGCATCAGGCACTCACATGTCCTATGCGGAGAACTAAAATAACAAGGGCTACCTTTAGATTAGGTAGTCAGAAATTGGTCCCTCTGACGACATGACTTTTAAGATGAGATGTAAATGACCAGAAGCCTTCTCCTCAAAAGATCATGAAACATAGCACTTCAGGTAGGATTTAGTTTAATTTTGGACTGTTTAAATAAAAAGAAAATGGAAGCAGAGTAGAGAAAGGAAAAAGATACATGATGAGCTCAGAGTAGACAAGGCAAATCATTAGGGTTTTATAAGCAACGTTAAAAATGTGAATATTATTTTAAGTGGATTTGAAAGCTTCAGCGAGGTTTTAAGCAGGAGAGCACTATGATCTGATTTGTGTTTAAAGGATCACTATCACTCCGGTGGCCTTGTGGAAACTAGATGGTGGCAGATGGGAGGTGTGGGAGAGGAAACAGGGAGACCAGGAGGGTAGAGAAGATGATAAAGAGAAGTAGACAGATGTAGGATATGTTTTAGAGGCAGAGTTGAAGAAACCTGCTAACAGACTGAATGGAATACAAATAAAAGAGAGAAATCAAGGACAATGGCTAGATTTTTGGCTTAGCTAACAGCTTATCAAAATGGGGAAGACTGAGGGAAGAGCATATTTGGGTTGAACAATCAATTTGTGAATTCAAATTATACTATCCCTAATACGTAAAGAAAAATGTATATCATGATATGATCCATTCTATTAATATCTGGTACAAAATAAGCCAATAAGAATGGCAACGACATGGCATAAAAAGACCAATAGCGGGTGCTGAATCCACTGAATATACAGCGGGCACCAAATCCACTTAAATATAAAACTAAGTCCAAATAATTGGTATGTTATAATTCTTAAAAGATATGCAGACTAATGCACACTCATGCTCCAGTACAATAAAAAAAAATTCTCAGGCTAAAAACTCTAAATACACTAACAAATATCTGAAAATTGGGAGATTGAACAGGCAGGAGGATATAAATATGTAAAATTCAACATCTGTAAACCTTGAAGTCAATGACTTTCAGTTCTTAATAAACCAAAAACACACATTTAAGCACGTTATTCAAAATCTTACAAGCCATCCTCTGTTAAAGAGGGTTGTTTTTTTTTTTAATGTTTGTTTATTTTTGAGAGAGAAAGAGACAGGCAGAGTGCTAGTGGGGGAAGGGTAGAGAAAGAGAGGGAGATACAGAATCCTAAACAGGCTTCAGGCTCTGAGCTGTCAGCACAGAGCTCGAAGGGGGTGGGGCTCGAACTCACTAACCATGAGATCATGCATGACTTGAGCTGAAATCAGATGATTAACTGACTGAACCACCCAGGTGCCCCAGCCATCCTCTGTTAAAACTAGACTTTGTACCTTTCAAATTATCAGCAGTAAAAATAAAAGAGACCTCTAGCCATAATATTTTTAAAGCTTCAAAAAACATTAAAAAACAAAAACCACATTAGAAGATCAAACATCTCACTGAACAATAATAGTGATAGACTCATCTATTAAAAGGAGAAAAGATTTAGATAATCTAGGGTTTATAAAATAAAACTCAATATAATTAAGAGAAACATCTAAAAACCAATGAAGTTTCAGAAGGGATTAAAGCAAAAACGATAGGCCCAAGTATAGTAGTAGCTCTACCCATTTGTTATATGCCACACAAATATAAACAAAACAGGAAGCTGGCAAGCTCAACGTTTCAAAGAGCACTAAAAATAACAATTTTATCACAAAAAGTATGAAAAACTGTCTGCCAGAGAAAAAATAAATAAGTCCAGTAAAATCAATGGCTTACTTAAGTATCAACAGTAACTAACTAGAAAGTGTAAGTGGGGGAAAATGTCATTCATAACAGTAAGAAATATCATAAATATGAATTATGTGGCAAGTTATAATACTTTCCTGAAGACCTGAATTTTAAAAATTCTTCCTTTTGTCAAAATGCCAAATTAAATGCTAAATTAATCTCACAAGCATTTTTCTCTTCGATAGAAATGATTTAAGGTCTCCTGAAAAAATATTATGTAAACAGAAAGGAAATAACTGAAAAACAAAAGCAATGAAGATTATAAAATGCAGTGAAAAGTAAGAGTCATCAAAAACAGGGTAGTAGTGAACAAGGAATAGGAGGAAAAAAACAATCACTGGAACAGAAAACAAAACCCATGGTTACTTGGAAATTTAGTTTATGACAATCAAGGCATTTCAAACCTGCAAATAAAGGACAAGAGTCTGTAATAAACAGCTTTGGGAAACTGTCCAGCCACTTGAAAAAGAACAAACCTAGCTAGGGCTCTCCTTCACCCCTTAGAACGAAATTGTTCCTGATGGGGCAAATATATAAACGTTGGAAGAAAAGAAAGGAAAAAACTAGAGGAAATTACAGTTAAGTAGTTTTAGAACTGTCTAGTAGAAAAGGCCTACGGAGGAAGAGGGGAATAGAGAAAGGAGGACTGACAAATTTATCTAGGAGGAAAAAAAACCACTTCCACACAGAAAAGGAAAGTATCACAAGAGCAGAGTATGAAGAGAGAAGACAAACTGGAGAAAACCGGAAAAACATATGAAGAGTCACTATTCTCAAAGTGCAAATGGCATTTAAAAATCGATAATAAAAGACAATTTGGTAGAATTCAGTAAAACATAACTATAGGCAAAAAAAAATATGAAAATGATCAAGTACTAAAATCACATTATCAAACATTTATTGAACTTCTATATTATTCTTCTTGGGGAAAGAATTTAAACATTAGTCAATCTTACATATGAATGAACTCTGACATAAGGTCAGCAGCTTTTCAAACAAAGGAATGAGAACTTCCTACCTTTCATTAATTTATGGTTCCAACAATTAATCCCCGTGTGTTAAATAACATCATATGATGATATATGTTTCTTTTTTATGGCTTATTGAGAACTCCGTATAGTAGCATTTTAAAAAACACATTCATTAATTCATTACATGAACAATACTCAGAAGTAAGTTGGTTGAGTGTCTGGCTTCAGCTCAGGTCATGATCTCACAGTCCGTGGGTTTAAGCCCTGCTTCAGCCTCTGTGCTGACAACTCAGAGCCTGGAGCCTGCTTCAGATTCTGTGTCTCCCTCTCTCTCTACTCCTCTCCCATTCATGCTGTCTCTCAAAAATAAATAAACATTAAAAAAAATTTAAAAAAAAGAAGCTATATTCTCAACTCAAGTAAACTGTGCTAAAACAAGCCCTCACTTAGGGCAGAGAAGGAAGGAACATCTTTATTTCCTCCAAGAACTCAACTCATTCATTATTTGGACTATCACCGTCCCCTGAACATAACTGGAATATTTATTCAAGTGACTCCTCCAGAAGAGGCAAATACTTGCCAAGTTCTGTTCTATTCTCTTCTATTTGTGTTAGTGACATCCCTGGAAATCATTTATTACTTATTAGATAAAACTTAGTAGCAGAACTCTCAAAGAATATCACAACAATTTCTAATACCCAGGGGGAAAAAAGGATACTGTGCCTTATTTGAAAGCTTATTTTCAAAGCATTGCAGCATATGCTACCCTCAGTAATATCTCTCTTATGAATCATACACTTAATGATCAAGATATTGTATTTGAAATGCAGAAACATTTTATATGCTCAAATTAAGAAACTGATGTAATTACAGTCACACAATTATTCTACATGTTTAAGTTTATGAAGCAGCAAATGAACAGATCACCAAATATTCACCTACCCGGTCAAAAATTACTACTCTTCATCCCAAAGACATTTTTTGTAGAATTAGAAAAACCTATCCTAAAATTTATATGAAATCTCAAGGGACCCCAGATAGCCAAAACAATCTTGAAAAAGATCAAAATTGGATGATTCACACTTCCCGATTTCAAAACTTACTACAAAGCTATGGTACTCAAAATACTGTGATACTGGCATAAAGACAGACATATGGACCAACAGAATAGAATAATCCAGAAGTAAGCCCTTGCATATATGATCAAAGATATTTTGACCTTCAACCAAAAAGATTTTTTACAAGGTTGCTAAGACCATTCAATGGGGAAAGGGCAATCTTGTCAACAAATGGTGCCGGGAAAATGGATATCCACAAGCAAAAAAATCAAAGCTGAACCCTCACCCAATACCAAATACCAAAATTAACACAAAATGATCAAAGACTTAGTAAGACTTAAAACTATAAAGCTCTTAGAATAAAACATAAAGCAAAGCTTACTGACACTAGATTTGGCAATGATTATTTGGGCATGACCAAAGGCACAGACGACAAACGAAAAAATAGACAAACTGGACTTCACAAAAATTTTAAAATTTTATGTACCAAAAGACACGATCAACACAGTGAAAAGGCAACCCACAGAATGGGAGAAAATATTTTCATATCATTTACCTGACATGGGGTTAATATCCAGATTACACAAAGAACTCCAAAAACTCAACAACAAAGAGACAACCCAATTCAAACATGGGCAAGGACTTAAATAGACATTTCTCCAAAAACGACATACAAATAAGCAAATGAAAAGATGCTCAGCATCACCAATCACTACAGAAATGCAAACAAAAGCTACAATGAGGTACCCCCATACCCATTTGGATGACTGCTATAACAAACAAAACAAAACATAAAAATAACAAGTGTTGGTAAGGATGTAGAGAAATTGGAACACTTGAACATTGTTGACAGGAATGCAAAATTGAACAGCCACTGCAGAAAACAACACGGTGGTCCCTCAAAAAATTAAAAATAGAATTACCACATGATCAAGCAATTCCACTTCTGGGTATACACTCAAAAGAAAAAAAGCATGTATGGAAGAAATATTTATATGCTCGTGCTCATACAGGAGCATTACTCACAACAGCTAAAATGTGGAAACAACCCAAGTATCCATCAATAGATGATTGGATAAATAAAATGTGGTATATACATTCAATGGAAATGTTTAGTCCTGAAAAGGAAGGAAATTTAGACATATGTGACAACTGGATTAGTCCTGAGCCTTGACACTATAGTAAGTGAAATAGGCCAGTCACAAACACACCAATACTGTATGATTCCATTTACATGAAGCATTCGGAGTAGGTAAATCACCAAGACATAAAATGGTGGTTGCCAGAGGCCAGGAGGAGGAGGGGAATGGGAAGTTATTATATAATGGGTATAAAGTTTAAGTTTTACAAGATGAAAAGAGTCCTGAAGATGGATGGTGGTGATGGTAACACAACATCATGAATGTCATATTTTATAACACTGTACATTTCAGTACACTTAAAAATGGTTTTGATGCTAAATTTTCTGTTATGTATATTTTACCACAATAAAAAAACTGGAGGGGTGCCTGGGTGGCTCAGCCAGTTAAGCGTCTGACTCTCAGTTTCAGCTGAGATCATGATCTCAGGTTTCGTGAGTTCAAGCCCCATGTCAGACTGTCACTGCAGAGCTGCTTGGGATTCTCTCTCTCCCTCCCTCTCTGCTCTTATTCTGCTCATGCTGTCTCTGTCTCCCTCAAAATAAGTAAATGAACTTAAGAAAAAAAAACTACTACTTCTCTCATTAGAAACTCTTAGGTTATCAAAATAACAAAATTATTTCACGTTTTACAAAGTTTTGTTTTCAAAGCAAATTACTCAGTCTGTTTTTTTATTTTTAAATTTTTTAAAGTTAATCTCTACACCCAATGTGGGGCTTGAACTGACAACTCCGAGATCAAGGGTCACCTACTCTACCAACTAAGCCAGCCAAGCACCCCTATTCAGTATGTTTTAAAGCAAACAGCCTTCTGATACACAGAAGTGTTGGAAAAAAAAAAAAAAGAAAGAAAAAAGAAAAGCATTAGGCTAACACCAGAATTATTAAACCTAAATCAACCAGCCAAGGTATAGCTGACATATAAAATACCATTATCCTAAATATCGTCAAATATCTCACCCCATCAATGAATACTTTCTTAATTAAACTCTCATAAGAGCTAAAACTGAAGTTCAAATATTTCACAACCTTAAAAAATTACTTTAACAATGTCAATATGTCTTCCAATTTTTGAATGTACACGTTTCAAATTTTATTTCACAACAAACTTCACATCAAACTCATCTTTAACTAACAACCTCCAATGAGATTTAATGTAATCATATTGGAGATATTCTACTGCCCTGGCAACATAAAGATTTCATTCTTGGAAGAAGGGAAATAAGGAAAAAAATATAAAAAATGTTTTTTATATTTATTTATAAACTACACTAGAAAAGTGTTCAAAAATTGTCTTAAGAGTTTTAATACATACCAGGCTCCAATTTGATAATTTTTACTGCAGCCAACTCTCCTGTATGAATATTTCTAGCCTAAAATGAAAATAAAAATGTTTTTAAGTTTGTTAATTATATAAAAGTATGTGACACTATGTTCACTAATTGCTTAACAACCATGCTTTTAACAGAACTAAAAAACAAAATCTTTATTTCCAATAAAATGAGTATATTCATTTTTGCATCAAAGAAAAATATAGAAAAGATACACACACACACACACACACACACACACACACGCACACACACACGCACACAGTTAGTGACCTTTAGTCCCACCACTCAAAAATGGCTATTGTCTTTTCTCTCTTTTTTTAAAGTTTTATTTAGGGGCGCCTGGGTGGCGCAGTCGGTTAAGCGTCCGACTTCAGCCAGGTCATGATCTTGCGGTCTGTGAGTTCGAGCCCCGCGTCAGGCTCTGGGCTGATGGCTCGGAGCCTGGAGCCTGTTTCCGATTCTGTGTCTCCCTCTCTCTCTGCCCCTCCCCCGTTCATGCTCTGTCTCTCTCTGTTCCAAAAATAAATAAAAAACATTGAAAAAAATAAAAAAATAAAAAATAAATAAAGTTTTATTTATTTATTTTGAGAGAGAAAAAAAGGATGTGCACGCATGAGCTGGGGAGGGGCAGAGAGAAAGGGAGAGAGACCATCCCAAGTAGGTTCCATGCTGTCAGTGTGGAGTCTGATGTGGAGCAAAGTCACCAACTGAGATCATGACCTGAGCGGAAACCAAGAGTTGGATGCTTAACCAAATGAGCCACTCAGGTGCCCCCAAAATGGCTACTGTGTTTTCTTTATACTAGAAATAATATTTTTGTTAATTAAAAAATACTCATTGTTTTTATATATTTTGTAAGTATAATAATAGATCATTATGGGAAAATCTAGAAAAGCAAGTCATCCATATCTTACTACCCAGGAGAAAAAAGTTAACATATAGATAGTGTGCTTCCTTTTTTGCCCCGTGTAGATGCATGTGTATGTGCTGTAGAAGATGATGCCATCACAGTTTTCTACAATGTGATTTGTAATGCTGCATAATTTTCTACTGACGGGATAAAGACTGTATTTCACTAATCTCCATCTGAACATGGAGAATTTTAACATTATTCTGTAGTTATAACTAGAGAGATTAATATATCTTAGCTTTGTATCTATCCACAGCCTTATTTCCTTTAGATAAATTGCTAGAAAACAAACCATTCACTACTTAACAAAATGTCATGCCAGACTTATTATAAGTAGTGCTGCAATGATTAGTGTGCAAATATTTTGGCACATATCAGAATTTATCATTGAGGCAACCTACAAGTGTAATTGTTCGGTCAAAGGTATGTGGATTTTAACATTTATTTACTTTTGAGAGAGAGAGAGAGAGAGCGCGCGAGAGAGCGAAAGGGGGAAGGGCAGAGAGAGAGAGAGAGAGAGGGAGGGAGACACAGAATCCGAAGCAGGCTCCAGGCTCCATGCTGTCAACACAGAGCCCGATGCAGGGCTCGAACCAACGAACCGTGAGATCATGACCTGAGCCGAAGTCGGACGCTTAACCGACTGAGCCACGCAGGCTTCCCAAAAGGTATGTGGATTTTAAATGAATATATTGCCATATATTGTTTTTATAATATATGAATTTATACTCTCACAAACCTTGGATGTGAAATCTGTATCTGTCAAGTTCTATTGTAGGTACAAATTTGTATTCTGTCTTTAAAATATCTTTCTCCATGCTATACATTACTTTAAACGGCCACATAATAGTCTATATAATCATTCTCCCTTATTGCTAGACATTAAGAACGCCACACGTAGTCTTTTCATTATTTAAGGTTATTTTTTTCAAATGGATTCTAGGGATGGAAATTAACTAGGTCTAAGGGTATGAACATAAGCATTTAAGGCCAGGGGCTCTGGGGTGGTTCGGTCAGTTGGGCGTCCGACTTTGGCTCAGGTCATGATCTCGTGGTCTGTGGGTTTGAGCCCCGTGTTGGGCTCTATGCTGACAGCTCAGAGCCTGAAGCCTGCTTCGGATTCTGTGTCTCATTCTCTCTCTGCCCCTCCCCCACTTGTGCTCTCTCTCTCTCTCTCTCTCTCTCTCTCTCAAAAATAAATACATGTTAAAAAAAAAAAAAAAGGCCATTTAAGGCTATCAACACATACTGTCAAAATAGTCCAAAAGCATCGTACCATTATGTCGTCACTGTGAATATGAGTGCTCATTTTCACTACACCCTGTGGCATACCATATGTGGAAATGCACTTTAATAATTTATGACACCTTTCACTTACTATGTTAGATTCATATGTACATTTTCATACTTAGCATTAAAAATAAGGAAGGGGCATATTATAAAACAGGAACGTAAAATTATACCAATTTGCTGGATTAAATAAATCACATTATAAGAGGAAAGAGGAAAAAAGGGAAAGGAAAAGAAGAATGTAGGGAATATAGCCTTCAAAGGAATACTTTTAGATATGACATATAGAAGATGAGAAAAATAATAGAATGGGGGAGAGGGGTACAGAAGGAAAATCACAAACAGAAAGGAAGAAGTAAAAAAAGGATTTTCTACAGCAGAAGTCTCAAATATTTTGTGACAAGAAGTTCATATTTTCCTCATCTCTCATGGTAAATAGTGTAAGGAGGGGTTTGGCAAAGAGTGAACAGACATTTTAACTCCCCCCATATAATTTACCTCTCCCCCAAACGCAAACGCATTTGGAGAAATGGGAACAGGTCAGCCAAAAGCCTCATACCATAACTACCCTCTCCTCTTTCTTGCCCTTGAACAAAAGAATTGTCTGTTAGTGTCAGGTCTTGTCCCAGTTCCTAAGATCTTTCAGCATTTCAGTCCTCCCATGGGTTATAGAAAATTATGTGCATATAGATTTAGGCTGTCCACTGCTCAACTTTTCACATGCCAGCAAGATTCCAGTACAGAAAACATGGCCAGAAGTTATAAAATAAGTAGTAATAATTGACCTCTTGGGAATCTTGTTCAGTGGGTTTTAAATGTGTATTAGAAGACAAATTCCATGATAATGATGCATTATATTTGTAATTTGTAATTATACTTTGGAGGAACTCTCATATTCATTACTTAATTCTATTAAAGACACAGCTCAGTAAAGTTGGGGAACTTGCCCAAGGCTATGCCTGCTGGCCAGGGGCAAGAGAAGGAGTTAGAACCTAGTAACTATATTGTGATGTCAAGGTTTCACTGCTTCTTTCAATAGATGAGAACTTTTTAAATCCAACAGGTACAAGAGGAAAGTATTAATTTCATAGTATTTAATAGACTTCAGGGGTGACTTTTGTTGAAAATAAATGAATCATATTTTACATTAAATTATTTCCTATAATAATTTCCAATATAAGAGATTGTGAATTCTTACATATCTGAAAGTCTTAAATAATTTGAGACTTGAATTTGATCCAAGGAAAAATATTATTAATTATTTTAAATAATCTGGAAAAAGCATTCCAAAATGTTTAAAATCCATCTTAGAGGATTGGGAAAAATATCAACTGACAAGACTCAACTAATTCTTCTTGTAAGGCTACTGCATTATAATCTGGCAAACATAATCCACTTTCATCCCTGCATGTTGATACATTTCCTGGTTTTCCCTCTTTCCACATCTAAGTGATAATTTTTTAAATTTCACTGGAATCTTATAGAAAACAGAAAAAATCTATGGACACATAGTGAAAGTTTACACAGTGGAAAGAAGATTTAAGTATAAGAGACATAGATGGCACAAGAAAGTAACATATATGTACACTCACAAAAAAAAATTGCAGTTGAACCATTCAAAGTTCTAAAATTCAAGTAAGGAATGAAATGTTTAACTCATGTGACAGTGATAGATGCTGACATATCTCCAGCAACAAAACATTGTCAGGGTATTCATTACTCCAGTTTTTCAAGCAAAACAGGCATTAGGGCAATGCACTCTGCCAGTCACTAGAAACCAAAAGAAAATATGAGCCCATACTTCACAATTACAGACTCTCAAACGAGTGCCAACAGCATGAAAAGATCTAATATGCTTCTCTGTGAGTGTGAAACAATTAATTCCGATTTTAATCAGATTAACCAGAAGCAAAGGACTTGGTCTCTTACTTAAAAACACTGTCCTCATTTTGGTACATTCTCTTTCCCTGCCCTTCTCCACATTAGCCTATTTCATTTAGATTTCTCCTTCATGAAGCAATTTAGGTATCACCTCCTCCAGGAAGTCTTGCCTGATATCCCAAGGCTGGATGAAGTATGCTCTCTTCTTAGCTGTGGGCATGATGCTATAAAGAACTGTGCCATAGGCAGATGCTCTAAAAAGTTGTTGAATGGACAATTAAGACTGTAGGAAGATTATTACTCTCTTTACTTAAAAAATAAGGATAAAATATTAAAATCCTCCACACCTAGACAGTGCTACGAAACTGACAATATACTGCTTTAAATTATCTTTTATGTTGATTCATTTTCAATTTTTATTATGATGCATTAAATGAAGTATTTTGGAGAAAAATTTTATTTGTAAAAAAGTACTACAAAGTAATATTTTGTTTTAAAAAAGTCAATTATAAAATGGCAGTCCCTCTCCTCCCCATTTCATCCCCCTGAGGTAACTACTGTTAACAGTTTAGCGTATATCCTTCATGACTTTTAATTAGGTTGATTCTCAAGAACACATATACTGACAGTTTAGTAGTTTCTTACAAAGCTAAACATAGTCTTTCCATATGATCCAGCAATCTCCACTTCTGACATTTACTCAATTAAGTTAAAAACTTAATCCACACAAAAATCTGTACAAGAATGTTTACAGCAGGTTTTATTCATAATTGCCCAAACTGGAAGCAATTTAGATGTCCTTCAACAGATAATAATAAATTATGGTACATTCATACAATGGAATATCATTTAGTGATAAAAAAATGAGCCATCAAGCCATGAAAAGATATGAACCTTAAATGTATACTGCTAAGTGAAAGAAGCCAGTCTAATACCATATGATTCCAACTACATGACATTCTGGAAAAGATAAACTAATAATACGGGGATCAACATCAAGATAAAACTATAGAGAGAAAAAAGAACAATGGTTTCCAGGGGCTGGAGCAGAGAGTGAGGAACAGGTAAAGCACAGGGAGTTTTTAGGGTGGTGAAACTATTCCATGTGAAGCTGTAATGGTAGATACAGGTCATTATGTATCTGTCAAAGCCCATAAAACTACAACACAGCAAGTGAATCTTAATGTAAAGTATGGACTATAATAATAGTATATCAACACCGGTTCAATAATTATAATAAATGTACCACACTGATGTAAGATGCTAATAAAAGGAGAAACTGTGTGGGTACGTGGGTAGCTGGGAGTAGATGAAAGTCTACATACTATCTGTTCAGTTATCTCTAAATCTGAAACTGTAGTAAAAATTAAGTCAATTAGTTACTTTTTAAAGAATACATATAAAACTATCTTTTTAAGTATATACTTTCAGACACATTTAGGAGTCAATTTTTATGATTAAAATCAACATAAATATGTTGTTTCAATTTAATAAAACCAAAATAAAGACACAAGGATAAAGAACACCTTGTTTTGTGTTTTTTTCGTTTTTTAGAGATTCTGAGGCGCTCAGAAAGAATCAGCTCCTTGGAAGATATGAACTGCAGAACCAAATAAAATAAAGATGGTGTTTCAAAATTCAGCTATACAACGCAGAAGCCAAAATATACGCAGTGACAGAAGTAAAGAGTAAAGAAAAAATAGATACTAAAACTCCCACTTATAGGATAAATACTTAAACGCCAGTCTCCACTTTGAAGACATCTGTTCTCTCCAAATGAAGAACTGATGGGCAAATTTTTGTACTCTGTAATTTTCCAGCTGGATTTTTAAAACAGAGAGCAGTACCAGGCTCTTTTATAATAAAAGGCAAAGAGGCTTTCAGGAAAAAAAAAAAAGATCTAAACAGAGACTTACAGATTGAATTTACTAAAGAGATCTTTCAGAAGTTTAACTATATAATTTCACACTATAATCCAGAAGAGTCATACATAATACTGGTTTTTGAAATCCAACATTTCCCTCCAACAAGTTAAATGTGATATTCTCAAGTATTTTTGTTTTCAACTTTAATACACAAGAATGTGAAGATCCTGCGTTATGTTTATAAAAAGAAGTAATGGAAGTACCATGGTACCGCTACAAAAAGGACCTAAATATATTTCTGATTCCTGTTTATTTTAGTAGGTTATTGATATTTGCTATGTTCAGTCTTAGAAGTATACTAATCACCCAGAACTCTAATATTACTATAGCTTATCTATTATTTAACTCTTAATTAGGAATTGAAATTACTGGGTGGGAAAAGATAAACTAATAATAAATGGGATTAATATCATGATAAAATCCATGAAAGAACGCTTCCTGTTAAATTAAGTTTCTATTCTCATTGCCAATGCATTTCCCTTTAACCTCTTAATCAGCATTTCCAAGTCAATTTACTACCAGTGAAGTATTTTAACGCAAACTCTCCTGTCTTGGATTTTTTAATTCATAGTAAAAGTTACCCTGAGATTTCCATTTGCACAAAGGGGGGGGGGGGGGGAAAGTAAAGATGCTGAACTTCCTAATTCAGCCATTTCTATTTCAACAACACCATGCAGCTGCCAGTTTTATCAGCTATGAACTTCTTCATATGCTGTGAAATTTAAGGTGACTAAAAATAAAGGAAAAGTCTTGTGTCTAGACATTTTACCTACAAGTTTTCAAGGAAGAATAGGAAGATATGACTTAATAATGAACATTACACCTCCGTAATCATTAAGTTAGAAGAGAATTTTTTTAATTAAGTCAAAAAATGAAACATAAGTAATGACAGTCACCATGAACATTCAGCTCTTACATGCAACTTTACTGTTCTTCATATTAGACCCCTCATCCTATCTCCAATTAACTTCCTTCCAGCATATATTAAGGCCACAAAACTTTTCTGTAAGGCCAATTGGGAGCACCAGTTTTAAACATGCCCCCTTCCTCCAAAAATATTCTTTAACAGAACAGAAAATCCAGACATCTCAAAATTTAACAAGCTATCTCTAGTGACCAGTGATTATTCCTCAGAATCAGGATTAAACATCCTAGATTTAAGAATATGAACTATGGGGAGCCTGGGTGGTTCAGTCGGTTGGGCATCCAACTTCAGCTCAGGTCATGAGCTCATGGCTCATGAGTTGGGCTCTGTGCTGACATCTCAGAGCCTGCTTTGGATTCTGTCTCCCTCTCTCTCTCTGCTTCTCCCCTGCTTGTGCTCTCTGTCTGTCTCTCTCTCTCTCTCTCTCTCTCTCTCTCAAATGGAAATAAATAAACATTAAAAAAAAAGAATATGAACTATGATACAAAAGTAGCAACACAGCATCTATAAGGTTTAAAGAATACAAAGTCCTGGTTTATCCACAAAAGAAGTAAACAATTATGTCATAGTCTATAAAACCTTTATACCTAAATCTTTATGGAACATTGTTTTTGACTGGTTCAATTCATTGAACAAATACTACTGAATACCTACTATGTGCCAAGTACTGTTGATACTGGAGATTTAGTGAAAGAAAACAGTTCCAGGCACCTGGGTGGCTCAGTGGGTTTAGCATCCAACTCCTGATTTCAGCTCACACCATTGTTTGTGGGATGCAACCCCACATCAGGCTCTGAGCTGACAGCACAGAGCCTGCTTGGGACTCTCTCTCTCTCTCTCTCTCTCTCTCTCTCTCTCTCTCTGTGTCTCTCTGCCCCACCCCTGCTCGTGTGCATGTGCGTGCACATGTGCATGGGTGTGCATGCTCTCTCTCTCTCTCAAAATAAATGAACATTAAAAAAGAAAAACAAAAACAGTTCCTGCCTTCCAAGACTTTTATCAGTTGGAGAGAGATGAAAGTAAAGAGTACCATACAGTGTGAGAAATGCTCTCAAAGGTGATACAAGACAGCACAGCGGGGGTTCTGAGCCCACTCAAAGCTGGCTGGAGAAAGCTTCCAAGAGAAAGTAAGTATAAGCTGAGACCTGGTAAGAAATATTGGGGTTAGGGGGAGCACGGTTTGATGGTGGTGGTGGTCATAAGTGATTATGGAAGAATTCCAGGCAATGGTGTAAAGACAGGAGAAAACATGGGCATCTAAAAGAAGTAAAAATATCTTGTGTTAAGGGAACCTAAGAGGGAATGGTAAGACATAAGATTCCTCTGAAGCTTAGGACAGACTGTTTCACTCACTATTCTCTTGTAGCTACCATCTACTACTTTCTTGGTCACCCCTTCCTTGTTCATTTAAGATTTTGTAGCCCCTGGTTCACAGTCTTCCTCTCTACCCCTTCTCTTGCCTCCAAGAGAAGTCTTAGAGACTTCAACATCAGATTTACTTCCTGACTTTTCATTGACCTCCTATCTGCATCTTGATTTCAAATACTATACATCCTGATGATGACCTATCCTTTCAGCCCACTAGTCCTTCTGTTCTTATCAAAGAATTCCCCTAGGGCTACCAGGCACCAATTACATCTTAATTCCCCACACTCTCCCTAAACTGTCAGGGTTCCATGGCCTATCATTCCACTGACACTCTCTTACAAATATCCTTAATTTCCTTCCCATCTTCCCCTCTGTCACAGTAGCCTGGCAAAATCCAGGCATCAGATTAAACCCAATCATCCACTAATTCCATACTGGTTTTGAATAGCTAAATGTTGTTGGGGGAAAAAAATTTACAAAATCATGTCAGCTGGTCTTGTTTTCAAATCGTAACACAGATCTCAAACTACAACTTCTCTAGTAGGTTTGATTTTCCACTCTTCATAAGGACTATTTTACTCCTCTTTCTTCAAACCTTCAATAATGCCTCAGCCTCTTTATTACTCCCTCTTCTCTTACCTATCCTGAGTGATGATGGAATTTCACCTTTTCTTTATCTAAATTCTCCTATGTAGTCTATGGTTTTAACAACCATCTCTAGGACAAATCTCTCCTTACTCAGCTCCAGACTCCTAATCCCATGGAAATCTGCCAAGCATCTCAACCTTAACATGTCTAACACAGAACACTTGGTTATCCCTGCTCCATAAACCCATTCATCCCTATATCTTCCCAATCTAAATAAAATGAACCGCATCCACTCAGTTCCTTAAATCCAAAACCCAAGGTCCTTCTTCATTTCTTTCCTTCACATTCTTCACATCTGATATATCAGCAAATCCTGATGGCTTAAAAATATAATCAAATCCATCCACTTCCTTTTACCTCCTCTGCTATACTCTAGTCCAAGCTTGTCTCCATTAGAAACTGGTAAATTATTTAATGTGAAATGCAAAGAAACAGCAAGCCTAGGATAACCCCTACTTTCTGGAATGCACAACTGAGCAGACAGTGTGCTCCCATTCACTAAAATGACAAACATAGGAAGATGAACACGTCTTATGGGGGGAGACAGGAAGGCAGTGAAGGGGCATAGATGAAGGGCTCATATTTGAACATATTTAAATTTTAGGTTCCAATGGAAACCTATCAACTAGTGAGAATGTGTAAGCCACTTAATAGATACCTCCTGAAGCACAAGAGCTAACCTGGATTTGAGCCAGATTTGGGCATCATCGACATTACTGAGTCCAAGCAGTTAGATGAGATTACTTAGGAAGAAAATGGAGAATAAGAAAAAAATAAAGTCAAGAATAGAATGCTAAAAAATTACCCACATTAAGGGATAGTGAAAACAGACAAAACTACAACTAAAACCACTCCAGAGATACTATTCTATTAGAAGCTCAGTTTGGAGAAACTCCTAGAAATCATCAATTCAACTTCTCTCTGAAAAACAATTCTCTTCTACTTAGTCTAAATACAGAAATCATTTGGTCAATGTGATATTCATTTTTAAGATAACTTTAGTTGTATGAAGGCTTTTTTATGATAAGCAAAGTCTACTTTCCTATAGTTTCTCCTCAGTGGTCCCACAGTTTTGGTCTGTGAGAGAACACTGATTTAGTATATTTTTCCTGCTGTGACAAATTTCACATATCTAAATTACTAATTTATTCAGTAAATATTGAGTCCCTATGGCAGTCAGGGGCTAGGTTCTAATTTTAACCCTCCTCAGGAAAAAAATATATATATATAAAAGCTCCCTTCTAACTACAAACATCCAACCCCTTCAAAATGCAACATACAGATTCATCACCCTTCCCATCATTCCAGATACTATGTACTTTGACTAAGTGCTCAGAGTTTGATATCCAACAAAAATGACAGCAGTTGTAACATTAGATTCATAGCATTAAAGAAAATTTTTTTGAATTTCTATAAACTTATGATACTTTTAGAATTTAAAAATAAATGTTGAAAATGTTATATTCAAAATAGAATGCAATACTTTATCCTTTGACAAGAGCAAAGTAAAGTGCTTCATTTTATTTCTATCATAAATCCTTTCAGGAAAAAAGTGAGGTTATAAATACTAGATATATTATACACTATGTAAGTTGTTATATAAATTTCAAGGAAACTGGTTCCAATAAGACTATCAAATTTATGGGAACAAAATATAATAAGGGTAGATCCACTTACAGCCTAAACTCCACATGAAAATTTAAAATAAAGATTAGTCATTCATTATTTTAATATTTTTCTCAGTGAGGGGTACCCAGGTGGTTCAGTTGGTTAAGCGTCCAACTTTGGCTCAGGACATGATCTTGAGATTCTTGAGTTCAAGCCCCGTGTCGGGCTCTGTGCTGAGAGCTCAAAGCCTGGAGCCTGCTTCAGATTCTGTGTCTCCCTCTCTGTCTGCTCCTCCCCCACTCGTGCTCTCTCTCTCTCTCTCAAAAATAAACATTAAACAATTTCAAATTTTTTTTTCACTGAGCACCTCTCATGCATCAGGTACTTTAGATAGGCAGGTAATATTGCTGGAGCAAGAGCAAAGAATTACAAAGATTTACCTGCCCTGTTTGAGTTTCAATGGGACAGATTTTAGATAGCACCTAAAAAGGAACTGACTGCTTCTAAACATAGTATGTCCTTACTGTCTAAATAAGTTAAATGACTATTTGTCAAGGATAGGTTATGGGACACAAGCACTGTGGGAGAAGTTTCTGCCAACTCACCAACTCCTTAATTTTTGTGGAGTAAGTATTTCCAAGCTGCCTTCCACACACAGTTATACAGGTCTAGACAGGTGCTCCTGCTGCCATAGAAAGAGACTGTATTGCAGGGTTTCCCTGAAGACATATTACCAGGCAGACAGATTCAGAGCCTGAGGCCTTCCTGTTTAGGTCACTCCAAATCTGGCCACATGACTTAGATCTCAGGACACAGTAAAGACTTAGCCTGTCAGGACACTTACTTGTCTGTGAAAACTGTTTTCCTAACCCTTTCTTAGAACAGACTGATTTTATTAAAAGGAGACTTTCATCCAAAAGATTACCTAAATTGAATTAATTATCTGCAAGTCCTAATGGCAAAGAAAAAAAAGGGCTTGTGTCAAGATTACAAGAGGTAGGGAATCACTGTTGGTGGGTGCAATGTTTTTGCGGAATAACTGGTCGAAACTCACTAAAACTTCAAAAAGCTTAGAAAATTTAATTCTAGAAATTTACTTAAAGAAACAATATTCTTTTTTTTTTTTTTTTTAAACGTTTTTATTTATTCTTGAGACAGAGACAGAGCATGAACGGGGGAGGGTCACAGAGAGAGGGAGACACAGAATCTGAGGCAGGCTACAGGCTCTGAGCTGTTAGCATAGAGCCTGATGCGGCGCGCGAACTCATGAACCCCGAGATCATGACCTGAGCCAAAGTATGATGCTTTACGCACTGAGCCACCCAGGCGCCCCAATGTTTATTTTTGAGAGAGAGCACGTGCGTGCAAGGGAGACACAGAGAGAGAAGGAGACAGAGAATCTGTAGCAGACCCTGCACAGAGCCGATATGGGACTCAAACTCACAAACTGTGAGTTCATGACCTGAGCCGAAACCAAGTGTCGGACGCTTAACCAACTAAGCCACCCAGGTGCCCCTGCGATATATTATTAAATGAAAAAAACTGAATTATCATACATATATACACACACACACACACTATATATATATAACGTATATTGCATGTGATTCTGTGTTTTTATATACTATGATTTATGTATATACCGTTAATGTTAGCTTTTAAAAGTCTACAAAAATATCTACAGCAATGTTTATCTTTTGGTAAAGAAGATAGAGGTAATTTTTCATTTCTTCCTATATCATAGTTTTCTAAAAATGGGTATGTTGCTTAAAATGTATTTTAAAAATAAAAGGTAGGAAAGAAGGCTATTTCTGCCAAGGCAAGGAAGAGAGAGGCACAATAGGAAGGAAGGCAAATCCTTCCTACCCTTGGATCTATGCTACTGCAGAAATAATAATAGGAAATTATTCCTGGAAAAAAAACTGCTAAGAGACCCAAGCATCTCCATCATCTAATACAATTAGTAGCTGAAAAACTTAAAATGTAAAAGTTGTTAATAATTTACTGAGGGGCACCTGTGTGGCTCAGTTAAGTGGCTGACTCTTGATTTCGGCTCAGGTCATGATCTCACAGTTCAGTTTGTGAGTTTGAGCCCCACATCCGGCTCTATGCTGACAATGAAGAGCCGACTTGGGATTCTCTCTCTCTTCCTCTCTCTGTCCCTCCCCTGCTTGCACATGTGCATGCATGCACGCACTCTCTCTCTCTCTCAAATAAAGAAATAAACTTAAATAATTTATTGAAAGTTACATCTGTTAAAATAATTTAAGACATGCTTACATTGGATTCTCCCTGATACTGGTAAGGACTAAAAAAGTGGGGCAGGACAGCACAGGACACCTAAAAAAGGAGGTACATGTGTGTGCGAAATAACACACCGGTTCACA
Organism: Panthera leo; assembly: GCF_018350215.1. Lineage (NCBI taxonomy): Eukaryota > Metazoa > Chordata > Mammalia > Carnivora > Felidae > Panthera > Panthera leo. The sequence goes on from NC_056684.1 coordinate 97,873,295, forward strand.
AGACAACACTAAAAGTCACATCCTTCTCAGGCAGTCCTGTTTACCTTAAATTAGAGGCACACAGAAGTAACTAGCTAATGCTATCTGCCTGAAATAATTAGTGTTTTGTTTATTTTAATTTATAATAGCATTATATAATACAGTCTATTGGACTCAGTTAACCTAGATAACAATAACCATGAGTCTAAAGTTCAGACAAAATGAGGGCAAGAAAAGGCACAGTAAGAAGAGTGTCCCAACAACCAAAAAAAGGACAGACTTTCTTTTTAGTTATTTACATTGTAGGGTGGCTGTGAGCCGAGTCGTCTTCATAGTAAAGACAAATCAACCCTGGGTTCCGATTTGGAAAATATGACGGTAAGAGTAACGACCAGGAGGGGTAACCAGGAAAAAGTGCCTCTTAAAACTGGTGCCGAGAACTGAGGCTTACACGTACATTCAAATCCATCCAAAAAATCCCTCATCTCTAAGCAGAGGAGTGAGGCCACGAAGTCTCATCTGACCATAATTTGTACAGAGCTTATTATGTGGTAGGCAATGTGTTAAGAGCTGTGTGTGCAGCAATGAATTTAAAGGTACAGTGCCGAGGCAGCTTCGTATAGTAGAAACAACAGAGATTATAGAGTCAGAAGAGCTAGATTCAAATCCTCAGAATTCCGCTTACTAACAGTAAGATATAGGACAAATAGTAAGTTTTTTCTTGGGTAAACTAGAGATGATAACACACCTGTCCCTACTTCATAGGATTATTTTTAAAAACAAATAATATACTGATTATGGGAGAGCTAAACAAACATTAGTCACTCTTAGTCATTTTAATCTGATTTCGTTTTTGTAAAAATGTTGGAAGGTAGGGGCCAGTATGATTCATGGGCCCAAACACCTCCAAGGATAGATCAGGTTATCCGCCTGGCTTCCCAATTCATCTTCTCAAAATCTGAGTGGGAGATGATGACATTTAACAGAAATAGAGATGTTTGACCTAAATTCATCTTGCCCTTTACAGAGACTTACCTACACTAACTTAAACAGTACTTCACATAACTGGAGAGCACTAGCCTTCTAATAACACTCAAATGTACAAATAGTCCAATACAGCCAAGTGAAAGTGCCTGCTCCAATTTATCTCAACTTGGACTAGGTTCTCAAATTGACAACAAAGCCCTGAAAATACATGTTTTCACTTGTTAATAAGCTTCATGTTTCTCTTCCTGTGTATTTGGTATGAAACCACAATTTAAACCTGAGAAGTGAAACTTTTGTAAATTTTGAAAGCAAAACTAGAAAAGAAATCTAAGTCAATCTGCAGTCTATCCCATTTTATCAACAACACTGGAAATGATGGATAAAGTGAAAATGGTAAACCTATGTAATAAAAATAACAAGAACACTAAAATGTATTATAAGCCTAAGGTGAAGGCTATATCCACAGGTCAATTCTGGAAACAGAATTTATATACCTGCACCAGTGATGGCACTGTTTTATGTCTATCTTCACCAAGATGAAAGTATTTTAAAGACTTCTTTTATAGTTCTCAAAACATTTCTATGAAGACAGAAAAGAGTTTTTAAATAATTTGTCTTCAGCCATGATCCAGAGCATCACATCTACTGTCAGAACCATATTCTTTTTTTTTAGGTAGTCATAAAATAAGCCTACTTCTGCACAGTAAGAAAAACAAATACTAAATACGATTTAACCAGATGATTTATAAAATAGTAAACATCCATAACAGTATACTTCACCTTAATAACACATTTTATTTTCACATAACCTTACAAAATATTTAATTGTTATTGAACTTGATTTAATTAAAATCACAATGATCTGTACTCTTGCACCAGCCAATAAGATGGTATGATGGCAATGCCATGTCTTAGTTCTAATTCCTGACCCTTAAGTTTACAATTTAGCAGTATAGATAGGGTCAGGTGATTCAGTAAGACAGAAATATTTAAGACTTCCTCTGATTACACAGAGGACCTGGCTAAGTCCTCGTTTGCTTCAAGTCTTTGCTCAAATCTAACCTTTTCAATGAAGTGGACCCTGAAGATCCTCTTACAATTCCCCAACCTGACCCCTCCATACCATCCTGGCAATCCTGATCCCCCTTAACCTGCTCATCTTTTCCTTCTTTCCATATCGTTAATCACCTGCTAACATATTACATAATTTTTATCATGTTTATTGTCTCTCTCTCCTACTAGAATCTAAGTTCCATAAGAGCAAGAATCTTGGTCTTCCTCTTCACAGACCCCAAGGCCTCAAAACAGTATCTGGCACATAAGAGGCCCTCACTAAATATTGGTTAAATGTTAAATACACCTTTCCACCCTGTCATCACCCTGCTCCATCCCAGCTCCCCATTGATCAATGTGCCTCAGCCTAACCGTACTCATAGGAAAACAAACAGAGCTGGAAATCTATGGAGGCTCTACTTTAGAGCAGAAGAGGGAGAGAAAAAAAGGGGGAGGGTAGAAGAAAGGGAGGGAAGGAGACTTTAAAAGTATTCCCCGTCTATGTCCCTGATAACCCCATCCTAAATTTTTGCCCTTAATCTTTCTAAATTTTCAATACCTCCCAAATTCTTTGTCTTGATTTTATTCCCTGTGGAATTCTGTCTCAAAATTCAGCAACACTCCTGGTCACTTGGGTGATAAAACAATCTTGAAGAATAATAACCGAAAAGCTATAATCATTCTCAATGGGAGAAAAAAAACAGAAGCAGTGGAAGAAACTGCTGGAAGAAGCAGTGGAAGAAGTCTGTCTCATTTCTTTTTCCTTTCATAGCTAAGCTGCTTCAAGGAGGGTTCTACATTCCCTTAACTTCCTTACTTACCATTCATACCTCAAATTTTACTTTTTTTTTTTTTAGTTTTTTTTTTTTTAACGTTTATTTATTTTTGAGACAGAGACAGAGCATGAACGGGAGAGGGTCACAGAGAGGGAGACACAGAATCTGAAACAGGCTCCAGGCTCTGAGCTGTCAGCACAGAGCCCGATGCGGGGCTTGAACTCACGGACCGCAAGATCATGACCTGAGCCGAAGTCGGACGCTCAACCGACCGAGCCACCCAGGCGCCCCTCAAATTTTACTTTTTAAAAAATTAATTTTAATTCAAATATAGCCGACACACAGCATTACATTAGTTTCAGGTGTACGACATAGTGATTCAACAACTCTGTAAGTTATGCTATGCTCACAAATATAGCTATTGTCACCATATAACACTTTACAATACCACGGACCATGTTCTCTATGTTGTACCTTTCATTCCTATGATGTATTCATTCCATAACTGGAAGCCTGTACCTCCCACTTCCCTTTACCCATTTTGCCCATCCCCTTCCCCCACTCCCCCCTCCCCTCTGGCAACCACCAGTTGTTCTCTGTTTTTATGGGTCTGTTTCTGCTTTTTTAATTTGTTTGTTCATTTTTCAGATTCCACATATAAGTGAAATCATATGGTATTTGTCTTTCTCTGTCTGACTTACTTCACTTAGCATAATATCCTCTAAGTCCATCCATGTCATCGCAAATGTTAAGATTTCATCCTTTTTATGGCTGAGTAATATTCCACTTATATACAGGTATGATATATGTGTATATATATATATATATATATATATATATATATATACACATACATGTGTGTGTATAGTCTATCACATCATACCAATTTATCTATCGATGGACACTTGGGATACTTCCATATCTTGGCTACTGTAAATAATGCTGCAATAAACACAGGTGTGGATATATTTTTTTTGAATTAGTGTTTTCCTTTTCTTTGCGTAAATACCCAGTAGAGGAATTACTGGGTCATATGGCATTTCTATTTTTAATTTTTTGAGGAATCTCCATACTGTTTTATACAGTGGCTGTATCAATTTACATTCTTACCAACAAGTTCCTTTTTCTCCACATCCTTGCCAACATTTGTTATTTCTGTTCTTTTTTTGATATCAGCCATTCTGACTGGTGTAAGGTGATACCTCACTGTACTTCTGATTTGCATTTCCCTGATGATTACTGATACTGAATCTTTTGTTCTTAATCAGCCCTTTAGATTCCTTACTTACACGACCACTATGTTGCTCACTCCTTCAAAACATATTGAACACATACTATCTGGGAGGGACTGTGCTAGGCTAGCTGATTCAACAGTAGATGCAAGATCCCTGTTCTCATGCAGTCTGAATAGAGCAGGAGATTGACAGCAACAATGATATGTGATGAATGATGAGTAAGAGGGTAAGAAATCATTCAGCAAATAAACATGACCTTATTTAAGGGACAGAAAAGGCCTCCCTGAAAATGCAGTTTTTAAAAACAAATTTAAAGAGAAGATAGGTGAAAAAGAAGAAGCGGCAAAGTATTCTAAGAAAAGGAAATACTATCTGCAAAAACCTGAAGGACAGACAGTGGAGTGCATATAAGGAACTGAATGAAATTCAGTATGGTTAAAATGTCAGGATAGGCAAGGTCTTAAAGTGTATGATATTCTAAGGCTTTACTCCATAGACAAAGAGAAGGAGGAATGACACAAACTTCAGATTTATATTTTTTGAAGATCAATATATTTTCCTTATTGCAGTCAGAGCAAAGGGGAACAAGAATAGATGCAGGAGATGACAGAGATCTTGATTTCTATGAAATTCTTGATTTCTTTTTTTTTTCTTAATGTTTATTTGTGAGAGAGAGAGGGAGAGAACATGAGCAGGGGAGAGAGGGAGACAGGATACAAAGTGGGCTCTGTGCCGAGAGTGGACAGCCTGATGCGGGGCTTGAACTCACCAACTGTGATAATATGACTGAGCTGAGGTTGGACACTTAACTGACTGAGCCACCCAGGCGCCCCAAAACTCTTGATTTCTATGAAAAGTTTCTCTTTTGTTTGTTCTTTGTTTCTTCTCAGACACCTTCAATGTCATTTTCTTCTGCCACCTCTCTTAAGACTACAGCATTTCCTCAACTCTCCTATAAACTCTCTTGGGTGACCTCACCTATACTTCACAGGTACCACCCCATAAAGTGATGATGACTCCCAAACCTGTATCCCCAGTTCATCTCTCAAGTCCAGAGCTGCACTGTGCTACCATCTGTCAGACGTATCCACCTATCAATGTCATATGTTGAAAACCACACACAAGATCCAAACCCACAAATTTAGTATTTTCTAATTCTGTTGATGGCAGCAATATAGTCACCCAAATCAGAATTTTAAATGCCACTGATTACTTGTCCTTCCCCCAACTAATCACCAGGTAATTTTGATCATCTTCTAAATATGACTCATCCATCCCTTCCTTTTATCTCCAGTTCCAATGCCTAAATTTAGGCTTATATGAACTCTCATTTGGATAATTCAGTGACTGGTCTTTATACTTCCAGTAACTTTATCTAATCTATCCACTACACTGTGAGAGATTCCCTTCTACAGTGTTTTCTCAATTTATAGGAAGAAGTCCAGATTCTTTGACATAGGTCCGTTATCTGGTCCTTTTCTGCCCAAAAATAGCCTGTGTTCTCATCTATGACATCTCTGCCAGATTTGGTCACTCCAAATCCCTCAAAATTCATCGTGGCTTCTCAAGATACCAGGTGTTTGCACACACTATTCCCAGAGCCTGAAATATCTTTCCCATCTTGTCCACCTGAAAATCACCCTGCATTCTTTTAAAATCCAGTTAATGTCCTTTCTTCCGTTAATCCTCCCTGGTTCACGTCATACTTCTCTCTCCTCTCCTCCATTCCCCTATCCCCAGTAAAAACAGAGTTGGGTATTTCTTTGACTTCACTTCTCTATTGCACTTACCACATTATAACTGTTTATATGTCTGTTTTCCCAACTAAATTACATGTTCCTTGTTGACAGTGTACTTTCTCTTTCTTGTGTTTGGATCCCCATCCCCTAACATCCAATTGGCATTCAACAAATTATTTCCAGAATAAATGAATCTATATACAATGGGATCCTGGAATATGTTTCAAAGTGCCTCATGCCTTTTCAGAATTGTGACTTCTGGCTTAAGGGAGAGAAAAGGAGGGCATATATAAAAGAGGGATTCACCACAGTGGACCCAGTTCACCCAGGACCCAGAAGAACCCATGGAAGTGATAAAACTACATGATAAAGATTTCCACACAAATTATACATTATTCATAATTGCAAAAAAATTATTTTAATTGAAAACAAAAATGAATCTTAGAAAGATTCACTAAATGGGTGTTTGTTCAACAGACCCTTTAAAAATAGATCCTTCAAAACTGGTATTTTTGGATAATATTTAATTACCAGGGAAAATACTAGCCATCCCAATTCAAGCAGAAAAAAGAGATACATTGCAGTCCTAATTTTATATAAATCATTTTTAGAAACATATTGGTTTAAAAATATCACGAAAGGGGTCCCTAGGGGGCTCAGTCAAGCATCTGACTCTTGGTTTCAGCTCAGGTCATGATCTCACTAGAAACTGAGCCCCACATCAGGTTCTGCACTGACAGTACGGAGCCGGCTTGGGATTCTTTCTCTCCCTCTCTCTTTGCCCCTCCCCAGCGCAAGCTCTCTCTCTCAAAATAAATAAATAAACTTAAAAAAACTAAACAAACAAAAACAGGAAAAAAGCCAAAATAAACTATGTTGAATTATTAACAGCATTATCTCTGGGTAATTTTCTATAACTAATGTCATTCAATAATTTATTGAGCATCCATCTGTTATCACACAGTGATGAACAAGAGACATCTATTCCTGCCCTCCTGCAGCTAAACATGTCATACTTGTATAATCAATCAGAAAAAGCAATGCAGGTTAGAAAAATACATGGGCTTTAAATTTATATCCCACAAAAGATTAAAAAAAAAAAAAAAAAGATTTCTAGACCTTCTCTGGAATGGAGGTTGGGAACAATTTCGATACAGAAATTTCGATAAAGACCACCACAATGGCTTGTACTGTTAACTACGAACTGTATCATGATGCTGTACTCTCTAGATCACTTGACATGTCTAGATCTTCTGTGGACAGAAGACAGTGAACACACTGTATCTCCAGACCTCTTCCTGCTGGCAGATTTAAATATTAACATTAATTACAAATAAAATTTGCCCAGCTTAAATTTAATCTTTATCCATCTTCCACCACATTTCCTTTCTCTTTTGTGTTTCTTCCCCCTGCACCATTTCCTGCTCTTGCCCTATTTATCTAAAAGAATACTTGTCCTTTCAACCAGGGAATCGCCAGATTGAGCTCTCCCCTACTGGAGATTCTCAGCAAAGACAGGAGCTTCAGAGGAGATCCGTGTTTTCAAAGAATATATATATAATTCACAAAGATTCTCAAAGGTGTAGTCCTTCTAAAGTTCCTGCTTCCTAAGATACCTGCTTTTCCTGGCAAGAATAAAATCCTGCTCCAGATGGTTGCTGGAGCTGTAATATTTATGAAGAAAAGTACAAATAATACCTGACTACAACAGCAACTAATGTACCTTCATTACTCTTCACTGTTATTATTTTACTAACTTATATCACTGACTGAAAATACTTCTAAAACTTTCAAGGATTTTCAGTTCATCAGAAACAGAGTGATAAACAGCAAAATTGCTCTGAGCTCCAAAACTTCAGCACTACATCCCAAATGTTACATGTTTTTAGGAATATTAAGGAGTAAATACAAACTGACAAAATCCTGTAGGATTCAGAGAGCTGAAAAAGGATATGCTATGAAATATTCTTTCAGAAATATTTTTCCTAGAGAACTCAAATAATTGAAATTTGTACTAAAAATACATGGCAGGATATAATAGGAATTACAGAGAAACACAAAGTATTAAGTGCTAATTTAATGTTGTGATGTTGAAAGAATATGCCCAGACAACGAGGTGATAGAATTACTGATAGTTATTCATTCATTCATTTATTCATTCATTCAATCTTCAAATTTTTAGAAGCACTTACTCTATGCCAGCCAGACATAATTCCAGGTGCTGTTAGAAATAGAGGAGTGAACAAAACACATAAAACTCCTGCCCTCATTGAGTACATTAGTGGATTGAAACAGATAATAAACAAGAAAATAAGTAAAAGATGTTACATGATAATTAAGTACAAGAAAAAAAAAGGAAAAAAAAGATGCAGGGTGTAAAAGCAAGGGGGGAAGGGAGCAAGCTGTGGCTGTCTGAGGAAAACATTCTGAGCAGAGAAAATAGGAAGAACATATAAAGACCCAAAGGTAGGAAGATGCTTATTATGCATGTTTAAGGAAGAGCAAACAGGCCAGTGTGGCTAGAACAGAATGAAGAGGGGAAAGAGTAACAGATGAGGGGGGAGAGATAAGCAGGAAGGGCTGGGGATTCCTGGAGGAGCCTTTGAGTAAGGTTTTTGTGGACAGGTAAGATAGCAACAGGTGAAAGCGGGGGAGGGTGTTGGGAGGTGATTCCAGGTAATCAGAACAAAGGGAAACGAAAGACAAGGAACCAGGATTTTGAGCACGTTTAGCAATCAAAGGCTGCCCAAGCATGGATGAGTATAAGTGTGAGGGAGCATGAATGTGGGGAGGGAAGGAGATGGGGTGGGGCGAAGGGGGGTGAAGATGATATATGATAAATATTCAGTCACTGATCCTCTGTTTAGGAGCTATGGAAGAGAGACACAGGGCAGGGAGGCACCAGGCTAAAGGACAAGCATTAGCTTTCCTTTTAATATAACCCTTTGCTTTTCCTGCAAGAATAAAATCTGCTCCAGACAGTTGCTTTAGTTATTATACTTATAAAGAAAAAAGGTGGGGATCTTGAGATTTTTGTGGAGAAAACACTTCATATTTTATTGTAGTAGAGAAAAAATATACAAGAACTGGAATTTAGACTATTTCGTTAATATGAACTAAATTCAACTGATCTCATAGTGAATCATAAAATGAAAATGACTAAAAAGTGGGACTGAGAAAGCAAGAAGGAATTTCAATTTTTCAAGAGCATTCCACAAAATGGCTAACCCATAGCTAAACAATGAAGAGTTAATTACCTCTCATTCTACATAAAGAAGAGGATTCTGTTATAATTATCCATTTTGAATTCAAAGGTATTCACAGAGCAAGAATTGGGACTTTCCTCACAGTTCAATACCCCATACCTAGTACAGCGCCTAGTATAGAAAATTCAAATGCCCTTTTAATGAATAAAAAGCCTACCCATCACAGTCCATTTCAGTAAAATGACATATACCATTTTGAATTGTTATTAATAGATTCATCATATACCATCATGAATTATTATTATTTATAGAATATTAAAAGCAGAAAAGGAGAAAAAAAAAAAAAAAGGATGTTTTCTTTCCATTTTACCATCCATGCAAAAACAACGACAAACCCCAGAGGAATCTACCAGTAAATCACCCATATGACACAGGCTATTTCAACTATATGCAGAGGTGTTGTCTGGAACAATGGGATAAATATCATGATTAAATCCAATAAACAAAGCTGTTACAAAATCAAAGAAAATTTCCCTCAATATATCCATATGAATTGCATTAACACTCCCTTTTTGGAAGAGAAAACAAAAAGCATATAAGAATGTGAAACGATCTCTTTCCTTTTAATCCTTCAAGAACTCAGTGTATTTAGGGAATTCAGCTTGCTTCTCTATGACTTTTCTTTAATCTCAAATTAAGAGTACCTTACCCTCCTGCCTGTTTCAACTAATGCAAAAGAGTACAATTAAAAAGACTTGGTCTTATCCCCTCCTGGTCGGGGATGTTATAAATCCCTGAGAGAGGAACTGCTAAAGTAGAAGAATAAACAAACAAACAAACAAACAAACAAAAAAAAAAAACATCAACCAAATACAAATGATGAAACATCTAGCAGAAAAAGCAGAATTCTACATAGGATAATGTTTGCGCACACGTCATTTTGCTCAGCATTAGACTACTTACAGTTAAACCAGACAGACCCCCTTTCACATGACTTTTTAAATCAAGCTCATCCATTTAAAAGTTTTCTTTAAATGCAAATGCCTAATGTCAACATGCTTTCCCATCGACTGTCTTTCGGGAAGCATTTTTCCATACTAAGACTAGCATCCTCAACTGCAACTCTATATTCGAACTCCCCTCAACAACACAAACGAAAAAAGCTTTTATACTACCAAAAAAAAAAAAAAAAAAAAGGTACGACAGTGGGTTTTGAAAAGGTGTGTGGTTAGTTCTGCATGTTGTGAGCGATCAGAGCAAGCTATGACTAAAAGGCGCTCAGAACTGAGTAAAAAAGGAACCCCGACCCCTTCATCTCCAAGATGCAACAATAAAGGCATCCTCCCTACGCCTCCTACTTCGCTAGAAAGTAGCCGTACTCCCGGGAGCCAGCCGACCGCAGGAAAGGAGCCCGCCGCCGGGCCGGGCCTGCCTCACCTTATAGACGTCTCCGTAGGTGCCGCTGCCGACCCTCTGAACGAGCTCGTAGTCCTGCTGCGGGTTCCGCCTCAGGATGTCCGCGACAGGCCGCAGCGGGGCCTCCATCTTCGCTCAGGGCCCGCGCCCCGCCGGTTCTGCCCGCGGCGCCCGGATCGATTCCCGCTAACGAGAACGAGCGGCGCCGCTTCCCAACATGGAGCCTCTGCCCGCAGCTCCGCCTGCACCAGGGACAAGCAAAGGCTACAACCCCGAGCGGCCCAGCCCCTTCCCTTCCGCCCCGCCGCGGGCCGCGGAGAAGCGGGCCTGGAAGGGTCCGCGGCGTCCCCGCAGTCCCGTTCCGGCCGCGGCCCTTCCCCCTCCCGGCCGCCCGCGAACCGCCGGGGCCTGGGGCTGGCTCGGCACCCGAGGGGGGCGGCCCCGCTCTTTGTTGAGCGCCGACCCGGGACCTACTTCCTCGCCGGCGTCCGCGTCCTGCTTCCCGGCGTCCGCCGGCCGCTCCAGGTCTTGCGCCGCCGCCTCCCGCCGCACCGCACGTCCTCTCGCAGGCGGCGGAGGCGCGTACCGCCGCCGCCGCCGCCGCCGCCGCCGCACCACGTCTCCCACCCGGGGCTGCGTCACCGGGTGAAACGTTCCTGGCCAGCGTGGGTCGGCGCCCAGCGGCCCGCCCGAGCGCTCCGGCCGCGGGACCAGAGTGCCGCCCTGAGGCCTGCTCGGGACACGACACCCTCCGGGCCGGGCCACCGCGCCCCCCAGCACCCCCCACGGCCGGCCGCGTCCTTTCGGGGCCCAGCCTCTCCTACCCACTCTGAGGTTAGGACCCCCCCCCCCCCCCACGCTCACCCAGTGAGCCGACCGGCCTCTGCTAAACCGCCCCCAGATCCGTCAGGTAAACTTGGAGGGTGACGGGTAGAGGGAGAAGGGTGGGCACGAGGGCAGCCTTTCCAGTTCAGCACGGGAAAGGTACCGAGGGCACTGGGCCAGAAGTTACCTGGCAGTGGGGCGCCAGGGAAGGAGGTGGGGGAGTGCCGGCTTAACTAAGCCGCGGCACACCCGACTGCACCTTCCTGTTTTGCAAACCATTCCCAGTGGTACCAGCTTGAGGCTGCACTACACAGCTGCGCAACCTGTCTCCTACTGAGTTTTTCCACATTTCTGAAAGCCTGAATTCCTAGGAAGTCACAGTGGCCTTTATCCCTGTTGGGCACACGCAGTGCATTGCCCCGGGGATTGCTCCTTAGATTGGATGAGGAGTTCTTCAGAAGCTGAAACAAAATCAAGAGACCACGACCTGATTCTGGCTCTACTTCTTCCTCAGTAGGTGATCTGGGACAAGACATCGTAGTTGACAATATCTCAATATAATTATCTGCAGCTTGAAGAGGATAAGGTTTTGCATCTGACAGCCAAGCAAGTGTTTATGAGGCATTTTACGGGATTACAAAGAGGATTTTCAAATATAAGAAGTTATAAAATACTTCACAGTGCATAAAATATGGAACAGGAGTTCAAGGAAGTAATTTGGCTGGTATTTCACAAGCTATTTTGCAGTTCTAGTTCCAGGGTTGTTTGGAAGGTAGAAATAAAGTTGCCAGGTTTATGTGTACTGGTAAAAATATTCCTAGAATCCAGTAGAGGTTTTGAACAGGAAAGCCAGATGAACACTCAGCCAGTGCATTTAGTAACTGAAAAATCACAAAAGAGCAAGTTACAGATGTTGGCTTGTGGTTTTGAACATCCAATTCAATTCTGTTCTTGGGCAATATACTCCTTGTTGATTGTTGTAATTAGTTGTATAATGTAGAAATTAAATTTACACCTTAACAGGACAAGGAATATATGTATTTTCTTGTGCTCCATGCACAAAGGGCACTTATTTAGGGAGTATAAGTAAGCTCAGACTTACATGCTCTATGGACAAAGCCTATGTGTTTGCTGCATTGAAAAAATTGTTGAAGAACAGTTCCTTCTTTCAAAGCTTCTTGGCACTTGTTTTGGTGGGCACATACTTTTGGCTTCAATGACTCAAAATCTTTTCAAATGTTCTATTGGTATCCTAGTACTTGTTTGCTGTCATAGATTCTTTTTTTTTCCCTTTGACCCTATAAGGGTTGATCCTATCTCTAGTCTGAAATTTATTCTTATTTATACTTGCATTATTCCAGAGAATTTGAGGCAGCATACAGAAAATACATATTATAACACAAGATAAAAGTAAGTAAAGGAAGAAATAGGTGTGATATTAAAGAGAGGAAAAATAGGATACCAGAACAATGCAACAAATTGGCCAAAGTAGAGGGTTTTATAGTGTTTTTGAGATCACCACGAAGCAATTGGTCAAGAGAGGCACTTCTTGTGCTGATACTAAGACTTTAGAAAAGTTTACCTCATGGGCCTTCATAAAGTGGAAAATTTGAATTCCCAGTTTGAAACAAGGATAAATGTCTGATAATCCTTCAAGCATGTTATTCTTGAAACACAGTGTTTGATATGAATTGGGCAATAAAAAGTTTGAGGTCATAAGCTTCAACAAGACTCTGGAATGCACATGTTTTATGTTTCCAGCAATGGCAGATCCATATGCTTTGACCATCAACCCAGAGGTGCATAGCATGGAAAAAGTTGAAATTCTACGTGGTGGTTAAAAAATGTGTCTGCTATAATCATTACTTGTACCACAATTGATGCAAAGAGGAAAACATTTGCTTTATTCTAACTCCAAAGGAATCTTAAGGATTTAAAAATAGTGGTTGAGTTCATTTAAACAAGATCAGTGAAATCATAGCTGGTGGGTTAAATATTACATGATTGGTAGAGAAATTCAAATTCAATTTCCATGAAATAAACATGTGGTATGTAAATTTAATCTTACCTCCTAAATAAGCACATAGTTTTAGTAATAAAAAATAATATAATAATAAAGAATAATAAAAAATTATAGCTAACAGGAATTTCTTACAAGCTACCCAGCTTTATAACAAGGTATGGAATAAGGAAAAATATGGCTTGGTAGGTCCTTCATCCCAGCCTCATTATCATATATTCTTTGTGTCTCCATAATGTCTTAAATGCAAATATCTTCCAGGTTTTACTCTTATCTACATAATAACCTGTAATGGTTTGCTCTCTGCTTTGTAGTGTTTTTCCATTCTGTCAAATTTCTTTAGTAAAATGCTGATTGTAATCTGTGGCTTCTGGTTTCAACTGGACATAAAATTTTTTAACTTCTACATAGGTAAGTTTCCCAATTACTATCCAAAACACAAAAGCTAATTAAAGCTCTCAAGTATGACAACAGATCACAAGGACAGTTTTTGTCTATGGAACATATAGGCTTATCTTATATGATCTCCTGATGAACCTTCCAGCATAAACTAGTTGCAAAATGTAACCCTGTGTGATTGAGCTTATTGCCCCATAGGTTTGTTAGATATAAATTAATTAAATTTTGGAAGACATCTGCCATAGTTATGATTTATATTTTCAAATAGTTAAACTATTCTTTTTGTTACTAATTAAGGTCAGTTGTCTATTGAGGCAAAAACCATGTTTTCAAAGCAGAAGAATTCTATCTTGTTCTGGATAGCAGTAGAACATGGATCTCATTCAGAATCAGTATCAGGTCATCATGATGGGAGTTTCAATAAAGAAGAGTTGGGGGCTCCTGGCTGGCTTTGTCAGTGGAGTATGCGACTCTTGATCTTGGGGTTGTAGGTTCAAGTCCCACGATGGGTGTAGAGATTACCTACAATCTTTAAAAATATAAATAAATAAATAAATAAATAAATAAATAAATAAATAAATAAATAAAAATTTAAAAATCAAAAAAGAAGAAGGAGGCAATGCACATCTCTTTTTAATACAGCTTGAATTGATCATCCAATATGTTAAAATGATGTTTTTAATTAACCTTGATTCCTAGGGTGGATTTTAGGTTTTTATGAGATTTGGTAGTAAGGTTCCTGTATTCGGGACAGCTTGGTCCTTTCTGCAAATTCAATAGCTAAGAAAAAACTATAAGTTATAAATAATCTTGTGTTGTTCCTTATTGATTTCCTCACAATATAATAAGTGTAATACTCAGAAGGGATGCCTAAAGTTTGCTTGCACCTTACATAATCTAGTGTTCTGAGAACCCCAAATGTATAGAAGAAACCACAGTGCCTGACTGTGGCCTTATCCTACAGCTGTATCACTCTTAAAGGATTCTAATAAGCTCTTTTTTTCTTTGCCCCTTTAAGACAAGGATGATAATGGCATTCCACTGTGGCTAGTCTCGGGGTGTTTCACTATCTCTTATTGGTTCCTTTAATTCCTTTAACCCTGTCCTCATTTTTATAAATAGTCCTTTCATTAGATTCTCTTTCTGTGCTATCTCTTTCTTGCCAGAACCCTGATTGATAGTTACAGGAATTGGAAGTAGCCTCAGGAAAGAAACCCTTGCTTTGTGGGATGGTATTACTCACATATCTGATGATTACCTGTATAAACTTCTTGCCATGAAAAATGAAACAATGGCACCACAATTGCTGAAATAACCATCAATAGTGGCATGAGACGGAGTGCTGATGGAAGCCGTAGCATTGGAAGACCAGTCTCTAGCACTTAGCTCCTTTGATAGTGATGATTGCTGAAATCATTGTGTCATTTTTTTCTGATTGCCTCTGGGAGAATATGTGAGGAAAAAAGACAAACGGCCTGAATTCCAAACTTGAGGCACGAGTAGAAAATCAAAAAGTTTATTTGACAGCCTTGAAGAAACCTTATTTCTCATGTAGCTGCAGGGAAAACATGGCTGAGAATCCAGCCCACGGCCTAATAGTAAAGGCTGTAGAGTTGCGATGTTAATTAAATGTGAGACCTAGATCTGTTATGCTAAGAGAAGAGTCCAGGTAGAGAAGTTGTTGGGACCCCACGACATAGAATGGGGGCATTTGGGTAGATATAAATGAGGCTGAGAACTTGAACAAGAGTTAGATTTCAAATAGGTGATGCGCATTAAGGAGTACACTGGTCATGATGAGTACCAGCTGTTGTATGGCAAGTATTGAATCACTGTATTGTACACCTGAAAGTAATATGACACTGTTAACTGGAATTTAAATAAAGCCTTAAAAAAAAGTTAGATTTCAGCACAGCCCTGGTGGAGAAGGACAAAACCTGTTCTTGGAGGAGAAAACTTGTGCACTGAAGAGTTACAGGATCTTGGCAAATACTTATCTATGTTTCAGGTTGACCTGAGAAGCTGGTGGTTTTTCTAAATGGGTTACTTGAAGCTGGTAATCTATGTGCTGAGATGCCAGAACTTCCAGGGCATACTTTAGAGGAATAAATCTGAAGACTTAGGGAGATGGGAATGTTGGACTTGCCCTATTATGTGCATCCTGCTTAGTAATGCTCTATCTGTACCATCCCTACAAGGACCCATAAAATTTACCTTTATCAAGGTATTGAGTAGAGGGTCACAGCTATCCTTGAAAAATTCTTTGGTGGCTGTCTTAATTGGCTGGAGATGATAATGGAGATGCCACAATGAAATCAGGATCCATGATTTCAGTGGGAATATTGAGATCCTGGTAGAGGCCAGGTGGAAGATTCTTAAATGTTAAAGACTTGTTCAGCACAATTATGATAACCCTCAGGAAGAAGTGATAATCAGAGTGTTTGAAAGCAAGGATCTTTGATGGTGGTGTATGATCATCCGTGTTTAGGAATGAATGAAATTAACAGTCTACTTAAGTACTGCTTGCCATATGTAAGCAGAAAAATTCTAGGTCTGATGAGCAGAAACGTAACTCAAGTCACTGGTATGGTGATTCAATACATATCACCCAATTCTTTTTTTTTAAGTTTACTTATTTTGAGAGAGAGAGAGTACGAGTGGGGGAAGGACATAGAGAGGGAAAGAGAATCCCGAGCAGGCTCCTCACTGTCAGTGTGTAGCCCAACACAGGGCTCCAACTCATGATGAGATCATGACCTGAGCTGAGATCAAGAGTAGGATGCTTAACTGACTAAGCCACCCAGATACCTCCATATTTTTCAACTGAATCCAGTTCACAAGCCTGGATGGAGTCCCTTTGAGGGGGGAGCCTTGAGGAAGAAGCCTCATAGTTGTATTTCCACATGTGGAATTTTTACTAGAGCAAATCAGTATAGGCTTTGGCACCTAGAATGCAGCTATGGACTTGAAATCTAGAATGTGCTTTTCAATTCCCTTCAAAAGAAATAATCAGAAGCAGTTTGCCTTCATATAGCTGGGATAGCATTGTCATTGTCTTACATCAAGGCTATGTAAACACGTCAGTTGTAATATATCATTCCAGAGGGACCTTTGTTTCCTTGATATCCATTAGAACATCCTGCTAGTCTATTACCTTAATGACATGGTGCAAACCAGATAGATGAACTGGAAGTAGCAACTGCCCTAGATACCTTAGAAAGACCCTTCTATCAGAGGATAAGAAATACATCCAGGTCAGAGACCTGTGCCACAGTGAAATTTCTAACAGTTCAGTGGCATTATTGTGCTCCACCTCAAAAAACAATGCCCAGTCTTAGTTGGCCTGTTTGGATTTTGGAATCACCATACTGCATGTACTGCTCTCTGATCCATTTATCATGTAACCTATATGACTGCCAGTTTTTCATATGACTTGGAAAAACAGAATGCCCCACAGATGGTCCAAGTTGTGGCACAAGCAGCATGGATAAGGTTTGGAATAAGAACATGCTCTCATCTCTTGGCAACTATTCTCCATTTGAAAGGTAACTCTTGGCCTTCTATGAGGCCTTGGCAGAAACTAAACACCTGACTATGGCATACTAAGGGACTGTGTGATGTGAACTGCTCTTTAGGAACTTGGTGTTACCTAATTTACTGAATCATAAATTGAACACGGGCAGCAGAATTCATTGTCAAATGGAAAGGTATATGTACTGGGGTGGCCGGAGCTGATATAGAAGGCACGAGTAAATTACATGGACAGATTTCCTCTGTACCTGCCCCTACTTCTTTGCCACTTTTTTTTGTTTTAACTTTATCTATGGGCTTGTGGTCATTTAACAGAGGAAGGAAAAACTTGGGCTTGGTTTATTAATGTTGTGCATTGTATCCAACTGGAAGCATATAGCCTCTGAATTATGCCCCTATCTGTAATGGGGTGGTCTTGAAAAATACAGATGAAGAGAAATTCTCCCTGTGGGCATAACTTTAAATAGAACATCTGGTTGCCCTCTTTGTTAGGAAGGCGAGCTGGCCTGAGGTATAGATCTATATTTATGTACAGTGGCTAGTAGGTGGGCCAATAACTTGGAAAGAAGAATATCTGAGATAAGGGAGTCAGTAGGAGAGGTAATACAGATGGATTCTCAAAGTGGGCCCAGAATGTGAAAATATCTGTGAACCACATAACTGCCCACAAGAGGGCATTCATTTCAATAATCAGGTTTACAAGAGATCTGTCCTATGGATGTCAGCCTCTACCTGGTCACCCAGTGGTAGTTCAGTGGTCCTATGTAAAAAAGGAATGAGGGCAAATGTGGGTTCAACAACATGGACTTCTACTTGCCAAGGATAATGTACTGGGGTGGCCGGAGGATAATACAGTTACTGCCACTTTGGAGCATTTAACCTGCTTATAACAGAGGCCATTGCAGAGACCCCAGTATGGTAGTATTCCCTAGACCAGTCAACCACCTGGTGGCAGTTTATTATACTAGATCCTTTCCATTATGGAGAGAAGAGGGATTCATCCTCATGGAAATAGTACATATTCCAAATACAGGTTTACCTTCCCTGCCTGGAAAGCTTTTTTACAAGTACCATAATCCAAGGATTTATAGAATGCCTTATTTCATCACCATGTATTACAACATTAAATTTAAGCAAGAAACTCATTTTATTTTGAGGGAAGTATGTCAATGAAGTCATAACCACTGAATTAATTGATCTTACCTTAAACCCATCACTTAGAAGCAGCTAGTTTAAGGGAAGAGAGGAAAGGCCTGCTGAAGGATTGGTTGTGATACTGACTGGGAGATAACCCAGTGAGGATATGGGATAGGACTTAACCTATAGCCAATATATGTTGCCATCTAACCCACGTGCAGAATGTGTGGGTCTAGGAACCAAGGAGTGGAGTGGTGGCTCTTCCTACTACTAACAATTCACTTGAAGAATTTTTGTCTCTACAACTTTGTCTTTAAAACATTGGACTTGGTGGATCTGAAGGCTCTGGTGCCCAAAGGAGAGATACTGTCCCTAGATAACTTAGTTACAGTTTCATTAAAGAGGAAACTGAAACTGTCACCTGGCCAATATGAGGTCTTTGGACTACGGAGGCAAAGGTTAGAGAGGGGATCATTGTACTGGTTGGAGTGATTGGTCCTCATTACCAAGGGGAATTGCTTGTTGCCCCACAAAGAGAATAGAAGGACTATGTCTAGGACCCTACGTGTGCACTAAGATACCTCTTGGTATTCACATGTCCAGTATTACTGAACAATGATAAACTGCAACAACCCAGTAAAGATAAGGCCACTAAAGATTTGGCCCCATGGAAATAAGTTTTGGGTCATCCCATCAGAGAAGATACTAGTGGAGGATAAGGGGAAAATGAAAGCTGTCATTATCACCTTGGGACTTGTGATATCTTCTCTTCTCATTATCAGAACCACAATTTTGTTGACCTTTCCTGTGTTGCTATGTCTGTCAGATGAGACTGAGACCCTCCCTATGCTAGGGGATAAATCTTGATTGGCCTAGCCTCACTTCTGTTAATAAAGGGATGGCTTAGGCTTGACAATTCTAGATAATAACACATAGAAAAAGTCTATGGGAGTGCTTTTAACAAGGTACACAAGGCACAGACATACCTTTTTCTGTTTCTAGACATGGCTACCCACTTCTAATGACTGGAATGGCAGATGCCATTTTGGGACCATGATAGGAGCCCACATTAGAAAATAAGTCCACACATTAAGGATGGTAAAGTGCAACCTTGGTCCTTGTGGTGAAGTCTGCTGGTATTCTCCAGTATCCATTTCCTTCTTTTAATTTTTTTTTTTTTATTTAAGTAATCTCTACATGCAACATGGGGCTCAGACTCATGACCCTGAGAGCAAGAGTCACATGTTCTTCCAACTGAGCCAGCCAGGTGCCCTCCTTTCTTTCGTTAGCATTAGATCTCCTAAATTTTAGTTGGATACACATATACATAATGTGTTTGTCAAATAGGTAGGACATGTACTGGTCAATGGTACTTGAGTAGAGGTGATATGTGCCACTTCTGGGTTGTACTCTTAGAAAGGATATATGCCCTTCTTTCCTTTCTTCTCCTCTATTTGGCTGGAATGAAGATGCAAATGCCCAAGCAACCATCTTGGATTATACCATGGAAGTCCAAGCTTAGGTTTCTTGATATTTCAGAGCCATCATTAATATGAACCCTGGAGGGTTTATGCTAAGATTATATCATGAGAAAGAAATGAATATGTCTTAAGCCACTGTAATTTTCTGCAGCAGCCACATCTATATCCTAACATGTCAATGATAAAGTTGAGCTGCTGAATTAATCCCCACAGAACCAACTTACCTTAAAAAATTATGTGACACTAAATGTCCTTTTGGTTTAAGCTCTTTTGAGTTACAGCCAAAAGCATTCTAACTGATATAAGTATGTTTCCAAGATTGCTAGCTGTAGAGGGAAGGAGTGAGTTGTAGCATCCACTATTGAGAAACTCCTGATTGAGAGAGCCCTTTTCTTTCTTAAGGAGGTTACATTTTATTATTTTTTTATTGAAGTATAATTAACACACACTGTTATATTAGTTTCAGGTATACAATGTAATAATTGGACACTTTCATGCATTTCTCAGTGCTCAACAAGATAAGGGTGCCCTTGATCCCCTTTATTTATTTCACTCATCCCCCTCTCACCTCCCCTCTGGCAACCACCAGTTGTTCTCTGTATTTGAGTCTGTTTTGTTTTTTTTTTAATCTTTTTTGTTCATTTGCTTTTTCTTAAATTCCAAATCTGAGTGGAGTCATATGGTATTTGTCTTTCTCTGTCTGGCTTATTTCACTTAGCATTATACCCTCTAAGTCCATCCATGTTGTTGCAAATGGCAAGGTTGAGAGAGCCCTTTTCTTATGATTGGGGAAAATGAGCATGGTGAAGGAACAACTAGGAAAAAAATCATTGAGGATATAGGAGGGAGGGAATAGTGTACAGAGTAACATCCCAAGGGGTCAGGATGAGAAGGGTTCTAGAGTACTAATGTACAAATATCTTTTCTTCCTTTTTTCCAATTTAAAATAAACTTGACCTTGACTTTTTAAAAGCAGCCAAATGATGTGTAATACCATACCATATAATTCACCAATTTAAATTGTATAATTCAGTGATTTTTAGTATATCCACAAAGTTGTACAGAACTGATTTAAAACATTTTAAAATATTTTTAATATAATTTGTCAAATTGGCTTCTATACAACACCCAGTGCTCATCCCAACAAGTGCCCTCCTCCATGCCCATCACCCACTTTCCCCTCTCCACCACCCCCCTTAAACCCTCAGTTTGTTCTCTGTGTTTAAGAGTATCTTATGGTTTGCCTCCCTCCTTCTCTGTTTGTAACTTTTTTCCCCTTCCCTCCCACATGGTCTTCTGTTAAGTTTTGCATTTTAAAGTATTTTAATTGCCCCAAAAAGAAATCTTGTACTCAAATGCAGTCACTCTCTGCTTTCTCCTCCTCCTCTTATGTGTATCTTTGTGTGTCTGTGTGACTGTGTACTCTACTGTACTCTTTTTAATGAGATTTACCTGAAAGTAATTATCAGGCTGGAGTGTGAGCTGAGAATTAAGATATACAAGAAAAGCAGAACACACTTCTTTTTAATCCATGAATTTGGTTTGTAGATACAGGCGTGAGATAATTCCTGTCTTCCTATGTTGTTTCATTAGTGTTTGGGAAATGCAACTCTATTGAACACAGCCCCCTTCATTTATTATTTTTTTAAGTTTGTTTGTTTTGAGGTGGGGGGAGGGCACGAGAGAATCCCAGGCAGCGCAGCCTGAATTGTGGCTCGATCTCACTAACTGTGAGATCATGACTTGAGCCAAAATCAAGAGCTGGATGCTTAATCGACTGAGCCACCCAGATCTCCCTGACGTCCCTTTTAAAACTATAATGTAAACTTGGTTTACAGTGTTCCTAGCTCTGAGGTCACTAGAGCCATTAACCGAAATACAGAATGCATAAGATATGGCAGTGGTGGGTGAGATAATTTGGTTTTTGACATGTTGATTTTGAAGTGTTAGTAGGAAAACAAAATGAAGATGACCTTGGGCAGCTATAAATTTGGTTCTCGTAAGACGATTTTTCTCTCTTTAAGAGAGCATAAAACTAGAAGCACAGATTTGGAAATTATCAGGATGAAGGTCCTGTCTGAAGCCATTGTAGCAAATTACATTGAGTGAACATAGAGTGAAGAGTTGCTTATGGTGAAGAGACCAAAGATGTGATAATTAAGAGGCTAGCAATAATCTCATAGGCAGAACGCATCTGTAGAGTGTGGGCAACAACCAAATGCAGAAGAAAACTGTAAGGAATGGGTTAATGGTATCTTGAGGGTCAAGTACCATAAAGGACTGCTTCTAGAATACTGAAAGCTGAGTTTGTAGGCAGAGAGGAAGAAATCAGTGTCTTTGCCTTTTGCTTTGTATTCAAAATTGTCTGCAACCTTTGTGGATGCCAAGGCTCACCCGGACTATGTAATACGATTTTACCTAAAATATTTGCCAGTGTAACTCCAGAGGTTTTCTCTGCAAATCTAGTGGGCATTTTTGCCCACTAGACATTGAGTTAGTTACAGATTATGATGAATTTCCAGCTTTCATTTATCTCAATCTTGATCTAAATTTTTCTATCCTAATTTTAAAAGTCAGGCCTGTTCAGTATACAGGTAAAAAAATGCATGATATCCTCTTTACCAACATGACCTTGCTTTTAAAATGGGGGAAAAATGGTGCCTGGTAGATAAGTGCAGATTATTTTGACTTCTTTGGCTATATAAATGTTGTCTGCATATTGGTACTAATTTGTAACTGTTATAGGAAACGGGTATTTGAACATCCAGAATAATGCAGTATATTAGTAATTCTGTGACTGGCTAATGCTGTTAAATTCTTTGAGAGTGTGTGTGAGGGGGGTACTGTTTATTTGTGTGTGTGTGTGTGTGTGTGTGTGTGTGTGTGTGTGTGTGTGTTCTCCGTGAAAGATGTTGCAGTACATCGTCTGTCCCTGTCTTCGTGCTCCGGGGGTGGGCTGAGGTAGGGAGGGTGTGACGCTGGTATTTGTGTGAACTCGGGCTTGTGATGCTGAGCTCGGTTCACCCGCTTTCTCCTCCCTTCTCCTCCCAGCTCCTTCCCACCAGCGCCACAGCAACATCCTCAGAGTCTGAGCGAACTGCGCCCAGCGCGGGCACGGAGCCTCCCACCGCCAGCAACCTGCGGCCCGGGAGAAGAGCCAGCACAGTGACAGCGCCTCACCGCCACCAGTCCCCGGACCACCATGGCCAAGAACCGCAGGGACAGGAACAGTTGGGGTGAGTAACGTATGGTGACTTCTGCAGCCTGCGCGGGGACTGGCCCTCTGGTTTCTGCTTCTGGGGACGAGAGGGCCAAGGGCTGGGAGACGGGCCACAACCGAGCTGCTCCCTGTAGGGCCGGAGAGACCATGGCCGAGTGGTACCCGTGTAAGCAGAATCGCGCTGTGGGGCGAGGGCTGCAGCTTTCCGCAGGCCGGAGCCCCCTGTCTCTCCCCCACCCCCAGTCCTCCTCCTCGCAGCATTTGGACAGCACCCGCATGTCGCCTCCCTGGGACTCGTCGGTTCCGCTTTAGCGATCCTTTGGCAGAAAAGCGATGAGAGTAGGCAGGGGCTGTTACCCGGCCGAGAGGGGCGAGGGGGTGAGGATCCCTAAGCCCCGGCCCCTTCCTCGGGAGCTTTGAGCCCTTCCGCCTGGCAGGGCGCGGGCTCCCGAGCGGGCGGCATGCTGGAACAATGAGGCAGAGCGCGCCTAGCCCGGCGGGAGCGTTGCAGACCTGAGCAACCCAGAGGAAGGGGCGCCCGCCTGGGAGTCCCCCACCGCTGCAGTACTTGTTTTAATTTGGGGCTCGGAGGGGAATTGGGGAAGAAGGGAAGCAAAGTTGTGGTTTCCAGCCTCTGCTCCACCCCAATCTGGCACCCCATTCAGGCCAGCCCTAAGTGTGGCATTGTTCTTTGATTTTACCTTTTGGAGATATTGGGCTCATGATTCAGCACCAGGCCGAGGGGAGGGGGAAGGAGAGGCTAGGCCCAGTGGGTTCACGCCGCGAGTGGGTGGGCGGCGCTCACGCAGGCGGGGAAGAGAGAACGCAGTGATGCAGGAGAAATCGCGGCCCCGCCCCGCTCTGCTGCTCCAGACTTGGTTCAGGACGGAGAGTGGGGGCAGATTGGGCGTCTTTTTCTGCCCTCGGCTCGGGTTTTCTTCCAGTCACAGTGCTAACCTCACTACCATCTTAGGAACCAAAGCCTTTCAGGGCATTTTGTTTTCTGACCCAGAGCAGATCTCAGGCCACTGTTCCTCGGTGGGTAGAGAAATATTTTGTTCATTAGCTTTGTTATTTGGAAAGTTTACACACATCCTCTAGGAGTTTGGAGCTCCTGGATCTCTTCTGTGTCTCAGTGAGAACTCTTCTATAACTGTCCATCGGACCAGGAGGTATAAATTTAAATTTTGGGGGGGCTTACTTTTATCAAAAGACCGTATTTCTCCTTGCCTGGTTGTTCACAGAGCCAACTTAACTCCCAGTAGGCAACGTTTGTGGTAGGTGTGGGGAGCTAGGGCAGGGAGGTCTGGCTCTAGTTGTATGAATTTAAGAGAAAGCAGTTGCATTTTCTGAGATTACCAAACCTCAGTAAGTGTGAGTATTGTAATAACACTGTTTTCTTTGCTTCTTAGGAGATTATGAGTAAGCGTTTTCACTGTCCCCCTAACTTTTCCTTGGCCTAGAGTAGGAATTTCTTTTTTTTTTTCTTTTTTTAAAAGTTTATTTATTTTGAGAGAGAGAAAGAGTGGGGGGGGGGGCAGAGAAAGGGGGGAGTGAGAGAGAATCCCAAGCAGGCTCTGAGCTGCCAGTGCAGAGACCCATGTGGGGCTCGAACTCACTGTGATATTATGACCTGAGCCTAAATCAACAGTGGGTCCCTCGACTGAGCCACCCAGGTGCCCCTAGACTAGGAATTTCTTGAACACTCATGGTTCAGGTGTGGATGTTCAAGTCAGTTTTGATCTTGATCTCTGTGCATTGTTGACTCAACCATGTTAAGAGACAGGCATGTGAAAATTTATTCTGAGCATTAAAGTTCTTCTTAGTGAAGCTTTGGATCATTATTCTTCAGTATTTTCTTTGGTTTCAGAGTTCTTATATGGTGGAGGTTTTTTCCTCTTGGAAATGTGTTTCTCAAATGGGATTTGCATAAAAATCACATTGGGAAATTGTTAGAAATGCATATTTCTACATCTTCTAGCAAGAGTTTTTCTCTTTTTTAATTATTATTTTTTATTTTTTTAAAGTTTTAATTTTAAGTCTCGTTAACATACAGTGTTATATTAGTTTCAGGTGTACAATATAATGATTCAACACTTGTATACATCACCCAGTGCTCATTACAACAAGTGCACTCCTTCATCCCCATCACCTGTTTAACCCATGCCCCCCACCCACCCACCTCCCTCTGATAACCATCAGTCTGTTCTCTATAGTTAAGAGTCTGTTTCTTGGTTTGCCTCTCTTTTTTCCCTTTCCTCATTTGTTTTGTTTCTTAAATTCCACATATGAATGAAATCATATGGTATTTGTTTTTCTCTGATTGACTTATTTCTCTTAGCATTATACTATTTCCATCCATGTCATTGCAAATTAGCCAGAGTTTTTCAATCAATAGCTGATATGAAGTCTAGGAATCTGCCTTTTAATTAGCATTTCAGGTGATTGACAAGCACTGGATAATTTATATTTGATGGGAACATGTCCCGGACAGTTTACCCAGAAGTCATCAAGAGACTCTCAACTCAAGTGATGAATTAGGAAAAGAAATACTACAGTATTATACTAAAGTGTGGTCACTGGAAATTTTCACAGAAAAGAAATATTGGAATTGTGCAGTCTTGATCCTCTATGGAAATGCTTTAGTACTCAGATTTTTCTTTGCTATGAAGTATATATGACGTGGGGTGCCTGGATGGCTAGTTGGTTAAGCATCGACTCTTGGTTTTGGCTCAGGTCATGATCTCACAGTTTGTGAATTTGAGCTCCACATCCAGCTTCACATTGACAGCATGGAGCCTGCTTGGAGTTCTCTCTTCGCCTCCTCCCCCTCGCCCCCACCAACTTGTGTGCGCATGCTGTCTGTCTCTGTCTCTCTCTTTCAAAATAAATAATAAATAAACTTCAAGAAATAAAGTATGTGTGATGTAAATGACTTAGAAAAATGTAGTAACATGGAGTAAGAAATAGAGGTTTTTTGGCGAAGATGTTAGCCACGTCTGTCCTGATTTCATTTTATTACCAGCACCTAGTGTAATACCTAACACTGAGTAGGCATTTAAAAATAACATTAATAGCTAATGTCACTGAGCTAATATCATATGAGGTAGGTACTGTAATCCTCATTTTACATATTAAAGGTAAGTGATGAAGCCAGGATTCCAACTCTGGCGGTTTGACTTCAAATTCTTTTTATCTTCACCAGCATGCTATACTGCCTCTTAGGACTTGAAAATATCTGCTGCATTGTATAGAACTTCAGTGTTTAAGGCACAGTCACCTGCATCATTATTTTTTAAAATTTTAGTTAGCATGCAGTGCAATATTGGTTTCAGGAATAGCATTCAGTGATTCATCACTTAACAGCACCCAGTGCTCATCACAAGTGCCCTCCTTAATGCCCATCACCTGCGTTATTGCCTTTGCTCTTTAGCCTCTGAGTAGACATAATCCCTCTTTTGCAAATAAAAAAACTGAGTCTCAGATAAGTTAAATGATTTGGCAAAAATCATATATTTAGTAAGTTAGAGGAAATTAGAACCTCGGGTTGCCTTCTAATTGATTTTCTATAGCATAATGCTGTGGGATGTTTTATAAGATAATGGGGCATGGTGTGAGGGTAGAGAGAAAACAGGCTCAGGTGATAGCTTTTAAAACTCAGCTTTTAAAAACTCAGATGATAGCTTTATTATTTTTCTTAAGACAATGAACTGACCTTATCATCTGGCTAAATATATTTCAGACAAGTTAGAAAGCACTAGGTCAAGGCCAAAGGTAGACTCCCCCGAATTGGAAAATATAGTTATTTCCAAGAAAAGGGCAAGAGAGAATTTGCAAAATTTGTACAGGATACCTAAAATTGAGAGAAGTACACTGTAGGACCATATCACAGCTAATCTTTTTATCCGAGTGATCAGTGACCTGTTAGGTTCTAATAGGACCATGGAAGTTACAAAGCAAAAAAAGCAGCTCTAGTAACCAAGAATTGGGGATGTTACTTGAAGATCAGATCCAGAGATACAACTGAGAAGCAGGTCTGTGAGTAGAACTGAGAATCCCAACACCTATACCTAAATCTACACCAAACCAGACGTTTCAATAAATGTAAGCATTTAAAAGTCCATTTTTCAGAGGTAGACATTATTCTCATTTTAATATGTAAGGAATCCGAGACTCAGCATGAGGAATGTGCCAGAGGTCCCATAATTTATAAATTATAGATCTAAGGTTTAAGTTCAGGGTTGTTTGCTTCCCCAGTCCACTTGATGAAGGCCAGGAACTAAAATAGTATGCCAAAAAGGTGCCATGTCAAGCCCGTCTAGGCTTAAGCTGGTATAAGAAATCAATGCTGTATAAACTTAATCGCTTTGGACTAGAAAAGAAGGCGAAGAATGTATTAGTGTGGAAAATAAAAGATACAGATGGCTATCAGAGGCAGTAGCTCGGAAAGCAGTCTTTCAATGTTGAGCTTAGAATTTGAGTACTACCAGAAGCAAAACAAAAGTGCATTCTTTAAAATTTGTTTTTGTTAATTACAGTTGCTTAAAACTTGGGAGTTCACATGGGAATTTGGTTTTTCTACCGTGTAACAGAAACTGTCAGTACACTGATGCTTTAGAAAAATAATATTTGCAGTAAGTATAGGGAACCTCTGTTGAAAAAGCATTAGGTTTCTGTTTTTGTTTTTTGAGGCAAGATTATAAATGATCTTGAGTATAGTTACTTCCTTTTCTTTCTTTTCCAGTTGGTTGTATTCTATTTTTCTTAAAATGAGACTATTTGTGCCTTTTTACTCGCCTCATTCTGTATGTATCTATTCCTTCTGAAACAAAATAAAATTTCTAGTGAGTCATACATGTACTTCCCCTACAGACTCTCCCATCTCATTTTGCTAATTTGCCTTCCTGACATCTTTTCTCAAATACATTTTCCCAAAGATATGTATTTTTTATACTTTGTATCTGCTTACACCTTGTCTTGATGACTCCTGGGTTATATCTTTCCTCTGTTTCAAACTCTGTAGTCTTTACTATCTTTAGTCTAGTTACTAAACTAGTGACTAGACTCTAAATGGAACCTGTGATCATCAGGAAAATGATCTACTGTGAGAAAATTTTGGTCATAAAAAAAAGGTGGGGTGTTTTTAAATTTAGAGGCTTTTCCTCTTTTACATAAAATTTTATGAAAAATATCTGTACAAAAGAATATGTAAAACATAGTTGTTTTTTATAAACATAAATTTACTAATTTTCTCATAATTTTTTTGTAGTGTAACTTTTTAAAAGTTTATTTATTTATTTTGAGAGAGAGAGAGAGAGCGCATGTACATGTGCACCTGTGTGAGAATGAGGGGGTGGGGGGAGAGAGAGAGAGAGAGAGAGAATCCCAAGCAGGCTCCATGCTATCAGTGTGGAGTCCAGTGTTGGGCTTGATCTAATGAACTGTGAGATCATGACCAGAGCAGAAACCAAGAGTCGGATGCTTAACTGACTGAGCCATCCACATGCTCCTGTAGTGTAACATTTTAATTCCCTTATCATTTATGTTTTGTGTATAGCATACACTATGGCTTGAATATTGGTATCCCCCCAAAATTCATGTCAAATATGATAGTACAGGAAGTGGGGGCATTGGAAGATGCTTAGGTCATGAGAGTGAAACGCTCTGAATAAGATGAATGGGATGAACAGCCCTCTCTTTAAAAAAGCCCCACAGGGTTCCCTAGCCCCTCCCACCGTGCCAGGATTCAATGCGGACTCTTCGACTTGGAAGAAGGTCCTCACCTGACCATGCTGGCACCCTAATCTTGGTCCTCTAGCCTCCGGAACTAAGAACTAAATTTCGTTATCAACTACCCAGTCTGTGGTGTTTTGTTATAGCAGCCTGAACTAAGACATTCTAGAACTATTTTCTTTGTGGTTACCATGAGGATTACATTTAATATCCTAAAGTTACTATACTCTAATTTGAAATTATATCAGTTAAATTTCAATAACCTATAAAAACTCTGCTCCTTTTTAGCTCTATATGCACCCCTTTTAGTTCCTGACATCACACAATTACATCTTTATACATCATGTGTACAAAACATAAACTAATCGTTATTTTTAAAAATGCATTAGTCTCCAAAGAAGACATACAGATGGCCAACAATCACATGGAAAGATGCTCAACATCATTAATCATTAGGAAATGCAAATCAAAACCACAATGAGATGTAACCTTACACTTGTCAGAATGGCTAGAATAAAGAAGACAAGAGATAATAAGTGTTGGCCAAAATGTGCAGAAAAAGGAATCCTCACAGTTGGTGGGAATGTAAAATGGTGCAGCCACTGTAGAATACAGTATGGAGGTTCCTCAAAAAATTAAAAATAGAAATAGAACATGATCCAGTAATTCCACTACTGGGTATTTACCCAAAGAAAATGAAAACTTAATTCAAAATATGCATATTCTGTATGTATATTTCAAACACACACACACACACACACACACACACGCACACAGAAATATTATTATCCATAAGAAAGATGTGCTCTTGCCATTTGTGACAATATGAGTGGACCTAGAAGGTATTACGCTAAATGAAATAAGTCAGACTGAAAAACATATATCATATGGTTTCACTTTTATGTGGAATCCAAAAAAAACAAAACAAAAAGCTGAAACAGAGTCATAACTACAGAGAACAAACTGATGCTTGCCAGATAAAAGGGCGGTGTGGGGAGAATGAGCAAAATGGGTGAAGGGGAGTAGGAGATACAGGTTTCCAGTTATGGAATAAATAAGCCATGGGGATAAAGGTACAGCACAGGGAATATAGTCAATGGTATTGTAATAGGGTTATATAGTGACTGATGGAAGCTACACTTGTGAACATAGCATAATGTATAAACTTGTGGAATCACTGTATTGTACACCTGAAACTATTGTAACATTGTGTATCAACTATACTTCAATTAAAAAATGTATTAGTGCCTTAAATTATGTAGAAAACAAAATGTGAAATTATAAACAAAAGTCATAATACTAATTTTTAGGTTAGTAATTGTATTTTTTTAATATATTGGTACCTTAGATCATGTAGAAAACAAAGAAACAACATTACGGAATGTTGTTTTAATAATACTAGCTTTTATAATTGCCCAAGTATTTACCTTTACTGAGAATTTTATTTCTTCAGATGGTTTTGAGTTACTGTCCAGTGTGCTTTCATTTCAACCCGTGGGAGTCCCTTTCACATTTCTTGCAGGGCAAGTCTGGTGGTAACAAATTTTCTCAGCTTTCGTTTATTTGAGATGTCTTAATTTCTCTCTCACTTTTGAAGGACATTTTTGCCAAACATAGGATTCTTGGTTGACAGATTTTTTGAAAAGCACTTTGAATATATCAGCCCAGTGTATTCTGGCCTCCAAAGTTTCTCATGAGTAATCTGCTGCCAATCTTATTGAGGATTCCTTGTACGTAATATCAGTTCTCTCTCGCTGCTTTCAGAATTCTATCTCTGTCTTTGTCTTTCAGCAATTTGGTTATAATATGTCTCAGTGTGGGTCTCCTGCTTGGAGTTAGTTGAGCCTTTAAATGTTTATATTCATGTCCTTTAGCAATTTGGGGAAGTTTAGGGCATTGTTTCTTCAAAAAAGTCTCTGTACCTCTTTCCTCTCCTTTTCGTACTCTTACAATGTGTATGTTGGTCTGCTTGATGGTGTCCTGTGTTTCCCTTAGGCTCTGTTCATTTTTCTTCAATCCTTTTTCCGTCTTTTCTGCAACCCTGATAATTTCAATTTCCCTGTCTCCAGCGGCTCATCATTTCCTTTGCGTGCTCAAATATCCCTATGAATTGTTCTTTTGAGTTCTTCAGTTCAGTTATTGTACTTTTCAGCTCTAGAATTTCTTTTTGGCTTCTTTTATGTCTATTTCTTTATTGATATTTCCATTTCTGTTCAGTGTTTTCTTGACTTTCTGCATTTTCATTTAGTTTTTTTGAGCATCTTTAAGACAGTCATTTTAATAAGATGTTTGTTTAATAGGTTCACCATCTGGTCTTTCTCTGGGACGGTTTCCATTTACTTTTTTTTTCTTTTGAATGGGTCATATCTTCCTGTTTCTTTGTATGCCTTGTGATTTGTAAGACTGGACATTTGAATCCAATAATGTGATAAGAAATAAGAAAGTTACTTTCAACTTGGTTAGTTCCCTATCTACTCCCAGAATCCTCCCCTGCCCCACCAGATTGCTGTAGGGGCCTAGTGTGCCTGGGAGCTAAATTGTTGACATTTCTTTTCTCCTATGCATCAGTTTTGCACAACTGGCCTTTTTCTTTCAAAACTGCAGCATTCCCACAGATGTGTGCATGTGAATAAAAATGCTAAAAACAAAACAAACAAACAAAAACAAGCACTCCGCCCATCTCCTCAGTACCACCTGGAAAAAACATTTACATTCTTTTCAATAAATAGCAAGCACTATGAAAAAAAAAATAGGAAAGTCAGATTCTCTTCCTTCCCCAGGGTTTCCTGTGTTTGGGATTTGTTTGTTTTCATCATTATAGGATGAAATATATGTCTTCATGCTGACAATCAGCCTGAGGTATAAAGTTAAGACATTCTCAGGTCTTTTTTGAGCCTCTGCCATTCTGTGGGCATGTGTGGTGAGTTTTTTATTTTCCCTGTATATGCAGTTACCTTTGAATATCCTAATCTTTAATGTCTGACTCCCAAAAGAGGAAAAAGTGAAAACTGAAGAAGGGAAAAAAGGGACTGGCCCTTGGGGCATCTGGGTGGCTCAGTTGGTTGAGCATCTGACTCTTGTTTTGGCTCAGGTCTTGATCCCAGGGTCACGGGATCGAGCCCCATGCCAGGCTCTCCACTAAGCATGGAGCCTGCTTAAGATTCTCTCTCTCTGTCTCTCTCTCTGTCTTTCCCTTTCCCTCTCTCCCGCTCCCCCTTTCCCCCTTCCCACCCCCCCACCCCACCCCCACCCCCGCCAAAAAGGTACTGGCCCATTAAATCTCCTGGAAGTCACTTCACCGAGAAGGAAGTGGCAGTCAGCAATGGGGGAGAATACAGCTCTGTGTCTGTACCTTTGTGATAAGAAGCAGCAATCAGCAATTGGAACACAAATCCCCAAATTTTGGAGGACAGGGTCCTTACTGACTACCCTGACTTCTGTAAGCTGTGTGTAATGCGCATTAACTGCCTGCCATAGGGCTGAGGGGAGGAGGATCAGTAGCCGCTGCTGAGTTAAGAGTTGAAATTGACTAAAATTAACCACAATCTACCGTTCATGCCTCCCCCCAGAAGTTGTAAGCCTTCCAGAGTTCCAATAGTTCTATCAGGTAGATTCTGTCAGTGTAATTGTTGTCATGGTAGGGAGACAGATTCCTGGTGCTTCCTACTCTGCAGACTTCCCAACTTCATTTTAAGCTCTAGAACTATTTGGATTTTATTTTTATGGCTAGTATGATGTAGAAATCTTTTGGACTTTTTTTTCCATATGGACAACCAAATGTCCCAGACTCATTAGTGAATAATACACTTTTTTCCCATTGATCTCCAAACTGTATTGTCAGATATTACTCCTGAATATGTGTGAGTATGTTTCTGCACTTTTTATTGTGCTCCAGTGCTCTTTGTCTATCCTTGTGTCAATAACAGTTTTAATTGCTGTGGTTTCATAGTGTCTTCATATATGGTAGAACAGATTGTCTCATTGTGTTCTTATTTATTGGTGTTTTGAACTATTCTTTATTCTTGGCTTTTGCTTTTGTATAAAATTTTAGAATCAGGTTTTCAAGTTCTTTGGAAAGCCCAGTTGGGATTTTTTAAATTAAAATTGTATCCTGTTTGTAGATTAATTTGATAGAATTTTTACTGTACTGAATATTTCTATTCATGTACATAGTATATTCCTTCATTTATTTAGATTTTGTTTATGTCTTTCAATAGTTTAAAAGCTCTCCTTGAAGGGATGGCTTTTATTTGTTAGATTTATTATTTTCCTTGTATTTTTTAGTTGCTATGATTTTTCCTTGTTATATTTTTTACTAGCTATTAATAAAAATGCAATTGAGTTTTACATATTTATCTCATATCTAGCAACCTTGCAAAACTCTCTTATTAATATTTGTGTGTGTGTGCGTGTGTGTGTGAGAGAGAGAGAGAGAGAGAGAGAGAGAGAGAGAGAAAGGGACAGAGAGAAAGAGTGCATGTGTGAGAGTTGGGAAGGGGCAGAGAGAGAAAGAGAGAGAATCCCAAGTAGGCTCCATGCCCAGCACAGAGCCCAACATGGGGCTCTATCCTATGACCATGAGATCATGCCCTGAGCCCAAATCAAGAGTCAGATGTTTAACCAAAAAGCCAGCCAGGTGCTCCTTATTAATTTTAATGACCTGTCTTTGATTCTGTAGAATTTTCTATGTAATGAAGCATACCACCTACAATATTGACAGCTTTATTCATTCCTTTTTAGTCTTTATCTTTTAAGTCTTTTTCTTATCTTAGAACATTCTCCTTTTTTCCTAAATAAAAGTTTTTTTTAATTATATGGAATTATAATTCATTTAATTATATGGAATTATAATTCATTTTCTGTATTTATTGAAATAATCATATGGTTCTTATTCTTTAATTTGTTCCTGTGTTTAATTACATTAAGGTATCTTTTGTGTTGAAGTGATCCTGCCTTCCTAGAATAAGCCAAGACATACTGTATTACCTTTTTAAATATGTTGCTAGATTTTCTAATTTTTAAAAAATATTTTCAAGCATGCTTATAATCAATATTCCCTTTTCATACTTACTTCGTCTGAATTTCAATATATCAAGTCTATATTAACTTTATGAAATGAGTGGAAGATGATTCTTTCTTTCTTTTTTTTTTTTTCCTATTCTCTAGAAGAGTTTATATAAAATTAGATTGATCCAGTTTGGGAAAACTAGTTTATTAAAACTGCTGTTTACTTTATAGTAAGATTTTGAACTATTTTTTTTTAAGTTTATTTATTTATTTTTATAGAGAGACAGAGACCACGTGAGTGGGGAAGGGACAGAGAGAGGGAGACAGAGAATCCCAAGCAGGCTCCATACTGTCCATGCAGAGCCCAACATGGGACTCGAACTCACAAAACCATGAGATGGTGACCTGAGCCGAAACCAAGAGTCAGATGTTTAACTGACTGAACCACCCAGGTGCCCCAAGATTTTGAACTATTGATTTAGCTTCAGTATGGGTTTTGGAACAATTAAAGCTTTTTATTTCTTCTTGATTCAGTTTTAGTAATTTGTATTTTTCTTGGAATCTGTCCATACATCAGCTTAGCATAAGGTTGTTCTTAATTATCTGTTATTTTCTCTGCTTAATGTTGTGTTTTCCTTATTATATCTTTTATTGTTTAATCTCTCCTTTTTTCTTTATATTTACTTAATTTCCATGTATCTCTATTATTTTATTTTTTTACTTTCTTTGATTTTATTCTATATTCTCTTTTTAACTTAAAAAGTTGGATACTGAGCTCACTGATTTTCAGCTTGTCTTCTTGTATCCTATATATGTTGATATGCAGTAGATTAATTTTCATTTAGTTTCAAGTATTTTAAATGTCTACAATGATTTGTACCATGGTACAAATTTGGTATGGATTTTTAGGGCATCTGGCTGGCTCACTCAGTAGAGCACGCAACTCTTGATCTCAGGATCATGGGTTCAAACCCTATGTTGCATGTAGAGATTAAAATAAAATCTTTAAAAAAAAGAAAGAAAGAATGGATTTTTCTAAATTTTGTTACTTATGTGATACTTAATTTTACTCTAGTTAATATTATATAGCAGTACCACTTTCAGTGGTCATAAAAATGTTCTGTGTCTGTACTGTCCAATATGGTAGTCACTAGCCATGTATATCTTTTGAAGGGTTGAAGTATGGCTAGTGAGAATGAAGACCAAAAATTTACTTTTATTTAATTGTAGTCAGTTTAAACAGCCTCATGTGGTTAGTTGCTACAGTATTGAGCTGTTCATGTTTATACTCATGCTGTGAACTTTGTCGAAACTTACTTTGTCGTCCTAGTACATGTTTAATTTTTATAGATTTCCACAAAATCCTGGAAAGCATTTTATGTTTTCTAATTTTTGATGGACTGTGCTTATATATGTTTGCTAGCTCAAGCTTATTTTTTTTTAAAGAAGAGTGAATGAATGGGTTTATTTTAAAGACAAATAAGTTAATATAAATAAAGTATTTAAAGGTTGCATTTGCTGTCAAATCACTTTAAAAAATTTTGAATTTCAGTAGAGCTAAAATATAGTGTTATATTAGTTTTGGATGTACATTGTAGTGATTCAATAATTCTATATAGTTTAAGCTTATTAAATGTATATTCATGTTTTCCATACTCTGATTTCTGGACTGTTTGATCTATCAGATACTGATGTCTGATAGATACTTTAAAAATCTGATAGAGGGGTGCCTGGGTGGCTCGGTCGGTTGAGCATCCGACTTCGGCTCAGGTCATGATCTCACGGTCCGTGAGTTCGAGCCCCGCGTCAGGCTCTGTGCTGACAGCTCAGAGCCTGGAGCCTGCTTCAGATTCTGTGTCTCCCTCTCTCTCTGCCCCTCCCCTGCTCATGCTCTGTCTCTGTCTCAAAAATAAATAAATGTTAAAATAAATAAATAAATAAATAAATCTGATAGAAATTTTAAAAGATGATAGTGGATTTGTCAATTTCCCCTTGGTCTGTCAAGCTTTTATTGACTTTTGAGCTGTGTTGTTAGGTGCACATGAATATGGACTTCTTACATTTTCCTGAAGAATTGAACCTTTTATTCCTATCTAGTGATCCTCTTTATCTTAAGGAATGCTTTTTGCCCCAAAGTCCATTTTGTTTGATATTAATATAGATGCTTCATGTTTCTTTTGCTGATTTAGTTTGTGAGCATACTGAGCAGAATTGGCTGGAGTAGGAGGCTGACTAGATCACACAAAACAAATCGTCTTGTCCATCTGATTTTTGAGTACCTTCTCTGCAGTGAATGCCGTCTGGTGAGCATTCACATGGAACTGACTATACTTATATTCCATGCCCATTCCAAAGGTCCAGACACATACTTCTTTGAAATACCTGACCATCTGCCCAAAATGTTAGCTACTGTCTGTGAATTAGAACAGTGCCATACCTTTGGCCATGTGCTACAAGCCTCATGGGTTCTGTCTGCTCTCATATCTATCCGTTCTACTAGAAGACAGTGTAAGTTTCTTCTTTGCTGTCTCTTCCAGAGGTCATGAGTGCCTTTCATGGGCAAAATCTAAATCAGAAATCTAAGATGCGATTATAAGAACTGTAGTATTTTACTTCCCACACTTATAGTCTCTGCAAATTAGAACGGTGGAGATAGTCCTGAACATGACACAGTTGATATTCAGCAGAAAGGGTAACCAAAATTTTCCGAATAGCTGACTCAAAGATGATTAAAGGCCCAGACAATTGCTGAGAAACCAAATACTTCTAAAATTGACTTTTTTCAGTGACTATACATGCAGGTGTATTTGTTTGTTTGCCTTAATGGAAATGATACTTCCCATTTGCTTTTTTTCTTAAAATAGGTGAACATATTTTCTTATGATTAGGTATTTTTCAATCACATGATTTAAGATGGGTCCATATTTTGCATAGCATAGCCATGACATAATTTATTTCCGTTATCCTACAGTTAGGCATTTAGATTGTTTCCAATTTGTCATTCTATAAATAATGCTATAATGAACCTTTATGTAGACAAATACATATGCACAGTCTCGATAATTTCCTTAGGATAAATTCCTGGAAATGGAATTGTTTTATTAAAGGGTATGTACATTTTTTAATGTTTTTGAATGTTTCCAACTCTATGTGTACAGTTGACCCTTGAACAACATGGGTTTTAACTGTGCTAGTAACACTTAGATGCAGAGGTTTTTTTGATAACAGTATATAAATGTATTTTCTCTTCCTTCTGATTTTATTAATTACATCATCTTTTCTCTACCTTTACTGTAATATTACAGTATATAATAGCTATGGGATAGAAAATGTGTGTTAATTGACTTATTATTGGTAAGGCTTCTGGCCAACAGTAGGCTATTAGTAGTTAAATTTTGGGACAGTCAAAAGTTATATGTGGATTTTTGAGCATGTGGGGGGTTGGCACCCCTAATATTGTTCAAGGGTCAACTGTTTATATTTTTTTAACCATTGTAAGTTATGATAGCCAAAAACTTTATCTCCTTTAGTTAGTATTTTATCGGGGCACCTGGGTAGCTCAGTTGGTTAAGCATATGACTCTTGATTTCGGTTCAGGTCATGATTTCGTGGTCATGGGATCGAGTCCTACATCAGGCTCCAAGCTGAGGGTTGAACCTGCTTGGGCTTCTCTCTCTCTGCCCCTCCGCTGCTCATGCACATGTGCTCTCTTTCTCTCAAAATAAATAAATAAATAAATAAATAAATAAATAAATAAATATATATTTTTTAAAAATTAGCATTTATTCAGTTACTAGTAAGACTGAACTTTTCCCTCTATGTCTCTTACCCATTAGTATTTCTTCTTAAATGTTTATTCATTTTTGAGAGAGAGAGAGAGGGCGAGTGCACGCAGGGGTGGGGAGGGGCAGACACAGAGAGGGACAGAGTATCTGAAGCTGGCTCTGCGCTGACAGCAGAGAACGTGATGCTGGGCTGGAACTCACACACCGTGAAATTGTGACCTGAGCTGAAGTCGGACACTCAACTGACGCAGCCACCCTGGCACCCCAGTATTTCTTTTTATCTGTTACTTACCTTTCTATTTAAGTCTTCTCACGTGTGTGTGAATATATATGACACACACACATACACACAGTGCCTGAATCATGATGGCATTCTTCTAGAGGCATCCATTGAATAGTTTATGGAATGCTTTTGTATTTAAAATAAATAAACAGACTGTTAAGTGATTTACTTATTTCTTCTAAGATTCTGAAGTTGTAGGACCTGCATTATTCCTTGAAATCCTCTTCCTTAAGGGTATTGCTAGCCGAACAGTCTGAGAGTCAGCATGGTAGTGTTCTGAGATCTATGTGTAATCATCTCATTGTAGTTCATAGCTCTGCTCTTGCTTAAACATTTTTAAGAGATTCATTTTTGTGAGTTATGTTTTGTTTTTGTTTCCTTAACCCATTTTGTCCCTTTCTATATGAACTCCCTTTGTTGTGATTTTGGAAATCATTCTGGGTCATTCAGACAAATGTTTTCAGTCACTTTTCAAGTTTATTTGTTCAAAAGAGATTTTACAGTGTAAGAAAATATATTTCCTTTTAATTTCAGTTGCTAAGAAACCGTTTCCTAGGTGCTATGTCTTTTCTCTGTAAAGGCTCCAATGTCCTCATAGTTCATCATCTTGTGGGGTTTAATTTTTGCTGGAAAGATGAAGTATAGATTTTTTTTCAAAGTTTACAGTCAAGAAAATTAGAAATACATAATCCCAACATCTCCAATATATTAAAATGATTATTTTCCATATTTAAAATTTTTGAAGATTCCCTTTCAACATATATAAATTTATAGCTGGGTGGCGAGCTTCCAGTGATTTAGAATATCACGTAGAATGGAAAAGTCCTAGAAATCTTTATTGAACATAAAATCCACTATATGAGAAGATGAAACAGTATATATATTTTTTAGTTTTCCCCTTGTGAGCCATACATTTGTATCATCCATAGTAAAATGTTAATTCCCATCTGGTTTTCTTCTATCCTGTTGTCTGCCTCTTTCCCTTTTAAAAATTTGCATAGTGTTCAGGGAATTGAAACAAATTTAGTTTAGCAAAACATATTTAAGAGGGTAAAAATCTGGTGCTAAAGAAACTTGGCATGCATTCTAAAGGATTTTTAGGTTCTTTATAACAAAGATAATCTTGATTTCTTGGTTGAAATGTAGTTATGAACAATGAGTCAAGCACATAACATTTATTCTTAATAGTACTGTGCATCTCAATACTTTTTCAGAACTACTTTATATTAATGTAAATATGTATTGGGTACCTACTGTGTGAGCTTCCATTTAAAAGTTTTTTTTTTTTTTTTTTTTTTTTTGTCAAGAAGTACAAACATGAGTAAGACAGTTTCCATTCTCCAGAAATTTTTAGGCTGTGATTTCAATTTTGACCTTTTTAATAGGAACTGAAGTTTTTCTAGTTTAACAGTTTTATTGAGCTATAATTATATACTATACAATTCACTCATTTAAAGTGTACAATTCAGAGGCTTTTAGTTTATTCAGAGTTGTGCATTCATCACTCAGTTTTAGACCATTTCATTAGCCCCAAAAGAAAACTTGCATCACCTCCTAATCCCCTCCTGCTCTCCAGTCCTAGGCAACCACTCATCTACTTTCTGTCTCTATAAATTTACCTATTCCTGGCATTTTATATAAATGGGATCATACAGTATGTGGCACTTTGTGACCCCTTATTTAACATTGTGTTTTCAAAGTTTATCCATGTTGTAGCATATGTTGGTTCTGCATTTCTTTTTATTGCTGAATAGTATTTCATTGAATGGATATACCATATTTTGTTTATCTGTTTATCAGTTGATAGATATCTGGGTTGTAGCTTATCTAAATACGTATTTTATATGTCAATATTTATTAGCGTAAATATATGTATAGATTGATGGTTATGATAGTTTCAGATAGGAAGCCTTTCTTAACTTTAGATGAGATGCAAACTAATGACTATGTATTTATAAATATTCCACAGATGCATTCTATTTTATTATTCATTCTACTTAATAAAAATTATTTCTGTTTTTAGAAGTTTTCTTACCAAAAAGGAATTTTTAATATGGTGTTTTGCCTACATTGGATTTTTTAAAATGTTCTTTATTTATTTTGAAGAGGGGGAGTGGCAGAGAGAGGGAGAAAGAGAATCCTAAGCAGGCTTCACACTATCAGCATAGAGCTTCACTTCACAAACTGTGAGATCATGATCTGAGCCGAAATCACGAGTCAGTCACTTAACCGACAGAGCCATGCAGGGCGTCCCTGTTTTGCCTACATTATAATGAGACTTCTTCCCATAAACCACTTCATTATTTTATAGTCATGATTCAGATATTCGTTTTATTTTACAGTATACTTACATCACACTTAATATATAATTTCCCTTTTCTTCATTAAGTCCATATGTAGCTCTTCAAAGGGCTTAAGCATATAAACCAAAAGTTCAGAGTTATCTATCTCATTCACTCCTAGTACACAAAGGTAGAGTAGAAAAGGATAATCATATACAAACATCTACTGAAGTCTTTTTCTCTCATCCCCAATATTTACTTTGTTGCAGATCCGTGCTTATCTCAGTCTGTTGATGTCACCCCTTACCACCTTCCCAGCCTGCTCCATCCATACCGTACTCCTTCTGTTCCTTCAGCATGCCAACACATTCTTCTTACACACTATACACATTGTTTTGTACCTTGAGTTATTTTTCACATTATATATTTGTAACTGTTTCAAATGAGCTCCCTTATTCTTTACAACTACCTTAGGTTCACAGGTGGATAAACCATAGTTTATTATTCAGTCTCTTGCTGGTGGGCATTTACATTGCTTCTAATATTTTGCTTGTGTATGAGTATATCTGCAGGATGAATTAATTTATTATTTTAATTTTACTTATTTACTTATTTTTTGACTTGTAGCAAAAATTACTGTCAAACTCCACTCATTGGGCCAGAAGGGACCCTCGTGGTGTTAGTGATAGACTTGTCCTTCCTATAGCACACTACCTACACTTGTGAGTTCATCAGGATGAATTCTTTTAAATAGTATTGCTGGGTCAAGGAGTATGTTCATTGTATTTTTGATAATTATTTGCCAAATTGTTGTCTAAAGATGTTATATATATTTTAATTCCCACCTGCAATGCATGAGGATACAAATTTACATCCCAACCAATGAAAAGATTTATCATACTTCTTATGTTTGTGAATCAGATATATGTAAAAAGTATTGATCTATCTTTTAAATAAAATTTTGATTTTAACTTAAAGTAGTATTAATCAATTGAAATAAATTAAAATTTAATTTTAATTAAATGAATATGTTTTCATATGTGTGGAACCATTTGATACTGTGGTTTTTCTCAACTTCTTATTTGTATCCTTTGTCCACATTTCTTATTTCACATTTAGGTCTAAGATTTGTTTGGGACTGATTTTTATTCATAGTGAGAACAAGGGGTGAGGGTTCATTTTTTCCTCCATAGGAAGATCCACTGACTTAGCATTGTTTTTGGAAAAGATTATCCTTTCTTCACTTATTGCAGTGGCACCTTTGTTGCGTCAGATGATAGTATATGTGTGGATTTGTTTCTGAAATCTCTAGTCTTTTCTATTTGTCTACTTGTCTATCCTTGTGACAGTTGCACTCTGTTTTCACTACTGTAGATTTTAAAAATCTGTTGGTGTCTGTTAGTGTAAATCCCCCAAATTCTTCTTCAAGATTGTGTTTCTTATTTTCCACTCTTTGCCTTTCCATTTGAGCTTGTTAATCTATATAAGAAGGCTTTATACAAGAAAGAAACTTGCTAATTTGTAGAAGAAAGATTACTGAGAATTTGTTGGTATTGTAACCAAACTGTAGATCACTGGGGAACATGGACACATTTATAATACAGTCTTTTTTAAAAAAAATTTTTTTAAATGTTTTTATTTACTTTTGAAGGAGAGAGAGAGAGACAGAGCATGAGCAGGGGAGGAGCAGAGAGAGAGAGAGGGAGACACAGAATCCGAAGCAGGCTCCAGGCTCTGAGCTGTCAGCACAGAGCCCGATGCGGGGCTCAAACTCACAAACTGTGAGATCATGACCTGAGCCGAAGTCAGACGCTTAACCAACTGAGCCACCCAGGCGCCCCTATAATACAGTCTTCTAATCTGAGGACATGTATATACCTCTTTCAATAATGTTTTCTATTTTTCTGTAGAGGTCTTAAATATCTTCCACTGCAATTCAGTGATACATTGGAACAGCTCATACTAGCTCCTGAGAGCTGATCAGGTGCATATCTTCCCGGTTCCACATTCAGTGAGTCTCACTGGTAGATAGAAATGAGCCATGGTGGTAGTATTTATATCACAGAAACTGGCAAACACTACAAATCAGGATTTCCCCATACCTACCTACTGCTAAGGGATGGTTGTTAAATATTTATCAGCACATCAGTTAGATTTATTACTAGATCTGTCAGGTTTTATACTGGTATATAAATGATATTTTTATTATTATTTTTAAACGTTTATTTATTTTAGAGAGAGAGTAAGTGCAAGCCGGGTAGAAGCAGAGAGAGAGGTGGACAGAGGATCTGGAGTAGGCTCTGTGCTGACAGCAGAAAGCCTGATACAGGGCTTGTACTCACAAACCATGAAATCATGACCGCTTAACCAACCGAGCCACCCAGGCGCCCCAATGATATTTTTATTATTAAAACTGAAATTATAAGGGCGCCTGGGTGGCTCAGTCGGTTGGGTGTCCCACTTGGGCTCAGGTCATGTTCTTACAGCTCGTGAGTTCGAGCCTCGCGTCAGGCTCTGTGCTGACAGCTCAGAGCCTGGAGCCTGCTTGGGATTCTGTGTGTGTGTCTCTCTCTACCCCTCCTCCGTTCATGCTCTGTTTCTCTCTGTCTTGAAAATAAATAAAACTTTTAAAAAAATAAAATGAATGTATAATGTACACATGATAAAATTTATGTCCTTATTTTCTGTCCATATATTTTCCTTAGTGAAGCATTGGTTCACGTCTTTTGCCCATTTTTAAATTGGGTTA
Source organism: Panthera leo (assembly GCF_018350215.1). Classification (NCBI taxonomy): domain Eukaryota; kingdom Metazoa; phylum Chordata; class Mammalia; order Carnivora; family Felidae; genus Panthera; species Panthera leo. Next base: position 97,916,138 of record NC_056684.1, read on the forward strand.
TTTATTTCATTATTATTGAAGAGGATTGATGTTAATTCTTTAAATGTTTGGTAGAAGCCATCTGGTCCTGGAGTTTTCTGTGATAGAAGTTTTTTGATTACTGATTCAATCCTTTTACTTGTTATTGCTCTGTTCAGTTTGTTCCTGTTTCTTCCTGATTCAGTCTTGGTAGGTTGTACATTTTTAGAAATGTATGCCATTTCTTCTAGGTTATGTAATTTGTTGATATAAAATTGTTCATAGTAGGGGCGCCTGGGTGGCTCAGTCGGTTGAATGTCCGACTTCGGCCCAGGTCATGATCTCACGATTCGTGGGTTTGAGCCCTGTGTGGGGCTCTGGGGTGACAGCTCAGAGCCTGGAGCCTGCTTCGGATTCTGTGTCTCCCTCTCTCTCTTCCCCTCCCCCACTCATGCTCTGTCTCTGCCTCTCAAAAATAAAGAAACGTAATAAAAAATTTTTAAAAATAATAAAATTGTTCATAGTAGTCTCTTCTAATTCTGTGTGTTTTTGTAGTGTCAGTTGTAATTTTTCCTCTTAATTTCTAATTTTATTTGAGTCTCTTCTGTTTTTCTTAGTCTAGGTAAAGGTTTGTCCATTTTAGCTTTTTTAAGAACCAGCTCTTAGTTTCATTGTTTTTTCTATTGGTTTTTTTTTTTTTTTTTTTTTGGTCTCTATTTTATTTATTTCTGCTCTGATCTGTAGTATTTCCTTCCTTCTGCTAACTTTGGGCTTAATTTGTTTTTCATTTTCTAGTTCCTTAAGGTGTAAAGTTAGGTTGTTTCTTGAGATCTTTCTGATTTCTTAATATAAGAAACCTTTTATATATATAAACTATAAACTTTCCTCTCAGAACGCTTTTACTGTCTCCCAGAGTATTTGATATGTTCTATTTCATTTTCATTTTTTTTTTGAGATAATTTTTTATTTCCCTTTTGATTTCTTCTTTGATCCAGTATTCTGTTTAGAAGGGTGTTGTTTAGGGGCACCTGGTGGCTCAGTGGGTTAAGCATACAACCCCGGCTCAGGTCATGATTTTGCAGTTCAAGTCCCACATCGACTCTCTGCTGTCAGCACAGAGCCCACTTTGGATCCTCTGTCCTTCCCTCTCTCTCTGCCCCTCCCCTGCTTGCACTCTGTCTTTCTCAAAATAAATAAATTTCTAAAAAGAAAAGAAGTGTGCTGTTTAGTTTCCACACATTTGTCAATCTTCTCATTTTCCTCTTGTTGATTTCTAGTTTGATACCATTGTCAGAGAAGATAGTTAGCATGATTTCAGTGTTCTTTTTATTTTATTTTTTTAAGTTTATTTATTTTAAGAGAGGCTGAGAGAGCATGAGCGGGGGAGGGCAGAAAGAGAGAGAGAGAGAGAGAGAGAGAGAGAGAGAATCTGAAGAAAGCTTTGAGCTGCCAGCTCAGAGCCCAACATGGGGCTCTAACTCATGAAAGTGTGAGGTCATTACCTGAACTGAAATCAAGAGGCTGATGCTTACCTGGCTGAGCCACCCAGGCACCCCTTGATTTCCGTGTTCTTAAACTGGACAAAATTTATTTTGTAGCCTATCATATGAGCTATCTTGGAGAATTTGCCACGTGCATTTGAAAAGAGTGCATATTCTGCTGCTGTTGGAAGAAATGTTCAAGTCCGTTTGTTCTGAAGTATGGTCCATATCAATATCTGCTTATTGATGTTCTGTCTGGACAATCTATCCATTGCTGAAAGTGGAATATTGAAGCCTCCTGAAATGATCTTATTGTTATCAACTTCTCCCTTAAGATCAGTTACTATTTGCTTAATATATTTTGGTGCTTGGCTGTTGGGAGCATATGTATTTATGCTCTGATGTGCTGACCTGTTTATCATTATTACTGACCTTCTTTGTCTCTTGTTACACTTTTTGACTTGAAGTGTATTTTGTCTGATGTAAGTATGGCTATGCCCACCTTCTTTTTGTTTCCATTTGCTTGGAATAGCATCTTCCATTCTTTTTGAGCCTAGGTGTGTCTATAGACAAAAGAGTGTCCTGTAGGCAGCATATAGTTGGGTCCTGTTTTTTGTTTTTTTAAATCCACCTAGCTACTCTATGCCTTCTGGTTGGTGAGTTTAATTCATTTACATTAGGGTGATTATAGATATGCAAAGATTTACACTGCCATTTTATATTTTGCCTTCTTGTTATTTTTCTCTCCACTGTTTATTTTTCCTTTTGTTTTTGTCTGCCTTTACAAGTTAGTGGTTTTCCATGGTGCTGTGCTCAGTCTCCTGGTTTTGTTTTTTTGTTTTTTTTTTTTTTCATATCACTGCTTTAGGTTTTGCTTTGTGCTTAAGTTTATTTATTTATTTATTTATTTATTTTAATGTTTATTTATTTTTGAGACAGAGAGAGACAGAGCATGAATGGGGGAGGGGCAGAGAGAGAGGGAGACACAGAATCAGAAGCAGGCTCCAGGCTCTGAGCCATCAGCCCAGAGCCTGACACGGGGCTCAAACTCACGAACCGTGAGATCGTGACCTGAGCTGAAGTCGGACGCTCAACCGACTGAGCCACCCAGGCACCCCAAGTTTATTTATTTTAAGAGAGGCTGAGAGAGCATGAGCAGGGGAGGGCAGAAAGAGAGAGAGAGAGAGAATCCAAAGAAAGCTTTGAGCTGCCAGCTCAGAGCCCAACATGGGGCTCTAACTCACAAATAAATAAACTCAATTAAGTTTACATAAAACATTTCATAGATTAAAAAGTCTTTGGTCATAACAATTTATCTTTATTCGCCTATAAAAGTACCATCCTTTAACTCTTCCTTTTTTTTTATTTTTGATGTCAAAATTTTTCCTTATATGCTATGATTTTATTACCAAGTTGTAACTATAGTTATTTTTAATGCTCTTTTCATTTAACTGTTATACTGTAAGAGTTTAATATACAATTGTAAAAAAAGTTTCCTATTTCTGTTACCTTAATCAGTTTTGTGTACTTTTGTCTTTTTGTTTTAGCTTGAAGAATTCCTTTCAACATTTCTTACAAGGCAGGTCTAGTGGTGGTAGAATGAACTCTTATCTTTTGCTTGTCTAGAAAAAATTTTATTTCTCTTTCATAGCTGAAAGATCATTTTTTCAGATAGAGTCTTCTTGGCTGGCAGTTTTTATTTTAAATACGCCATTCCACTCTCTCCTGGCCTATAGAGTTTCTGCTGAGAAATCTGCTGATTGACTGATGGGATTCCTTTGTAAGTTACTGTCTTCCCCTGGATACTTAAAAAAAATTTTTTTTAAGCTTATTCATTTATTTTGAGAGAGAGAGTGTATACATAAGCAAGGAAGGAGCAGAGAGAGTGGGAGAAGGAGAGAATCTCAGGCAAGCCATGCACTGATGGTACAGAGCCCTATGTAGGGCTCAAACTCATGAACTGTGAGATCATGAAGTGAGCCAAAATCAAGAGTTGGATACTCAACTGACTGAGCCACCCAGGTGCCCCTTCCCTGGCTACTTTTAAAATTCTTTATTTTCATTGATTTTTGGTAATCTTAATATGTATCTTAGAGAAGTTCTTTTTGTGTAATAAGTTATTCTATTGGCTTCATGGATTTGTATATACAGTTCTTTCCCCAGATTTGGAAGGTTCTCAGCTATTTTTTTAAAATAAACTCTGCCCCCTTCTCTCTCTCTTCTCATTCTGATATACCCATTCTTCTTAGGTTGACTTTTCTAATGGGTCTGGTGGTTCTCATAGTATTTTTTCACTTTTAAAAAATCTTAGTTCTCTCTCCTCTTCCACCTGAGTCTTTTTTTTTTTTTTTTAAGTAAGCCCTACACCCAATATGGGCTTGAACTCACAACCCCAAAATCAAGGGTCTCATGCTTCATCAACTGAGACAGCCAGGCACCCCACCGGAGTCACTTCAAGATTCCTATCTTCTAGCTTACTCATTCTTTCTTCTATCTGATCTCTATTTCCAATGCATTCTAATACATTCTTCATTTCATTTACTGAGTTCTCCAGCTCCAGAATTGCTTTTTTTTTTTTTTTTTTTTTTTTTAAGGATTTCAGTCTCAGGGCACCTGGGTGGCTCAGTTGGTTGAGCATCCGACTTCAGCTCAGGTCATGATCTCACAGTTTGTAAGTTCGAGAACCACATTGGGCTTGCTGCTGTCAGTGTGTCAGCACAGAGCCTGCTTTGGATCCTCTGTCCACACACCCCCTCTACCCCTCCCCTGCTTATACTCTCCCCAAAATAAATAAATAGTTTTTAAAAAGAATTTCAATCTCTTTGGTAAAGTACTCCTTCTGTTCATTCATTTTATTTCTGATATCATTGTATTGCCTTTCTGAGTTTTCTTGTAGCTCATTGAATTTCTTCATAACAGCAATTTTGAATTCTTTGTCAGATCACAGTATTCCCTTCCATGTCTTTGGATTTGGTTGCTGGAAAATTGTCATTTTCTTTTTACAATGCCATATTAATATGACTTTTTCATGTTGTTTGATGAAAAGTGCCTCTGCTACCACATTCGAAGTTGCAGATACCTTTCTCATTTAGGCAAGGTTTTATTTGCTTTGATTCAAACAGTTCAATAGATTTGGTAATTAGAAGTCTTCCTTTTGTTTTCCAGAAGGTGGTGCTATAGCACATGTTTTTGGTTTCCTTGACAAGAGCTTACAGCTGCTAAAGTTAGGAGCATTGATATATATATTATGTTTATTTATTTATATATATAAAGCTAGAAGAGGGGGAAAAAGGGTGGGTGGCTTTAGAGGTAGGAAATGTGTACTTAGCACTTGGAATTTGGGGTTGTCCATAGCTGGAAGCCAGCCTAGTAGGGACTCCTTGAATGGAGGGATTTGGGTCTCAGAGGTCCCTGTGTGGTCCTTTTGTCAGAACCCTGGGGCAGACAGCAGGAGACATTTTTCTTCAGTTCTCTTTGCCTACTTCTTTTTCCTTTCTGTCTCCCCCTTTACTGCATTTTTACCTCAGAGAGAGCAAAGGTCCCTCCAGCTGCAGAATGCAGAACCAGCCTGGCAGACCCCCACTCATTGCCTTTACAATGTACCTCTTTAAAGGCTTATGCTTCCCAGCTAATGTACTTGATGCTGGAGGCTCTATAGCCCTAGGTTCCATGACTTCCTCTCTCTCCCTGCAGCCTCCTCTGTGGTCCAGTCCACCCACTTTTTGGTGCACAGATGAATGGATCTCTTGGGTGTTCTAGTATGTTGTGGAGAGGCTCTTTTTTTCTTTCTCTTTTTCTTTTGTTATAGATGTCCAGTTAGTTTTAAATCAAAGAGGTGAGAAACTCATGAGGAAGGGCTCATGTCACCATGATGCTGATGTCATTCTCCTCATATTATTTTTTAAATATCTGTAGGATCTGTAGTGATATCTCTTTGTCATATCTGGTATTATTGATATGTGATTTTATCTTTTATTTTCTTTGAATTGTCTTAAATTATTAAATCATTCTGGTTGATCTCTATTTCTGGTTCATTGATTTCCCACATCTTTATTCCTACTTTTTCTTTTCTTTGAATTTAATAAGCAATTCTTTTTCTTACTTAGGATTAATATTAGATTATGCTTCTTCAAGCATATTTTCTATTAAATGCATTTCAAAGTGTAAATTTCCTCTCAGCAAGTTTCTGATATGTTATATTTTAACTATCTTTGTATAATTAAAATACTACACTCCAACTTATTGATTCTAATACTTATATGGAAAGAGTCAAAACACCCCCAACTGTTAATAATTAGAAGATAGGACCAGCTTGCACTACTATATGTAATGACTTTTCATAAAGCTATTTTGATTAAGATAGTATAATATCACTGATGAATAGGTTACGTTCATTAGATTATTTAGTTTACAACATTTTCTAATTTCCATTATATTTTCTTTTATCCAGAGGTATTTAGAAATTTACTGCTTAATTTCAATGTATTTAGGAATTTTCTAAATATAGAGTTATTGATTTCTAGTTTAATTTCTTTATTATTAGAGAACACATTTTTTGCAATATTTTAATAATTTGGAATGTGCTAACATCTGATATATGAACCAGTACATGATCTATTTGGTAAATATCCCATATGAACTTTAAAAGAATGCATGGTTTTGCAATTAGATGTCAAACTGGTCAGGTTGGCTAATGATACTATTTAAATCTTCTACATCTTTACTGACTTTTTCTTTTAAGTTTTAGACAATGGAGAAAAATTCCTAGAAAGATAAAATGGACCAAAATTTTTCTCAAGAAGAAATGTAAAACTTTATTAGTACTAATGTAACTATTGCATCATAAGTATAATGAAATTGAGGTAACAGTTAAAAGTCATCTCACAAAAAAACAATAGGCCCAGACAGTTTTATAGGCAAGATCTATCAAAATTCTAAAGAACTGTTTGCTCTAATTTTTAAACATTTTTAAAAATATTTATTTTTGAGAGAGACAAAGAGCGTGAGTAGGGGAGGGGCAGAGAAAGAGGAAGACACAGAATCTGAAGCAGGCTCCAGCACTCTGAGCTGTCAGCACAGAGCCTGACATGGGCTTGAACCCACAACCATGAGATCATGACCTGAACCAAAGTCCAGCGCTTAACCTACTGAGCCACCCAGGCGCCCCTCTAATTTTTATTACAAACTCTTTTTGAAGATAGAAAAGAAAGCATTTGCTAATTCATTTTATAAAGCTAATGTCACATGGAATATTATACTTGCCAAAGACAAAAATGAGAATGGAAAATTGTAAATTCAATTCATTTGTGAATATAGATGCACAATTCCTAAACAAGATTTTCATGAACTGAATCAATAGTATATAATAAGATATTGCACCTTGAAAATATTAGGTTTATACAAAAACTTAAAGATATATTACTTACTACATTAACAGAGTAGAGGTGGAAAACCAGATGATCATCTCAATAGGTTCAGAAAAGATATATGATAAAATTCATTTTCCATTTATGATTTTTGAAAACTTACAGTAAACCAGTAGAGGAGAAGTTCCTTAATATGGTAAGGTAAAGTGTACCTACCAAACCAAACTATAACAAATATGAACTCAAATATTGGAAGCACTCCCATTAAAATCAGATAGTTATGGTCACTAAAATCAGAAGTCATGTCTGCTACTACTGTTGCTATTCAACATTGTATTGAATGTCCAATGATACAAGAAAAAGAAAAGAAATACATAAGGATTAAAAAAGTAGAAATAAAACTCATTATTTCTACAACTGATTTTTGTTTCTACATTAATAAAACCCCCAAATGTCTAAGAATTTATAGGGAATGGTAGTTTAATAAATGTTTCAATATGAGGCTGATCTATTAAAGTCAGTTACTCTTTGCCCAAGCAACAACTATAAAACATAATTAAAAACACAACAATGAAACCAGTTATAGTTAGCAACAAAAACTAATGTATCTAGCAATAAATGTCACAAAACTACTTTCCTCAGCACCCCAAATTATAAAAAGTTTATTGAAGGAGATTAAGAGAAATATCTCATGCTTACAGGTTGGAAGACATTATCATAACAGTATTGAGTCCTTTCAAATTGATCCATAAATTTAATATAACTTCAAAAAATTCAGCTAACACTTTGATTCTAATATTTATATGGAAAGGGTCAAAATAGCTAAGACTGATGATAATTAGAAGAATAAAGGGGCGCCTGGGTGGCTCAGTCGGTTGTGTTCGATTTCGACTCAAGTCATGATCTCACAGTTTGTGAGTTTGAGCCCCACATCCAGCTCTGTGCCCACAGCTCAGAACCTGGAGCTTGCTTTGGATTCTGTGTCTCCCCCTCTCCCTGCCCCTCCCCCACTCGCACTCTGTCTCTCTCTGTCAAAAATAAGTAAACATTAAAAAAAATTGTTTTTAAAAGAATATGGCTGGGGTACCTGGGTAGTTCAGTTGGTTAAGCGACTGACTCTTGATTTTGGCTCAGGTCATGATCTCATGGTCGTGAGACTAAGCCCCCACATTGGGCTCCCATGCTGACAGCATGGAGCCTGCTTGAAATTCTATATCTCCATCTCTCTCTCTGCCCCTCCCCCCCCCCAAATTAGGTAAACATCAAAAAAAAAAAAAAGGAATATGGTCGTACTATATCGGACTTTTATAAAGCTTTTTTGATTAAGATAGTATACTGTTGGTGCTGATACAGACAAATTGTTGAATGAATCAGAACTGAGAGATCAGAAACAAAGTGTGTGTGTATAAATATATGCATATATATATTTATGCATATATATACAACATGCATATATGTGTAACTCTTATTTATGACAAAGATCACATGGTAGACTGCATGACGAGAGGAGGCTTTGATAGAGTTCTGAAAATTTTGTTACTCATATGGAAAAAATCAAATTGGTTTTCTGTCTCACAGCTTACACAATAGCAACTCCTTGTGGGTTGAGAACTTACTTAAATATCAAAAGCAAAACTTAAAAACCAGAGGAATGTACGGGCGCCTGGGTGGCTCAGTCGGTTAAGTGTCCAGCTTTGGCTCAGGCCATGATCTCACGGTTCATGGGTTCAAGCCCCACGTCGGGCTCTGCTGATAGTGAGGAGCCTGGAGCTGCTTCAGATTGTGCCTCCCTCTTTCTCTCTGCCCCTCCCCGACTTGTACTCTCTCTCTCTCAAACATAAACATTAAAAAATATACTTTTATAAAATGGAGGAATGTATATGATGTCTTTATATTTTGTGTAAGGAATAATTTCTTAAACATGACAAAGTGCTAATCATAAAATAAATTATGAATAAAATCTGTTACATTAAGAATTTCTTTTCACCAATAACAGCTTAAGGAAAGTGAAAAGGCAAGCTCTAAATTAGGAGAGTTTTGCCATACGTGTAACTAACAAAGGACTAGCATTCAAAATATATAAAGAACCACTGTAAATTGAGGAGAAGACAAACCTAATAGAAAAATGAACAAAAGGCATGTGTTCACCTTATCAGTGTTTAGAGAAATGTGTATGAAAACCATAATGAGATACCACTCACTCATTTTATTCCTATGCAACTGACAAAAATTAAGAATTCAGACAAAACCAAGTGTTGGAAAGGATATGGATGAATAGGGTCTCTAAGAAGCTTTTAGGAGTGGGTGAGGAGTGAAAATTTGGTACAACCACTTTTTTTTTTTTTAAACGTTTATTTGTTTTTGAGAAACAGACAGATCATGAGCACGACAGGGGAAGAGAGAGAGGCAGACACAGAATCCGAAGCAGGCTCCAGGTTCCAAGCTGTCAGCACAGAGCCCGACGCGGGGCTCGAACCCACAAACCGTGAGATCATGACCTGAGCTGAAGTCGGATGCTTAACCGACTGAGCCACCCAGGTGCCCCTGGTACAACCACTTTAACAGATTACATCTTTGATGCAATTTAAAAAAATTACAACCTAGAAATTCCATTCAGAGTACCTCTTATATATATGTAGTTTGATGCAAACAATCTTAGAGAATTATTTCAGTCTGTAGAAAGTTGTGAGATAGTTTTCAGCTCTGAAGATGTTTTTCCATACAAAATATTGTTTATCCAGCATGCTCAAGTCACATCAGTTGTGTACTCATGTGATAGGCAAGGAGCTTCGTCAAAGAAAATGTATATTTGATATCCTCAAAAAAGGGCCTGTGTTCTGAGGCTGAAATAAGGTTGGCAGGTAGTACTGGAATCAAATATGAATAGATAATAATAACTGATAGTATTAATAGAAATCACTATTAATAATAGTGCTATTAATAATATTTTTAGTAGAGGTCATTACAAAGCACATACTATTTGTCTGGCTCTTTGGCCTTCATTTAATGAACATTATTTAATTGTCATAAAACCTTTCTGATATAAGCACTATTCTCAATCGTGTTTTTCAGATAGCTGATAGTGAGCCATTGGGGGTTAAATAATTTCCACAGCTTCATATATGTGTACGTTGTGACGCTGGGATTTAAACAAAGACTGACTCCAATGTCTGAGATAAGGCAATATGGAAACTGTCATCCTTTAGATACAAAATCAATTTTTCTTCTTCACTTTGCTGAGAGAGCAGCTCTGATTCATGGCTATGGGCAATGGTCTTGTTGTCTCCAGATGCTTGGTACTATTGTTCAGAAAGTATTGGTATATATCTGTCTCCAATAATGAAAAACTAAAATTACATGTTAGATTTGCAATATTTCAGTAATACTATCTTATAGATGAACAATATAATATAAAGAGAGATACAGTTATCAAGGTGATACAATTATTTATATACATATATATGTATATATGTAATCTGAAGATTCATTTAAAATAACACCAAAAGATAAAATTGGCTTGTTTTTCTCTAGTTATCGGACTTCTTACTAAGTATAGGTATTCTCTTTTTATTGTACTTCGTTTTATTGCACTTCGCAGATACTGCGTTTTTACAAATTGAAGGTTTGTGACAACCCTGCGATGAGCAACTCTGTAGGCACCATTTTTCCAACAGCATTTGCTCACTTTGTGTCTCTGTGTCACATTTTGGTAATTATTGCAATATTTCAAACTTTTGAGTTTGATGACTTCAAGGGGTTCAAGACTTCAGTAGAGGAAGTAACTGCAGAGGTGACGGAAACAGCGAGAGAACTAGAATTAGAAGTGGAGCCTGCAGGTGGGACTGAACTGCTGTGATCTCAGGATAAAACTTGAACGGATGAGGAGTTGCTTCTTCTATATGAGCAAAGAAAGTAGTTCTTGAGATGGAATCTACTCCTAGCGATGATGCTGTGAAGATTGGGGAAATGACAACAGAAGGTTTAGACTATGACAGACATAGATGATAAAGCAGCAGCAAGGTTTGAGAGGATTAACTCCAATTTTGAAAGAAGTTCTGTAGGGACGCCTGGGTGGCTCAGTCGGTTAAGCGTCTGACTTCGGCTCAGGTCATGATCTCACGGTCTGTGAGTTCGAGCCCAGAGCCTGGAGCCTGTTTCAGATTCTGTGTCTCCCTCTCTCTCTGCCCCTCCCCTGTTCACACTCTGTCTCTCTCTGTCTCAAAAATAAATAAACGTTAAAAAAAAAAATTAAAAAAAAAAAGAAAGAAGTTCTGTATGTGTAAAATGCTATCAGATGGCATTACATGCTACAGAGAAACCATTCATGAAAGGAAGTCAATCAGTGCAGCAAACTTTATTGTTGTCTTATTTTAAGAAATTGGCACAGTCACCCCAGACTTCAGCGACCTGATTAGTCAGTAGCCATCAGCATCGAGGCAGGACCCTCCAGCAGCACAAAGATTACAACTTGCTGAAAGCTCAGATAATGGTTAACACTTTTTAGCAATAGTTTTAAATTAAAGTATATACATATATACTTTTTTAGACATAATGCTGCTGCACACTTAATAGACTACAGTGTTGTATAAATATAACTTTTATATGACTTGCTTTATTGTGGTATTCTGGAACTGAATCTGCAATATCTCCAAGATGTGCCTGCAGACATAATGGAGGATGTCTTTTAAATATATTTTTAAAGGGGCGCCTGGGTGGCTCAGTCGGTTAAGCGTCCGACTTCGGCTCAGGTCATGATCTCGCGGTTCGTGAGTTCAAGCCCCGCGTCAGGCTCTGTGCTGACAGCTCAGAGCCTGGAGCCTGTTTCAGATTCTGTGTCTCCCTCTCTCTCTCTGACCCTCCCCCATTCATGCTCTGTCTCTCTGTCTCAAAAATAAATAAACATGAAAAAAAATTTTAAAAATATATATATTTTTAAAGATTTAAATGAAAAGTTGTTTAACAGCCCAGTTGGTTCAAAATTAACATTGTTGAGGGTTGGTTTGAGGTTAGGTCATATATCTGATGAGAAGAATTAATTGGTATATGTCTTGACTTTCTGTTCTTTTGATACAAAACAAATGAGCCCATTTATGTGGTGTCCAAGAGTTATTTGATTTCCACTAAAGAGGCAGAATGTTATAGTAGAAAGGCCTGGGATGAGAGTTTAGATACCTGGGATCTAATCTCAGGTTGACAGTTACTAACCCTGTGAACTTGGATCTATTGCTTACTAATGGGCACTCTCTTGGAAAAGTTACTTAACCCAGTTCTTAGTTTCCTCATGTCAAAAGTGCAGATAATAATAAATACCTTGCTGGAATGTTAAAACAATAGTAACACAAGAAAGCATCCATGGTAGATTGCCTGATACAGAAATTCCATATCCTTTTCTTGGGCAAGGTTAGTTACATCTTTCGCTTTAGTTTCCTAAATGTATACTAATACTAATAAGATTTGTTACGTACCAGCCACTGTTCTAAGTGTGTTACATGAATATATTAATTCACAGCAACCTTATGAGGTAGGCACAGAGAGGTCAAACAACTTGCTTAAGGTTATTCAGCTAAACAATGGGGAAGCCTTTATTCAAATCCCACGGTCTGGTGCCAGGGCCTCTATTTTTAACCACTACACTGTACCTCCTTTCTAAAGGAAAGGGTTGTAGACTTTATCGGTAGTTTATTGCCTGTTATGCTGCATAATAAACAACCACAAAACCTCAGGGGCATAGAACAATAAGCATTTATTGATCACACATGTTGAAATGGTTGTTAGACAACTGTTATCTTGGCTGAGCTGCCCCATGTGGCTTGGGGTTGGTTTGCTGTGGGGTTGGTTGGGACTGGGCAGTTTGCCTCTGGGAATATTCTCATGGTGAATGGCAGAAGTGAAAGAGCAAAACGGAAAAACACAAGTGGTTTTCCAAGCCTCTGCTGTCTCATGTCTGATAAAGCACATCACATGGCTGACCCCAGAGTCAAAGTGGGGAGACATTGCAGTTACATTACGAAGGCAGTAGATTTAAGAATGTGTCACTTGACACATTGAAGCTGTTTTGTAATATACCACAAATGCCACGGTCCAGGGTTCTAAAATTCTTGCATATTAAGGATTAATTCTAAAAGCTGACCTATGTCAAAATTGCCATTTCTGAAAATTAAATAAAAAACTTTTTTTTTCCATCTTACATATGAAGAAACTAAGCACTAGAGTTTCAAAAAGACTTGACAAGAGAACAAGACTTCTTTGGCTATATTTTTGCTTTTACCCTTTGACCCTCTTCAGCCATTTCTCCCACCCTCAACCCCCCATTTCTGGCAACCACCAATCTGTTCTCTGTACCTATAAGCTTGTTTTTTTTTTAATTCCACATATAAGAGACACCATATAATATTTGTCTTTAGATGTCTGACTTATTGCACCTAACACAGTGCCCTTGAGGTCCATCTGTGTTGTCACAGATGCCAAGATTTCATTGTTTTTTATGGTTGAGTAATAGTCCATTGTGTATGTGTGTGTGTGTCTGAACATGTATGTATATGCACACATACATATATACATACGTACACTCACAGACACACAGTGTATAATTTCTTTATCCCTTCATTCATCATTGGACACTTAGGTTATTCTTAGGTTGTTGCCATATTTTGGCTATTGTAAATAATGCTATAATGAACATATATCCTTTTTAATTAGTCTTGTCATTGTCTTCAGATGAATACTCAGAAATTGAATTGCTAGATCATATAGTTTTATTTTTAATTTTTCCATACTGTTTTCTATAGTAGTTTCACCAATTTACATTTTCGCTAACAGTGCACACAGTTTGCTTTTTCTCTGTGTCCTAGCTAGCACTTGTTGCTTATCTTTTTGAAAATAGCCAATCTAACAGGTGTGAGGTGGTATCTACTTGGTTTTAATTTGCATTTTTTGATGATTATGATGTTGAGCATCTTTTCATGTGTCTGTTGGCCATTTGTGTGTCTTCTGTAGAAAAGGGTCTGTTTGGATCTTCTATTTTTTAATTGGATTGGGTGTTTTTTTCTTTTTTTTTTCTTTTGAGTTGTATCAGTTCTTTATATAATTATCAGATATATGAAAACTCTGAAAACACACACACACACACAACTTCTGGAAACTAGGCAGAAACTTCTTCCAGGAATACTTAGTTCAGTCTATAACCCCAGGATAGTGGTGGGGATGATGATGATGATGATAGGTAATCTTTAGGAGTTTACTATGTGCCAACCACTGTTCTCAGCACTTGATGTAGTTTCCTTAATCTTTACAACAACCCTATTAATGGGTACTATTAGTAGTTTATATCTCACAGATGAAGAACTGAGAAGTTTAGTAATTTCCCGGGGTTACCCAGCTTTTGTATAAGATCTCCACACCAGATAAATTTCAATTTTTTCTTTTTTTTTTTAAATCAAATTGTGTCTGGACTCCTTCGCTATGGATTTGAAGGTTGTCTGTAATTCCATTGCTCTGAAGTATAATTTTAGACATTTAAGAATCTGGGATTTTGTAGATGGCATGAATGTATTGAAAGGAGCTTTAGAACTAGATGCTTTAGAACTTTATTCCAGTTTCAAAAATATATGATTCTGAGTCCCTGTATGCATTTCCTCTTTTGTGTGTTCAGCTTTAAAAAGTGTTGCAAGGATCCTTTATGTGAATAACTAAACCTATTTCTAGGAGATGAAGAAAGTATGAACTAAAGTCCTTTTATTCCTGTGCTCCAAAAGTAGAATCCTTTGCTTTGAATTTCTTTCTCATTCTGCAAACAGAGTTCTCTGCCCTGACTTAGAGCATTCTTGAGAATAAAATTCTGTTTGATTTGGTCACATGATCAGAAAGACCAGATATGTCTTTCTGAGACACGATGTGAATGACATTAATGTATGTCATTAAAACAGGCATTTCTAATTCCACTGTGCCCCTGTTTCAGATATTTGACAATTGAGCGGTACCTTACATTTCTTGGTATTTTGAGATGCTTAGCCGAGTAAATTGCTGTTTTATTCAACAGGTGGGTTTTCAGAAAAGACATATGAATGGAGCTCAGAAGAGGAGGAGCCAGTGAAAAAGGCAGGGCCAGTCCAAGTCCTCATCGTCAAAGATGACCATTCCTTTGAGTTAGATGAAACTGCACTTAATCGGATCCTTCTCTCAGAGGCTGTCAGGGACAAGGAGGTTGTTGCTGTGTCTGTGGCTGGAGCATTTAGGAAAGGAAAATCATTCCTGATGGACTTCATGTTGAGATACATGTACAACCAGGTACGTTAAGTGTTCTAAGGGGCACCTGGGTGGCTCAGTCGGGTAAGTGTCCAATTCTTGATTTCAGCTCAGGTCACGATCTCATGGTTCATGGGATCAAGCCCCATGTCGGGCTCTGCACTAACAGTGTGCAGCCTGCCTGGGGTTCTCTCTCCCTCTCTCTCTCTCTGCCCCTTCCCCACTATGCACACACTTGTGTGCTCTCTCTCAAAATAAATAAACTAAAACAAAAGCAGTGTTTTAAAATGTCTTCTTGTTTCCGTGCTTTTGTCACTTTGTGTTTTTATTTAGTAGTGTTAAGTATTTCCGCTTCCATTATCATATACCTTAATATGAACTAGTTTGCTAATGCTGTGGTACAACCATTCTGACTTCAGTGCTTTGGGCACCAAACTCCACAGGCCACTTTTGTCTGAGGCCACTTTGCAACATTTCCCTTAGGACATAACTTATTTTTTTAGAAAGAAACACAGCATAGTGATATGATTATAAACTTTACACTTTAGAGTGTGTAAAGTGTGTCAAATAATTTTTATCATAACTTTTATATTATAATCATATTCCCTCCAGCATTTATGATGACATTTTTCAAGCAGGCAGCAAAGTTAAAAGAATTTTATGGTGAACACCTACGTATCAAACTACCTAGATTTTACTGTTAATATTCTTGCTTCATCACATGTGTCTCCAGATACTCTTCCCTCTTTACATCTGTCACTGCATCTTATTTTTTTATTCATGTCATAGTAAATTGCTGACATTGGTTGCACTTCCTCATAAATATTTCAATATACATCATCATCATATATTTCAGTAGATTTTATCTTTTGTTGTAAAATCAGATACACTTACATGCACAAATTGTAGGTGTACATTTGCTAATTATTATTATTTTTTTTGGAAAATGCATATGCCTGGATGACCCCAAATGCTATCAACTATATCTTGCTGTTACCCCAGAAAGTTCTCTCTTATCTTTTCCCACTCGGCCCTCATCTTACCCATCCCCAAAGACAACCAACAGTGTTATAACATTTGAGACAGCAGTGTGGCACAGAAATGAGACTATAAGGGACCTAGGATAAACCAAAAGCAGAAGGATAAATGGGAAATCAGAGTCAGAAAACCGAAGGTTGGGAATGGAGAATGTACCAGTAGTTTTTTCTACTCTTTACCCACAGCCATTTCTGCTGCAAATATGGATGTTGAGGCAGAATAGACACACTACCCAAAGAAACTTTGTATCATGTATTTATACCATAACTATTCATTTTGGATTGATCTTTTATAGTTAGGGTATTTTTGATCAATTTTGTAAAGTTAATTTTAATATCTTCTATGTCTAGCTTCAGTTCAAACAAATCAAGAATAGAACTACCAAAATACTTCATGCTTTGAAACCAGACAGAACTCTCTGTTTCTAGCATATCACCATTAATATGCTACTTAACACAGCTAGGCAAATTAAGTGAACAAAATTAGTATCCATATTAGTTTCCATACTGTGGGATTATACAGTTTTAGGCATATTCATAGTTTTAACTGTGAAATAAACATTAAAATCAAATGCTCAGTAACACTTGTCCTGTTGCTTGTGTTAAATGGCACTTGCCAGATTAAAGTGTAACCGATCTGTTGTGTTTTTGTTTTTGTTTTTCTGCATCTACTACTAGGTGCCTCTCCTCTTGCTATTCACCCCCTCCTCTTCCACACTTGATCTTAGCCAAAAGGCCGAGAAGCGATCCCCCCCTCCTCTTCCAATACCAAAGCATTTGTATGTATTATTATTGTGTATATCCTGACATATTATGTTCTCTCTTATCTTTATTTCTTTGCTTCTAGAATGCCCTCCCCAAGTTTGCTCATCTGGAAAAATTCCCAAACATCCTTCAAGTTTTAGCACAAACACCACCTCTCCTATTAAGTCCTACCTGACCAACTGTTAGTTATTTCTTTTCCTATGCTTCTATCTTTGCGTAATACGCACCTCCATTTTGGCATGCATGTATTGCATCATAATGGTTTCTTGACAGGTCTGTCTTTCTATTAGGCTGTAAGCTTCCTCTGGTCTGGAATGATATCTTCCTATTCCCAGGACCTAGAATAAAATGTAGCACATGGTTGCTCCTCTGTTATAATGTTTCAGATAACAAAGAAAGTAATTGTATCAGTACAGTAGATGTGAATACATCTCCTTTTGACGGCAGTTGGAGAGAGATACCCGCCAGAACGGATGCAGGGAAGAAAGTGTACCACGGTCCACTTCCATATCACAGACTTTCTTAATTTGCAGGAATCAGTCGATTGGGTTGGAGATTACAATGAACCATTGACTGGTTTCTCATGGAGAGGTGGGTCTGAACGAGAGACCACAGGAATCCAAATATGGAGTGAAGTCTTCCTCATCAATAAACCTGATGGCAAGAAGGTAAGATGCAAACTTTGTAAAGAAAATTGAGTTTTCAGTTGGCAACAGTTACCACTGTTCAGGATCCTTGAAAATGATCTTTTGAAAACTAATTTTGACCATTCGACATGAAATTCAAAAGGGATTCCTTGTTTCCCTTTCTGTTGATCAAGGTGATAAAATCATAGGAACGATAGAACAGCAGATCAGCAAGCTACCAGCTGTCTGTTGTTTCAGTGCTGTTTCTGTTAGCTTGGATTACCAGTGAAAATTAATCATTATAGTAGTCAGCTAATTAATATTTTCATTTTCTGTGGCATTCATGGCATATATAAAAAATTACCTGTTAAGTATTCATTGATAATGGGTTGCTATAGTTCTCATAGTGTTAACTTTGTAGTAGCCCTAATTCTACATATGTTCTATAAAATACCGATAATGTATTGTCTACTTGCCTGTAGGTTGCAGTGCTATTGATGGATACTCAGGGAACCTTTGATAGCCAGTCAACTCTGAGAGATTCGGCCACGGTATTTGCACTTAGCACAATGATCAGCTCAATACAGGTATGGAATAAAATAAATCCATTTCAATGGCTGTTACTTTAAAAATTATAAATATGTGTATTCCTACATTCTTACTACCATGCGTGTGGTAGTGAGACCAACAACAGAAATGCTAAATATGTTATTTGGCTCAGCTAGCATCCCAGTTCTTATGATTTCTATGAGTAGAATTGGTTTGGTTATTGTAATCTAATTTCTGATCAGTTTTCAAGCTGCCAATAGCCAGAAAAGTTTGCATTATTTCACTGATAATTTTTTATGTTTAAAGCCTACAATAAACGTAATAATATTGTCTTATAATGTATGCAGATAGATATATTGGAACTACCCATTATAAGTTACATTTACTGAACCGAGATTTATAAATGGGTTTTGTTTTGTTTTGTTTTCATAGCGTGTAGAAACATTGCTAAGGGTAAAAGCATTTATACGTTTTCCCAGCTGTTAAAAACACTTAATTAACATTTAGGAAAATAAATGTCTCACAAAAATTTTTTTATCTTTCTTTCCTTTTTTTTCTTTGTCTCTTATTAAGTATTGTTTTTGAGGTTAATGTAAGCTTTACAGATCATCTTGGAAAGTCTCTGGAGAGTTTTACTATAATCATAGAACACATAGCATGAAAGGTTTTACATTAACTTTTAGATATTTTCTATTTATTAGAAACAGCAAGAAGTAGTAGTAGCCAAGAAAACAGTTAAAAGAAAGGTAAGATAGTTTAAAAAGGTAGGGGAGGCAGAGTGGTTGGGATGAACAAGTCAAAGCTAAATTACAAGTGAGCAGAGAAAGAGGCTCGTGAGCCAGCAACCAGGGTATCATGTGTGGTTAGGACAGTGAGAGGGTGGATAGAAGGAAGACTGAATATTTTCTACAAAAAGCTTTAAAGTGGAAGCCATGATTATAACCTGTGATTGATTAGCTTTTAAAAATAGACTTCTTAAAACATATGAGCCTGTAAAATACGGACTTAATGTCTAATTTCTTCATAATCAGCAGTATAAAACCACTTGTACAAACCAATTAAAACATAATTCTTTATTACCTATATTTCTGTTTTACCTGAAGACATTGAATATTTTCACTGAAAAATCTTAAGTCCTTAGTAATGACCTTTTTATCATCTGAGAAACAATCTCTTATTTAAATAAGTGCACAAAGCATTCTCTTTGTGTCAATACATAAACATAGAAGCTTCCTTCACTGTTTTTTGAAATTACTCCTCGAAAGAAAAAACAAAAGATAGAATGTCATCTTAGTACTGTGGTCTGTTCATGAAGTGGTTATGTATATGTATAGGGATATGAGCCTGATACTCAGAACCTAACTTCAATGTGATAGAACTTTCCAGAGACTTAACTAAATTAATCAATTGTGAGAAAGTCAACATAATTTTTCAAGACAAAATTTCATGTATGGCTTACTCAGATCTAGATTGTTATTATTTTGCTATGCTTGTAAGAATGATTTTTTATTGACTAATCGTTAAATCAGTTTCATAAATAATTTTAATATTCTGTTTCCAGAGCAGGTGGCTGTTGTATTTCTGGAACAATTTTATGATCATTGTACATGGTTTATTGTTTCTCAAGCTTTCTTTACTCTTCTCTCAAGGTCTTATAAATACCATTACGTGAGAATACATGTAGGGGCACCTGGGTGGCTCAGTTGGTTAAGCGTCTGACTTTGGCTCAGGTCATGATTTCTTTGCTCATGAGTTCGAGCCCCGCATCAGGCTCTGTGCTGACAGTGTGGGTCCTGCTTGGGATTCTCTCTCTCTCTCTCTCTCTCTTTCTCTCTCTCTGTCTCTCTCTCTCTCTCTCCCTCCCTCCCTCTCTCCCTCCCTCCCCTTTCTTCCCCTCCCCAGCTTATGCTTGCTCACTCTCGAAATAAATACACTTTAAAAAAAGAATACATATAAGAAAGTTTGATTTTGTGAAAATTGATATTTATAAAAATAAAGAATGACATAGTAAGTACTTCGAAGGATGCCAGTTATCGTTTCATTTTGACTTTATTTCTTAATCAAGGTATATAACTTATCCCAGAATGTCCAGGAGGATGATCTTCAGCACCTCCAGGTAACAATATGTATACTCTTTTTTCTATATATCTGGTAATGTTTTGAAGATGTGTGGATTTTGTTAGGCCTTCTCCTACCTAAAACTAAACAATTCAGAAAGATTTAGAAACATAATCAAATGGAGATTGTCTTATTCCCAGGTTTCTTGTTTTAGCCCTCCATGGTTATGTTCTCTGTCTCTCATTCAGTTTTCAAAGTTCTTTGTTACTCTAAAGCTACTTGTTACTGGCTCCATATATTTGAAAATATATGGCAAATTAGAGTAGAGAAAGAGCCTTTGGTTTAAAAATGACCCCAGATGTGAAGCTGATCCAGTTATAAAATAAATAACTCACAGAGATAAAGAGTACACCACAGAGAACGCCGTCATTAATACCGTAATGACATCGTCTGGTGACAGATGGTGACTGCACTTGCCGTGGTGAATGTAGCGTAGTGTATACAACTATCAAATTGCTATGCTGTGCACCTGAGACTAATATTATATTGTATGTCAACTATACTTTAATACTACATTTTAAAACCCTTTCTGTTCTGTGTGCTGCCCTCAGGGGTATTGTTACAGCACAAATGCAGAGAACAATAGTGAAAGTGAAGTTGAAGTCTTATGGTCAGAGATTTAATAATTGCTAGTATGATATCAGTTGCGTGCCAGATTTTTTTTTCCCTGTGGACCACTTTATACTCAAGAACTATGAGGAGCTACCTGATAATTCATAAAACTCTGTTTTAGATCTGAAAGAGACTTCGGTAACTCCTAATTTACCCTTCATATTTTACAGATGAGGTAAATTTGGCTGAAAATAGTAAATGACTTGCCTAAACTCATGTGGCTAATTAGTGGTAGAGTGGGCATAGAGATCTGGGCATCTTCTGGGCTCAGGGCTTCTTCCACGCTCCAAGTAGCATTTAAATTTCAGATAAGTAAAAGATTAGATATTTCCTGAAGATAGTTTACATCTCTGTAACACTTTCTGCTCTTTTTCAATTCATGTTATTTTGGTTACACAGCAAAACCTATGTACCTTAAATATATAATCTACCTTGGCAATAAGAGCCATGTACAGCTTTAGCAGACAACATAGAATGATAGAGCAGGGTAACCTGTGATGCTGGACATAACATTTGGAGTTCAACATTATTCCCAAATCTATTTCTAGTATCTCACACTGAGCATTTGTGACAAATAGGCAGTATGCTGAATGACTGTTCGATGTTTCTTGTAATCAGTACGATTTACTTCTTCAGGCACGTGTCATAACTAGCCAATTATTTTCCAAGTTAATGGCATGGCACTGTTCAATACCAGCTTAGGGATTTCTTAAAGAAGGGCTGATTTTGGACTTTGATATTGAGTAAGTAATGTTTTTCTGAGACCATTTAAAACTTTTCCTGTAAATGGCAACACCTCAGCCTCCTCAAAAAAGATTGTGAATTCAAATTATGTTAGTAGATGATTCCAGTGAGAGTGCCTAATCCCTGGAGCAGCTGCAATATTCCAGACACAGTATTCCAGACTTTTCATTTAAATACTCTAATCAGATGCCTAGTAATTACTCTGGGCTTCCCCGATCCCCCTGCAGGGGAGATGGGGGTTGCTGTGGGAGCTATCCGAGAAGGGCAAGGGGTGGGAATCCTCTGTATCACTTGCACCCCGGCTCTGAGAAGCTGTTGTGCCTTGTAAGTCTTGTGGATGAAGTGGCATTTCCTGTGTACAGACGGGGAAACCCATTCCACTGATGACACACTCATCGGAGGCCTAATCACAGTCTTTGTTCTCTGACATCTTCCTTACGTTTTTGAACAACACAAAAAACTGAGAGGGTGCCTCTCAGTTGGGAGCAATTAAAAACAGAAGAAGGCAGTGTATTTGGTTGTATTTTTAAGCCAGATGCCTCTATGCCTTTGTAATAATTCAGTCCATTGTGCCATTAAATTTCCTCAGGCGACAACTTTCGTTAAATATATCCAACATAGTTTATGGCTCTCTGGTCTAATCTGTGCAAGTTCTGCTTTGAAAGGGTTTTTAACATGTTTCTTTCTCCCCCATCTTCCCTATAAAAAACTGCCCTACATTCTTGATATAAAGTTGTTGGCTTTGAAGTAGAAACTTTATTTTTAACATATACTTTATGTCCTTAATTTTTAAATATCCAATTACTATCGTTCTGCTTTAATACTTAGTTCCTTAAAATGTTTATTGTAACCTTAATAATATAGTATTATGTTATAGTGAGGGGGGAAAAATGAATGGAAGAAAGCACAGAAGTAAAACTTTGCAGATACTGAAGTTTGTGTGTGTGTGTGTGTGTGTGTGTGTGTGTGTGTGTGTGTGCGCGCGCGTGTGTGTATGTGTGTGTTATTTCCCTTGTAGCTTTTCACTGAATATGGCAGACTGGCGATGGAAGAAATATTCCTGAAGCCATTTCAGGTGAGTGAAGAATAAAATTATGGTATATTCTTATTAAATTTTTCTTAAGAGTATGACCAGGTATATGAATTGAGAAGGTCACATTTCTTTCCTTTTTTCTTTATTTCATTCAAGAAGCACTTTGAATACCTTGCTAGTGCTATTTGGTGCAAGTAGGAGATTCAAATGGGGAAATGAAAATTTAACAAATTATTTTTTTAAAGAAATGGGAAAAACTTATTGGGAATAACAAAAAATAAATAAAAGAAATGGGAAAATGAAAAGATGAAGTAGATATTTTGATTCCTGCAAGAATATCATCTTTTCTTCCCCGAATTCAACTCTAGAGATGTCACAGAAACCAAAAGAAAACTGATGAATTTGTCAAACATAAAAGCTAAAAACAAACAAGATTCCTGGGACTATAGAAAGGGTTACAAGTCACACAAAACCTGGCTAAGGCACAGAGACAGGATATTGGTCAGGTGGGTGCAAGTTTATTGAAGGTACTTTCTCTTTCTTACACAGTGACCCATGTGAACCATCACTTGCTTCATTGCACTAAGTATCAGACTAGCAACCAGCTCAGCCTCTTGGAACAGCAGGATAACATCAGGGCAATATATGAGCTCGTGTTGGGTGGTATAAACAGACTATCGGGTCCTTTAATGCTCCCTTCTGCCCCAGCAGTCTTTAAATAACAGGAACCAGGAGAGTATAATTAAGTCAAAAAGCCCTTGAAAGCCTGGAGGAGGTACAGATTTAAACACCCAAGACTGCTCACTTGAAGCATGACAGTGTCAGCCTTGGCTTCTCAGGGGGGCTCAGACTAAGTCCCAGAATTTAGCCCCTCCCTGGTACGTATCACCAGCCAAGATGGATAATACCCTGAGAGGTATGTGAACGTACAAGGAGAACGAATGATAAAGGGCAAAGTAGAATTTATGGCTTAAATGGCAAGTAGTTTATTTTTATTTTTTTATAAGTTTATTTATTTATTTTGAGAGAGAGAGAGAGCATGTGCAGGTAGGAGGGGGGCAGAGAGAGAGGGAGAGAGAGTATCTGAAGCCAGGCTCTGTGCTGTCAGTGCAGAGCCCGAGACAGGGCTCGAACTCACAAACCGTGAGATCGTGACCTGAGCTGAAACCAAGAACCAGATGCTTAACAGACTGAGCCACCAAAGCACCCCAGCAGGTAATTTAAAATGAGTTATTTAGTTATCTATTGTTGCATAACAAATCATCCTAAAAGGATAAACATTTATTATTTCACACAATTTTTAAGGGTCAAGAATCTGGAGTGGCTCAGCCTGGGTGGTTTTGGTTCAAGGTCTCTAATGAAATTATGCAAGATATTGGCCAACAAAACATTCTCAGAAGACCTGACTGGAGGGTCCACTTCTAAGCTTACTCACATGGCTGTTGGCAGGAGACTTCAATTCCCTGCCATATGGACCTTTCCACAGGGCTGTTGACACCAAGGTTCCCAGGCCAAATGATCCCACTGCCAGAGTGATCAAGCTGCAATCATTTATAACCTCATCTTGGAAGTGAAGACACCGTCAGTTCTGCTAAATTGTATCTGTTGTACCCACCTACCCTGATATAAGGTGGGAGGGGACCAAATAAAGGTGGGAATACCAGGAGGAAAGGATCTCAGATATAGTAAAAAATAAGCAAAGAAGCTAGTACATACCTATTAGAATGGCCAAAGTCCAGAGCACTGACAATACCAAATGCTCCCCAAATGAGGACGTAGAATGTTAGAAACTCCCATACATTTCTGGTGGGTGTGCAAAATGGTACAGCCACTTTGGAAGATAGTTTGGCTGATTTTTACAAAATTAAACATATTCTTTACATATGATCTGGTGTTGTACTCCTTGGTATTTACCCAAAGGAATTAAAAACTTCTGTCCATACAAATACCTGCACACAGATGTTTTTAGGAGCTTTATTCATAATTGCTCAAACTTGAAAACAACAAAAATGTCCTTCAATAGGAGAATGGATAAATCAACTTTGCTACATCCAGACAGTGGAATATTATTCAGAGTTAAAGGAAATGAACCATCAGGCCATGAAAAGACATGGAGAAACCTTAAATGCATATTATGAAACAAAAGAAGCAAATCTTTAAAAGGCTACATACTGTGCTATGCTACATACTGTAAAATTCCAACTGTAATTCATAAAACCTTGGTTTGTGAGCATGGTTCACTCTGGAAACATGCTTGTAATCCAAAGCACCTGTATATCAATGCGAACTTCCTCATAAGAGATAATGGAAACTCAGATGATTCATTTCACAACCCAAAAATATTCATATAAAAATGATTACAATGCTATAATATAATACAAAATAATAAAGTACAGAATACAAAGAAAAATTAACCAGCACTTACCTTTGAAAACCTTTGTTGTGAGGGAGACAAAAGACAGGAGTGTTATTGTGTAGAACGACTTTCACTATCACTCACAGAATCACTACTATCCATTGGGTCAATGGAATCTTTTTCTTTTTGTGCACCTTCAACAAGGAACCTATCCAATGACCTAGAATGAAGCAAATTATTCCTAAGCTAACTCTTGTATGGAAAAGCAAAGGACTGTCCATAGGTGCTTTGAAGTAACAAAAAATAAACTAGTGCCCATTGTGGGCACCTTCTAACATTCTGGAAAATCACTGATTTCTGCCAAGCACCATAGCCTGAGACCAAGCATCTAAGCATGGGAGACGATCACCCACAATCCCACAGAGAGAGAGAGAGAGAGAGAGAGAGAGAGAGAGAGAGAGAGAGGAACCATGTTCACACGAGGGAAGAGGGTGCAGACAGGAGTTCAGGTAGAATAAAAACAGTCCCTGCTTACAATCCTCTGTTTTGTTTACAATACCTACTAGTGTCTGTTAACTTTAAAAAATAATAATTTGTCAGGTTGATAAGTGAAGTATTCTATAGTAATTGGGCTATCAGCTTAGGTTTTTCTCTGAACTTTTTACTCTCTGGATCCATTGGCATAGGGTAGGAACTCCATTGCAAATTCTGGAAAGGATTTTTAAGTCTTAACCAGCAAATGTTACTACTTTTTAAAAAAGTTTTTAATGTTTATTTTTGAGAGAGAGAGAGCGAGCAGGGAAGGGGCAGAGAGGGAGGGAAACACAGAATCTGAAGCAGGCTCCAGGTTCTGAGCTGTCAGCACAGAGCCCAACACAGGGCTCAAACCCACAAACCATGAGATCATGACCTGAGCCTAAGTCGGGAGATTAACCGACTGAGCCACCCAGGTGCCCGAAATGTTACTACTTCTTATGCTTTTTATGATACATTAAAACCAAGAGGGACCAACTGGTGCTCTGATTAGATAATAGATAGGTAGGTAGGTAGGTAGGTAGGGAGAGATACTGCTTTTGGTAAAAGAAATAATAATGAAAACAATGGAAAAAGTTTTAGCACTTGTTGGTAAACTGAAGGCATTTTGAAATGTCAGTGAAAAAAGTTTTGACTGAAAGAGTCAACAATGACTTCTAAACAAGTTTGTACTTGTAAATCTATGTATCTGAAATTGAAATGAGAAAGTCATTAAGTAGCAAAAGTGGCTTCCAAAGATACTTAATAATATTTAAAATGAAAGCAACCAAATTCAAAACAAAAAATACTATACACCATGAAATTAAAAAATAATATGCAAATATATTCAGGTCTCAGAATTTTTAAGGTATCAGCAAATAATTCACATTTTTAAAAAAACACCATTAAGACCAATGTTAATGAGCTTTACTACCTACAAAATAATTCACATTTACCTTAGAAAAAGTTTCAAGAGAAAAAGTTCTGATAGGGTATAATTTTTAAATGAAAGTTCAATTAATTCATCAAGATTTTTTTACTTTTTATTTTATTTTTTAATGTTTATTTTTGAAAGAGAGCGTGAGTAGGGGAAGGGCAGAGAGAGAGGGAGACATAGAATCCGAAGCAGGCTCCAGCCTCTGAACTGTCAGCATAGAGTCCGATGACGCAGGGCTCAAACTCACAAATGGTGAGATTGTGACCCAGGCCGAAGTCAGACGCTTAACTGAGCTGCCGAGGTGCCCCTATCAAGCTTTTTTTTAGAAGGTTATCACTTCCATCCTCTTCTTCTATCTCAGGAGAGAGCAGGTTTATTTATTTGGATAAAAGTGTGGAGAAATTTTAAACACTGCCCAAGAAGGCAAGGTGAGAGGTAATGAAATTTAAATCATAGTAATTTGTACTCAAACTAAATTTAATAAATTCAAAATAGAAGAATTCTTACGTCTGAAACAGTGAAATTGTAAATAATGAGCAAGATATATCACAGGCTGGAAAAGTAAGGGTAATTAGGCAATGAAGTAAATAGCTGCATTAACAGATTCATTTGATTCTTTTTTTTTTTTTAAAGGTTTATTCATTTTTCAGAGACAGAGCATGAGAGGGGGGAGGGGCAGAGAGAGAGGGAGACACAATCCAAAGTAGGCTCCAGGCTCTGAGCTGTCGTCACAGAGCCCGACACGGGGATCAAACTCACAGACTATGAGATCATGACCTGAGCTGAAGTCGGATGCTCAACCGACTGAGCCACCCAGACACCCCAGATTCATTTGATTCTTAAATGAAAAGCCAGTTTATATCAAGAAAACAAAATATCTGTGGTATTTAAAAACTGTTTTTAAGCAGAGAACTAAAAGCGCAGTGAATTCAGTTTAAAAGCAATATTGAAGTGTAAAGTTTATCCAAGTGGTGTGCTGGTAAATGTATACAACTGGCTGGTGAGGAGGGAGGAGGTGGTTCTGATTTAAAGCATTTGCTGATTTCTGGTATGAATACCTTTACCATGGCTGATTTCAAGCTGCCAACATGATGTCAACTGACTTGTAAAATTTCTCAGACTTGAACAACTGCTCCTTGTGAGCCTGTAAGGGCCAGCTTTACACTAGTTAGCACACTCAGGAAGTATAACCCATGACAAGACATTGCATTTGAAGATTGAATTAACAACTGGGCACATCCTGGCAGAGGCATCTCTGGTAGGGGAGGTTCTGGTAGCAGAGAGGTAGGGTGCCGTTTCTGTGTACATTTTAATGTACAAGTTGGTAGTAGATTAAGGTTTGCCTATAATAGGAAAATAAGGATAAACCCTAAAAAAAACTTCCTGCACACAAACTTTAGTTCCCTTCTCTTAGAAGCTTTATTTTATTCCTGAGCATGTATTTTAGGACCACTTACCTTTATTTTTATTTTTATTTTTTTTATTTTTTATTTTTTTTTATTTTTTAATATATGAAATTTACTGTCAAATTGGTTTCCATACAACGCCCAGTGCTCATCCCAAAAGGTGCCCTCCTCAATACCCACCCCCCATCAACCCTCAGTTTGTTCTCAGTTTTTAACAGTCTCTTATGCTTTGGCTCTCTCCCATTCTAACCTCTTTTTTTTTTTTTTTTTCCTTCCCCTCCCCCATGGGTTTCTGTTACGTTTCTCAGGATCCACATAAGAGTGAAACCATATGGTATCTGTCTTTCTCTGTATGGCTTATTTCACTTAGCATCACACTCTCCAGTTCCATCCACGTTGCTACAAAAGGCCATATTTCATTTTTTCTCATTGCCACGTAGTATTCCATTGTGTATATAAACCACAATTTCTTTATCCATTCATCAGTTGATGGACATTTAGGCTCTTTCCATAATTTGGCTATTGTTGAGAGTGCTGCTATAAACATTGGGGTACAAGTGCCCCTATGCATCAGTACTCCTGTATCCCTTGGATAAATTCCTAGCAGTGCTATTGCTGGGTCATAGGGTAGGTCTATTTTTAATTTTCTGAGGAACCTCCACACTGCTTTCCAGAGCGGCTGCACCAATTTGCATTCCCACCAACAGTGCAAGAGGGTTCCCGTTTCTCCACATCCTCTCCAGCATCTATAGTCTCCTGATTTCTTCATTTTGGCCACTCTGACTGGCGTGAGGTGGTATCTGAGTGTGGTTTTGATTTGTATTTCCCTGATAAGGAGCGACGTTGAACATCTTTTCATGTGCCTGTTGGCCATCCGGATGTCTTCTTTAGAGAAGTGTCTATTCATGTTTTCTGCCCATTTCTTCACTGGGTTATTTGTTTTTCGGGTGTGGAGTTTGATGAGCTCTTTATAGATTTTGGATACCAGCCCTTTGTCCAATGTGTCATTTGCAAATATCTTTTCCCATTCCGTTGGTTGCCTTTTAGTTTTGCTGGTTGTTTCCTTTGCTGTGCAGAAGCTTTTTATCTTCATAAGGTCCCAGTAATTCACTTTTGCTTTTAATTCCCTTGCCTTTGGGGATGTGCCGAGTAAGAGATTGCTACGGCTGAGGTCAGAGAGGTCTTTTCCTGCTTTCTCCTCTAAGGTTTTGATGGTTTCCTGTCTCACATTCAGGTCCTTTATCCATTTTGAGTTTATTTTTGTGAATGGTGTGAGAAAGAGGATCACTTACCTTTAATCTCTGCTCTTTCACCTCCTTGATGTTAAGTACTTCACCTTCTAGATTAGTTAATTCACCCCAGTTTTCTCCCATAGCATTTAAAACATTTTTTTTTTCAATGTGTATTTATTTTTGAGAGAGACAGAGTGTGTGAGCAGGGAAGGGGCAGGGAGAGAGGGAGATACAGAATCCAAAGCAGGCTCCAGGCTCTGAGCTGTCAGCACAGAGCCCAACGCGGGTCTCGAACTCACAAACCTCGAGATCATGACTGAGCCGATGTTGGACGCTTCACCGGCTGAGCCACCCAGGGCCCCTCTCCCGTAGCATTTGTAATTAATCATCTCATATGCTTAATGGCCCTTAAGGGCCTTAGAAATAGATCAACTCACACACACACACACACACACACACACACACACACAATAAGTACATGAGGTGATGAATATGTTAACTAACCTTATTGTGGTAACCATTTCACAATGTATACATGTGTCACATCATTATGTTGTAGACCGTAAACAAACACAATGTAATATGTCAGTTATAGTTCAGTAAAGCTGGAGGGAAAAAAAGATTTGAATCCTCTTTGTGAGAAAAAGCGAAACTCAACTTTTCATGTTTCCTTTGGTAGAGATATAATTATTAGATCAGTCCATGCCACTTTTATGGTTAAACTGAATGTTGCTGGAAAACAATAGTAGAGGAAGCATATAATAATATATTGCTATATTAGGATAAACCTTCTGTTTCTCACAATTTCTCATTCAAATTGGGCCTACATATGGAAAATTAGTAATATTTTACTTAATTATATTTAAGGACCCTTTATTCCTGTGATTTAAAAATGTTCAGGGGCTCCTCGGTGGCTCAGTTGGTTAAGCATCTGACTTTGTTTTATTTATGTATTTTGAGAGAGCAGGAGTGAGTGGGAGAGGGGTGGGAGTGGGGAAGAGGGGGATAGAGAGAATCCCAAGCAGGCTCCATGCTGTCAGCGCAAAGCCTGATGTGGGGCTTGATTCCATGAAACATGAGATCATGACTTGAGCCAAAATAAAGAGTTGGATGCTTAACCGACTGAGCCACCCAGGCAACCTAAGAGTACATGTGTGCTCGCTTGCTCTCTCTCTCTCTCTCTCATAAATAAATAGATAGATAGATAGATAGATAGATAAACAAACATAAAAAAATACATGTATAAAAATGTTTGGGGTGCCTGGGTGGCTCAGTCAGTTAAGCATATGACTCTTGATTTCAGCTCAGGTGGTGATCTAGGGTTCATGAGATCTAGCCCTGTGTCAGGCTCCATGCTGACAGAGTGGTGCCTGCTTGGGACTCTCCCTTTCCCTCTCTCTCTCTGCCCTCCCCCCCCCCCCCCCCCCCCACACACACACACACACACACACACTCTCTCTCTCTCTCTCTCAAACTTTCTCAAATAAAATAAACTTAAAAAATAAAAATAATAATTAAAAATTAAAAATGTTCATCTACAGAATAAATTCTTTGATAGTGATTTCAGCCACTTTAAAACAAACTTGGTCAAATATCTATGATGACTGTAATTGCCAAGTCATACCAGAGAAATGCATGACTTCACTGAGAAAATGAGAGGCTGTTTGTGCCTACATGGGCTGTAAATAAAGAAAAAGATATGATGGTAGGGCCAAGAAAAAGGATAGCTTTCTGAGAAAGCTACCTTATCCCATGTTCCTTCTAGAGAGCAATTTAGGTGATCTGATTGCTGTATGATTCAGAATAAATATTCACCTGGCTACATAGAATTAGGTCAGTGATATGCACCAGGATTCTCCCAGTGTCCACATTTAGGTACATGAACTATGTAGAAGATCTGTATAAAATAGTAATAGTTTATTGAGCATTTATGTTGTGCCAGGCGCTGTGCCAAGTATGTTTCTTACATAAGTCAGATTATATTCCTTATAGTTATATAAAAATAAGTAATGTTGTTTCTTTACTCTTTCTTTTTTAACTGATGAAGGAACACT
The DNA here is from genome assembly GCF_018350215.1 of Panthera leo. NCBI lineage: Eukaryota > Metazoa > Chordata > Mammalia > Carnivora > Felidae > Panthera > Panthera leo. The sequence continues at coordinate 97,947,169 of NC_056684.1, forward strand.
GAAGCATAGAGTAGTTAAGAAACTTGTCCCTGGCCACATCATATCTGTTTTTTTAAAGGATTTATTATTTTTTTAAGGTTATTATTTTGAGAGAGACAGAGTAAGCACAAGCAGGGAAAGGGCAGAGAGGGGGAGAATCCCACCTAGCCTCTGTGCCATCAGCTCAGAGCCTGACTCAAGGTTCGAACTCAGGGAAATGTGAGATCATGACCTGAGCCAAAGTCAAGAGTTGGACACTTACCTGACTGAACCAGCCAGGCGCCCCTGGTCACATAATATCTTTAAGTTGCAGAGCTGGTCTTCAACCCACGTAGGCCACAGGCTCAACACCCTGATAGTTCCACCATCCTTTATTGCCTCTCTTCCCCCTCATAATCGTCGTACTTACTGAGCTATATCGTGTAGTCTTATATTTGAATGTGCACATCTTCCTAAATTATAAATACCTTAGGAGCATGAACTATTGTAGTTTCCTTGTTTTCTTTTTAGTCCAGTACATCTAACTTCATACAGCAGATGTTCAATTAATGTTTGCTAATTATGGTGCTGTACACATATTTGGGATTGTGTATAGTTTGAATATAATCCATGGGACTCAGAATTGAAAGACCTGAATTCAAGTTCTTGTGTGACTATTACATGTCCATCCTAGTATTACCTCTTTACATTTTAAGATAAGATACATAAATATTAAGTCATACGCTGGTATGAGAGTGTCCAAAGTATTTGTATATGCATGGCCCCTTCTTGAGCTGCAGAAACAACAATCATGAAATTTTCTTTTGGTGGGTAAGGGTAGTAGAGATTCTGAATTGAAAGTATTAATTGCTGGGTGGTAATATAAAAAGAGTAAAGTAACATATTTCATTAGTTAAGACTAACAGAAAAATGTTTGATGTTTTCAGTTCGCAGTAGTGATTGTATGTGGTACCATCAGATTTAAAGGTGATCTTAGTACAGTCTGAAGATGCTTCAAGTAGTCAGACAGTTAGTGGTTAGATGTAGTTCAAGTAGTTAGACAAGGTGCTCTGAAGTTAGAGCAGCTGCTCTGAAGCAAGGGAAGCCTTGGCTGCTGGATCAAGGGATGGGCCATTAAAGTCATTGATGTTTGCCAGGTTGTAATTTAATAACTTGGATGGCCTAATTTCTTATATACATAAAAAAGAAAGATTTATGTAATTTGGAAGATATTAATCTAGACTCATAGATTTTTCTCCAATTTTTCTGCCTATGTCCTTGGTGATTTTTGCTCAGAGAGATTCTTCGGTTATTTTTGGAGTCATCCACAACTGTATTTTTAGCCAAGAAGGGAAATTCATTCTTCAAGTGGATTTTTTGCTTGCTCTACCTATAGGTGTCTCTGTTGATCGATTCCTGATTCATAGAGAACAAAGGATATTTTTGGTCTTGTTTTTCATGTGGAGGGCCCCAAATTTGTTTTAATTTCTACCCTGTTAACTATTCAAGCCCCTCTGAAAAGTCAGCCATATATTGGAGATTTCTAGATTGATGATTTTTCTTTCAAGTTTTTTTCTTCAGATTCCTGTATTCTATGTCTGAGCCCATTTAAAAAAGAGCAGACACGGTTTCCTTTACTTTAGCTATTTAGGTACCCAAAAGATTGAAAATTTCCTGAAGTCTATTTAAGTTTTTTATGATTGATCTTTATTTTGTTTGCAATTTTGAATCTTTGACCAATTAATCACTGAGAGAAAGTCTTCTGAAATGGTGTTAAGGGATGTTTTATCTATTTTTCTTGCCCTCTAAAGGCTGTTAAAATGTTTTAATTTATTATTATTATTATTATTATTATTATTATTATTATTATTATTATTTTGAAGAGCTGGTTTGCTTAGATGTTCTCCTGGTCTTTCTTACCCTACTGCTTTTCACCATTTTCCCCCCATCCTAGAGACTAAAAATTAAGTGAACTAGTTGGAACAGAACTGATAGTTCGGGTCAGTAAGTATCAAACAAAATCCTGAATTACACAGCAAATTTCTGCCTTCTTGGGTTAAAAAAAATTCTTTAAACTCAGCTCTAGACCAGGGTTTAAATTCAGCTATCTATAGAACAGCCTTCTGGTCTAGCAGTTTGAAGTTGTTTGGGGCAGTGTGGCCAGTCCTTGTCTAGGAAATCAGTTAGGAGGTCAGGGGAGGGAGCAGAAGGAATTGAAGGGGTGCAGTGAGTGGTGAAGATAAAACTGAAAGAGATACAAGGAGGGTAAGTTTCAGAAGGTAAAAGAGTCAAATTGAGAGATGCTATTTGGAATCAGCATTTTGAGATCTCGGTTTACTAATTAAAGAAGTGAATTAATGAGTTATTAAAAGATACTTTATGTCTTAATTTTATAGAACTCTTCTTAACTGTATTAGTTATTTATTTTGACATGTACAAAGATCACCATAATGACCCCTGTTACTCTGAATTTTTTTAAAAGGTCATTTACAATTGCAACAATTAGGATTATAGTGCAATACAAATAGAAAGCAGAGGTTTTTCTAGGAAGAGGGCCTAGCTTTGATATATACAAGCCTGTAACAGGTTGGTCAAAAGTGTGTGCTTTGAAAAGCAGCTTGGAGGGGTGGCTGGGTGGCTCAGTTGGTTGAACGTCCAACTTTGGCTCAGGTCATGATCTCACAGCTTGTGAGTTCGAGCCCCGCGTCAGGCTCTGTGCTGACAGCTCAGAGCCTGGAGCCTGCTTCGGATTCTGTGTCTCCCTCTCTCTCTGCCCCTAACCCACTTGCATTCTGTCTCTGTCTCTCTCAAAAATAAATAAACATTAAAAAAAGAAAAGCAGCTTGGTTCCTCAAGCAAGCAGAGGTCAATATGGTGCTGTACGATCAGTCATCTGATAGCCACTGATCCTGTATTATGGGCTAAGAACAGTGACTCACAATTACAAGATCAAGAGTGTCCTCTTAAAAGTTTTGTAGGACTCCCAAGGCCAAGTTTGACTAATTACTTTTGTGTAAATTGGTTGCCAGTTTAACAGACCTCCAACCATTTGTCCTTGGGGCATCTTGATTGGTTTGGAGACTTATGAAGTCTGTGCCTCTATCTGTTCTTTCTGAAGCACTTCCCTATACATTCAGCAACACAAGACAATTCAAGCAAAAATACACGATACGAGGGCTTTGTATGAATTGTCAAGCAAGAAGGCAAAGCAAGCAGCCAAAGCATAAAGATATTAATAACAAAAATATTTACTAAATGGTATACCTCCAAACCAAAAGTTCTAATAACCTTATACAAAAGTTAGGTCTAATTATAAAATGAGTTCACTTCCAAAACTGAAGGTTGAATTGCCCTATACAAAGACTTTGAACTGATGACCTTATATGAAGACCTAGTGGGTCTTTGTAACAAAAATCCTAGAATAACAAATTAATCAGCAACAAGAAGCTCAGTGAAACAAATCAGAACTCTAAGTAAGACCATTGTTGAGACACATTCACCTGGCAGTAAATTTGAAGGACAAATGGAATTTTGGAACAAGGGACAAGGAGAATGCACCTGTTAGTCTGAGGGTATCAGAGACTGCTGCCAAGTGAGAGTATTCAAAATTATCTCAGCGGGACTTCCAGAACTGTCAAAGGATGACACCATCACTCAAATCTGGTACAAAAGCCAAAGCTGAATTTATTGCTTTGTTAAGTAAAAGAGCTATGCTGGTGAGGCTTAGTCTCACTGAGCAAAGTCAACTAAAGATTATACATAGGGCTTAGGAGTGTGTTTTGGAGTTGCGTGGTTTCCAGAGGCAAGAACAGGTTGATGTCAGTTTTAGAATATTTGTCATTGTTGAATACAGAAACATGTTTTGTGTTGGCTATAGAGGGGAGAAATGGATGCACATCAGCCTCAGTGAATTTTCTGGAGTGATTCTTCCATTAAGTATGAAGCTTTCACTGATTGGTTGGCTTTCAGTGGGCTGTTGATTGAAGTGACTTGTTAGTTAGATGGGTTTAAAACAAGTTCTAAACCTTGTTTCATTGTTCTCTGAAACTGAAACTGGAGCTGAAATTTGTTGATTACATGGTTAAAAACCAGTTCAGGTATTTACTGACTACATGGTTCTAGAACAGCTAGTCTTTTCCTGGGGATGGGGCTGGTAGGTATCTATAGCTAGCTTATATCAATTCATGCGAACTAATTAGTAAATATTCAGGAATGATATAAGCCAACTATTAAACTGCTAATAGCTTAAAATCAGTGATGTTGGGCATGTTTACACCACAGAAATGGCCAAATGCTACAAAATCAAGTCATTTGGAGAGTCAGTTTACCAGGACATCACTGGATGGGAGCATTAGGCATGGAACTTACGAATTTAATACTATAGACAGGTAATAGATTCCTGATTTGAGAAAATAAGACTTCATATTTGATCCTATTCTACACATGGTCCTCATTATATTGACTTAGGGAGATGGCCAGTGAAACAAACCAAAAAATGAAACTAAAATTTCCCAAGAAAAATGCAAAATATAGCCAAATCCACATACTTGGCTTCATTGATCCTGGGTTATGAAGCTCTGTTTTGTAAAAGTTGCTTCCTAGCTAATCTCTATTTTCAAAATACATGTTTAGGTAGAAATATTCTGAATACAAATTACTATATTTCATTTTGAGAAAAATGGGCATTTGTTATAGACAGTGGACTATTTAAAGATCATGGATAGGGGTATTTTTATTTTTTAAAAAATTTTTAATTTTTAAATTTTATTTTATTTTAGAGAGAGAGCAAGTGAACAGGGAAGAGGGGCAAAGGAAGAGAGAGAGAATCTCAGGCAGGCTCCAAGCCCAATGTGGGGCTTGATCCCATGACCCTGGGATCACTACCTGAGCTGAAATCAAGAGTTAGATGCTTAATTGACTGAGCCACCCAGGCGACCCATTAAAATATTTTATTTTTAAGTAATGTCTATACCCTAAGTGGGCTCGAACTCAACTTCGAAATCGGGAGTCACATGCTCACTGACTGAGCCAGCCAGGGGCCCCAGAAGTATTTTTAAACTCTCCTCTCCACAAAAATCTCTCCTTCCCCACAAGAATCCCCAAAATGAAAAAAAGAAAGGAGAGTTTCCACTTTGTGAAACAAGACTATCCATAACTCAAACTGAGAAGTGTCCCTGGTTTCAGGACAGGAGATGTGAGCCAAGGATTTTATATCCAGCAAAATTGACTTTCAAATAGAAAATCACAACTGTTACAACGGGTCACAAACTTATCAACATGTAAGAATGCAAAGAATATTGTTCTCATGAGCCCTTAATGAGAAAGCTACTGAAGAATGAACTTCAGATAAGCAAAGATGACATAATTTCACCAAAGGAGAGATAATCATAAACTATGTGCCTCCTGATGGAAGAGCACTCTGCCAAAGAAATAAAACCTGAGATCAAGGCTCTGTCTCCAGCTGCCAATTTGCAGAAATCCAGAAGAAAAAAGAGCATGTTGAACTGCCGGTGAATATGCAGGGTCCACGTTGTGGGAAACTCTACATGGTCATGTAGAATTTATGGTTAAATTCCTAGGTTCTTTAACAGATAAAGTAAGGAGGAAGAACCCATCGATTAAAAGAGAATTAAGAGACAGGTCAACAAATTTTAATAAGCAAGATTAAAAATTCAGTTAAAAACTCAGAAGATACAAACTTTTAGAAAGATCATTTAAAGATAGCTAATTTCATAAAAATTATTAATTTTTTCTCAATTTCCTGAATTTTTACTAAAACTAAAATTTGAAGCATCTTTTTTTGTTTTAAGTTTATTTATTTATTTTGAGAGAGAGAGGGAGAGAGCGAGAATCTCAGGCAGGCTCTGCAGTGTCAGCACAGAGCCCTGTGTGGGGCTTGAACTCACGAACCCTGAGATCATGACCTGAGCTGAAATCAAGAGTTGGACGCTTAAGTGACTGAGCCTACCCAGGTGCCCTGAAGAGTATCTCTTAATTTAACTTATAAAAGCATGATTTTATCAGACCTCAGATTGTAAACTACAGTATATGTTTTATACTTACTGTTGAGGCAGTACAACAAGGTTTTGAAGTAACCCAAGTTTAACCTGTTCTATGTCTGTGTGCCTTTGGCCAAGTCACTTAATGTCAGGTGGAGGTGATTTTTATATATCTCTTGTGAAAAGAGTCACAAATTATAACCTATCTCTTAGCTGTTGCAGGAATGCATGAAATATGTGCATAATTCGTGATATTGTGGTTGCCATATGATAGGCACTTAAACGAAAGCTACAATTACGTTGGTTCCGAGTGGTCTGGGGTGGGGCCCAAGAATTTTGTGCTTTTAAAAGCCTCTCAAATGATGCTAATGACTGTTCTAATTTTGGAAACACAGTCTCTGATAAAATCTTCCTGGATGTGAACAAATATTCAGCTTCAAGGATTTTTTTCAATGCATTTCTTAGTAGAAAAACTGGAAGACATCTGGGAGACTGGCAAAATAAACTATGGCCTATCAATTTCCTAAAATATGTGGCCATTAAAATAAAAATCAGATCGCTAACACAGCACTGTTCCAAATGCCTAATACATATCTCATTTAGTAGTCCTGGGAGATGGATTCCATTATTACCCCTATTTCACAGATGAGGAAAAATGTACACGGCGTTACAAATAAGTTGTGAAGCAGAGACATTTCTAAACTTTCTGTACTATTTTTTATAATAAAAAATGGCCTTGTTAGAGGACAGACTGAATTAGCTTTTTAACAGAAATTATTTCATAATCATTGAAGATGAAGCAATCAAATCATTTGCAGCCAAAAACAGTAGGGAAAAATCTATTAACAAGGTACGTTAATTATTTTTCAGGATTTGTGTGTGTGTGCTTGTGTTTTTGTCAGCTTTTTTGTATTTGTAATTTGTTATTTTTCTGATTCTAAATAAATATTCACTATCAAGCCTAATTATGTATTCTTTTTTGTATTGAGCCCTCCTCCCCCCAACAGATTGTATAAGCTTTGGGCCTCACAAAACCTGGATTCCCATCCATCTATGTAAACTGAGAGCCCCTGAAAAAGAGAATGGGACAGAAGTAGTAGAGGAAAAATATTTAAAGAGATAAAACTTTCCTCAAATAACACTTGAGTCTTCATAAAGAGCTGTCCCCAAATTGCCAAGAAGAATGCACCCCACCCCCCACAAGAGATGGGAGACAGAGGTGCCCTCAAAACCGGCTGAATGGTTCTATGTCAATACAATCAGTTTGGAGGCAGCTTTCTGTTTACACTTAGTGGGAACAGGAAGGGTGATCTCATGGGGGAGAGATTGCTTGGAAACTTTCAAAGGTTTTATGTTTGCTGTTCTAATTCCATAGTGCGTTGTAGGACACTACTCATATGGTAGTAACAGTAGCACTTCATTGGTTTCCATAGGAAGCAGAGGAAGGCAATTTAAAGTCCCCATATCAATCCTTTCTTCTTCTTCTTGTTTCTCAGAGTCTGATATTTCTTGTTCGGGATTGGAGTTTCCCATACGAATTTTCATACGGAGCCGAAGGCGGCTCCAAATTCTTGGAAAAACGCCTCAAGGTTTGTTAGAAATTTAGGTGAATGAAACTTCACCAGTAGTAATCTAGAATTATTTCTGTTGAATGAGTTGCAGAATGGACATTTAGTAGATACAGTCTTATGCTTCTAGTGTCTCTACTAAGATTGATATTTAATACAATGCTTTCAGAGTTACAGTTTTAAATATTATAAGTAATTATGATACAGATAGAGAATTCTTTTGTAGATATCTACAAAACAATGACTGATTCCTAAAGATAAATCTTTTAATTTGAATAATTAAATCAGTTCAAGGCTGACAGTACAAATACCTGTTTTCATTGAGGTTTAAAACAGTCTAACAGAAATATATAATTTTGAAATCCCCAAAGTCAGTCTTAGAACATTAGCAAATAGTTCAGAGAACTATTAGCAAATAGTTCAGAGAAAGTGAAATTAGAGGGTTCTCTATTTTCTGTATCAGGATAGTGCAATATTGAATCAACTGTTTATACTGAACACAGATGACAACAAATACCCGCTGAGAAAAAGTCCTTTTTGGCTTATAACTGCTTTTAGGGTGGTCGTACTATTAACTGTCAAATACATTTGAAAAAACAGGGGCAATTTAGCTTATAAATACCCACCTATTCAGACGCCTTTCTAGAATTTTAATGTATACCTACCAAGTGACAAGAGGTTGTCTTGAGTATCTCCTGAAAAGAAGGTAGGAATATCTTATGATCCATTCATGTCTCCTGTGAGTACTTTGAATTAAAATTGGAATTTATAAGAACTAGCTAGAATAAAACCCCACTAATCTGTAGTAAAAAATGGGAAGGCCCACCTGAGTTAACATAAGAGTAAGCATTTGTTAATTGTAATAATAATGGCATATATATGCTATATGGAGATATGGCTGTTCACCCAAGACTTTATTCTTTCTTTATCAGCTTATATATTGTCATTTTTATCATTGTGGGACCAGACAGACATAGCAAATATAAGATGCTACAGAATTCTTTGGAGTTCAATTTATGTTGCAAGTAGTTTAAACTTTAGAATGATTTACTGCAGGTCTCAGGGAACCAGCATGAAGAACTACAGAATGTTCGAAAACACATCCATTCCTGTTTCACCAAAATTTCCTGTTTTCTGCTACCTCATCCTGGCTTAAAAGTAGCTACCAATCCAAACTTTGATGGAAAACTGAAAGGTGTGTTTTTTAATGAATATATACTTACATTACTTAGTCTGGTTGTACAATTGTCATTTTATCTACTGGGCTTACAGCTGCTGATTTAGGTTATCCACTTGTGTGAGGCTGATGACTAAAAAATGTCAGGAGAACTGGGAATCCTGGTCTGGTGCTGGAGCACCTTCTTGGGGAACTGTAGGATTCCATGGGTTCTAAATACTTACATGGAGAAAACAGGCAAAGTCTTGCATTCACCTAGGAGGCAGCGACTCTGCCCTTTTTGCAGAGGTTTCTACTTACGTCTGTACATTGAGAAATGCTCCTTAATGTCTTCCTGTTTAATTTGCCTTATTTGCATTAGAGGAGAAAAATAGATGTCTATGTTATTGGAATGCTGTATTATAAGTTATAGAATATTATGATAAGTTATAGAATTAAAGATTGAAAGAAACATTGTGTAGTTCTGAACTCAAGCTCTTTAAAAGTGCTACTAAGGAATTTAATTATAAACTATTAAAACCCTCAGTAAAAGTGAAATCCTCTTCTGGATGAGGACCAGTTGCTGAAAAATCCAGAAGCACTAGAGTGTTTTTGAAATAGTGTATTCTAATAGTATGTAATTATCTGTCAAACAGAGAGGCATTCCTAACATTTTAAGATTCCAAAAAATCTCATCTTGTTTAAAAAAAAGGGGTGGGGTGGGTGGAAGGGGTCTGAAGAAATAGAATTTAATAGTTCCTAATAGATATCACCAGGTCTTTAGATACTTGCTTTGTAATTCATACAAAAACATTTCTGACTTATTTACTTGTAAGGCTCGCACTGAATACACACCCCACTGAGTTCAGATATTTGCTTAATTTCCTGTGGCCTTTCTGCATCATGTCAGGGTTGGTGCGACAGTGACATTAACAAGCTTTTCAGCACAACTGTTCTCAAAGGGCTTCAAAATTAATCTTAAAAAGGGACAACATAACATGTATTCACTTTTACAGAACTGGCAGGTTTGAAAAGCAAACCTATTTTTTTTCCCCGTTTCCATGGCATTTGTAGTCAGATACCTTATATTTAACTATGACAGTATCATAAATAGAATCTCACATTTCATCAGCAGTATTTCTGTACATGTTTTAAATTATCTTTATATAACAGAACAGATAGCACCAGGCACATATTAATGGAGGGATTCCAGGATCCTATCATGTCACTTGTCCCTGTCACTTACGAATTCCAACCCAGTAATGAGCACACAGACCTCTTGATACTGTGCACTTACCTAATGCCGTCAATGTGTTTTGAATAAATTACATAAAGGGTGGGCTCCCACAAGGCCCCTCTTTCTTCTCTGGAGTTGGGCAGTCGTAAACAGGCAGGGGAGGGGCAGGCCTTCAACAACAGTCCTTTATTGGGACACAAAAGTACTCTGGCTTGTTCCATTCGTGCAGTGTACAGCCACAGTTCTTAAATTAACTGATAGATTTTGCAATGAAAGAGCTCAGGGAGAGAGTTGAAGACAACACACACAGGTATAGAACCCCACCCCCTTTTTTTAAGTTTATTTTCAGAGAGACAGAGACAGCGTGAGCAGGGGAAGGGCAAAGAGAGAGGCAGAAAGAGAATCCCCAGCAGGCTGTGCGCTGCCAGCACAGAGCCCGATATGGGGCTTGAACTCGTGAACTGTGAAGTCATGACCTGAGCCAAAGTCAAGTCGGACACCTAACCGACCGAGCCACCCGGGCGCCCCACGAACCCCACTTTTTTAAGCAGATTTGTTTCTCATCAAATTGTACATATATGTCTAAATATGTACTAACCTACACAATTGTTTTACAGGTACCCCAAAATTATGAGTTTACCAAAGTGGCTAGCCTGAGAGAAAAAAAAAAAATGAAAAGCAGCTTCAGGTGCCCATCAAAATTGCATTTTGATGAGGCTTTCTAGGACACCTGCTGAATCTGTCTGTGTGCCAAAATGTTCTTCTTAGCCTCAGTTTCTCCTTGGGTAGTTTTGAAAGTCAGCTATCTACATTGCTTTTCCATCCCATCCTGAATCTTGTAATTCAATGTGAGTTCTATCTGGGATGTCTTGTCCACTGGCTATGCTGCTCTCCAGAAGGCTGGCATCTGAATAACCACTTTCTTCCTCTACGGAAGAAATGTCTCTAAATAAACAGTTGTGCAAAAATTGTTCTCTGATAATAGTTCCCACATACTCTTTCATAAACTTACAGAAGTACTTTCTAGTTCATTATCAGCAGTAATAATTGTTATAATTACTATTCATGGTCCCTCACTACTGAAAATGTTATCTTACCATTTCCTCTGTTATGTGAAATTTATGATACTATGATTAAATTTAGCTGCTATTAATTTAGTGGCTTCCCACATAGGAAATCAAAAGGATCAGGTTCATTCCTGCTGCATTCAGACAGTTCTTTCCAAGTGCCCACCGAATACCTCTCCTGACATAGTCAGTCTAACCTTTCAATTAACAAGGAGTTACTTTTTTTGTTTTTTTGTTTGTTTGTTTTCTTGAGGTTCCTCTGGGTTATGGTACCACATGTAGAACGGCCAGGCAAACCACATCATAAATTGTGGAGATGCATTCTTAGCAGCTTCAGTTAGAGTTCAGGAAGTGTAGCCAAACACTATTGCAAGGTAATGGTTTTTTAAGAAGCTGTTTCTAATGAACTGTCAGTCAGGTAATCCTGAGATCTCTTTCTTGGTTGACTTACACAGCAGTGCCACAACAGTGCATCTGCCCCACAGAGTTCTTTTACAGCATCTTATCATGTCCCCAGTTGTGGCAGATAACCACTTTGGCCTAGCCCCTGAATTCCTGGCAGAGTTTTACTCCGGTGGCAAAGATTATTGAAGGAATGGTAAAGACAGAACAGCATCCCCAGTAACGGTCTCCCCACACATATTTGTTTGAATACTTGGAGTGGGTCAGAGCTAATTAGCACACCTCTGTAAATTGACCTGAACTGGGCTGCCGATATTCTGGGTCATGTGTGTACTGTGTTGAACTGATAGCGTTAGCAAGAGCTCACCACTGCGTATGTTGTGAACCTTTGGTTTGTGTTATCTGAATCCAGAATTGGGATATCTGGTATTGGTCTCAGTGAGAACAAAGACTATGGCCAGTGCCATCTTCAGAACGCATTTTTAATCCAAATATGCAGTTATATGCTGGCTGCTTTAATGATAATTACCACACCTGCTGGTGCATGAGATACAGGTGTATCTTATTTCATCCCAATTTTATCAGGGAGTGGGTGGGGAGTGGAATTTAAGTACATGCGTTAGAAGTGATTTTAAAGTCATTTTAAAATGAGAAAGTTTGTTTCATACAGAAATTCGGGAAGAATTCATACATTCTAGGTATATAGGAATATTTTACAAATGCTAAAAAAAAAAAAACCAACAAAAAACCTAAGGTGATAAGCAGAGAAGAAAACCTACTGGTATCAGTGAATACAGATGCATGTGGTAACATAATACAGACACCAGTATTGTTAGTGAATATTGGTACCTGAAAAGCAAACCGCAATAATAACTGAATAAATACATTTGAATAAATCTATATATAATACAAAGCAAAATTATGAGTAAGAATTGGTACAATGCAACAGCAAAATACATTTGAATAAACACCTATACAAGTACTCATAAAAGATTGGACACTACAATTTCAAAGGTATACAAAACCTGAAATAAAGGAAGTCTGAAGGATTTCCAACAGTATGCTCATGCATCTCGTAAAGGCAGGAAGCAAGAGAAGAAAAGCATGAATTCTTATGTAAACTAGTATTTCAGTGTATAGTGGGGTTGTAGTAACACGCAAGGAAAATGCAAACACAACCACATGGTTTGAATCTTTATTCTTAAGACCTCAGAAATCACCAGTCCCAAAGCCTGAAAGCTCAGTGATTCTGCTTAAATTCAGATTTTTAAAAATTGTAGGCAGTTATTACATTTACTTAGATATCAAATCTCTGGCCATATCTTGCTTTTTATGTAGGTGTATTTTTCTATATCTTTTGAAATGATTTAGAAATTATCACTATGTTCAAAAGACTTCTCTGAATATGTTATTTTCTATGTTACTTTGCTAAATACGTAATGTTAAGCTTGAACCTAATGCCGTAACATGGATTATGTGTCATCAGTTGTCCTAAACATGATAGGTGAACAACTCAGACATCCTGATTTGCCTCCATGGCCTTTTCTTGCCATGTTATTTTGTATGGGCGAATTTCATCACCAAATGTTGCATCACCATCACTGTCTTTCTGAACTTGAGTACTAATTAACAGACCTTATTCAGTTCTGTACACTTTTCATAAGGTGGGCACGCTAAAAACAGAGCAATTTTTGCATACATTTTCTGGCAGGAATACATCTTATAAACCAGTGAGTATCTGGCCTTTTTCCCATTTATGAGCCTGTATACATAAAACCACCAACAAACTCATCAGAATACATGAAATGTGGTTATGTGAATGGGATGTAAAATATTTGTTTAAAGTTTAACATCAAGAAAGCTACTTTATGGGTGGAAGATAAATATGTAGTTGAAGTAAAGAACAGCAGTTTAGGCAAGGAGGATCACTCATCCAAGAAAAGTGGGTTTTGGGAATTGCTTAGATGATGGCAAAGTGAGTGATGGCTTTATCACTGGGGAAGAAGTAGACAAAATCAAGAATGTTTTATTTATTGTATGCCTTGGAGGACTTGGATTGGATTTTTAAAATAATGATGAATGTGCTTTTACTTGTAGAAATAGATGATGAATTCATCAAAAACTTGAAAATACTCATTCCTTGGCTACTTAGTCCTGAGAGCCTAGATATTAAAGAGATCAATGGGAACAAAATCACCTGCCGAGGTCTGGTGGAGTACTTCAAGGTATGACTCTCATTTCTAGAGCATTGTTTTGGAATGCAGTTCCTACTTGAAACAAACAAAAAAGTATAGACTCTGTAATATAGGGGCAAACCTAGGAGGAATCTATAAAAATGAGAAAAAATCATTAGACTCCCAAGAGTAGCTTGCTTTCTGAAATTAAAATTTTAAAACTCTTAGTGTTAACTTTATCTTGAGAGAAATATATTTTTGAAATATAAATATGAGAGTTGGTAAAGTCTGTTTTTTGTGGGGGGAGGAGGTGTTTCTCGAGGTCCATAACATGTAGTCCTCAGTCATGACCTATGCTGAATCTTACCTTCATTCTGAAGATTCTTCCGAAGGGGCTATCCTTTACCTTTCTACTAGAGAAAATTCCTCCACATTTCCTGTCTCTGCACCATGGGCCGATGTAAAGTGGAATAACTTTAAATTTGTGTTTATTTTTTAGCTCAGGTAGCACTGAATACTACACTTTTTTTTTTTAACCAACCACATACATATTGGGGAATTTCAGTAATCAATCTCATTTGTGGAGTGATGCTCCAAGGACTAAACTATTTTTAAAATTCACATTTTTGTCATTAAAAATACTTCACATATCTCCTGTGTGATTATTTACCTTCATCACTCTTAGCAATTAATGAGATGTTATTTATCTATCTAAAATTTGAATTCTTATTGTGCATAACACTATGGAAGAGCTTAGAAGTTAGTAGGAGGTTAAGGACCCTTACAGAAATCAGATATTCCATAAAGCTGACGACAGCAGCAGGTACAAATTCCTGTGAGTAAATGAAAAAGAAAGGTTACTCCTAGCAAGGGATCTGAGAAGGTTTTAGAGAAGGGGGCAGTGACTTAAGTCTTCAAGAAGGGTAGGATTGGCCAAGTAGAGTTGGATGAAAGGGCCACTTCAGGAAAAGGGAACAGGGACTAAGAAAGGGGGAATTAACACATGAGAAAGATAATAGTTCCCCAAACTGTCAAGACTTTAGACCTTCGAGTACAATTTCACAGAGTTTGAGAAATAGTGAATGGAATTACTTGAACATGAGTCTCTCTTTTTCTTTTCATTTTTTTAGGCTTATATAAAGATCTATCAAGGTGAAGAATTACCACATCCCAAATCCATGTTACAGGTATTTATTCATCAAGAGGCGTGACATTTTTAAAAATACTTGTTACTAAAGCTAAGCTTTCCTTAGCTTTAGCCTATGCTAAGCTAAAGATATGCTCCAATCCAGCCGTCAGTAATTGCCAAATAAACATGGTGGAATGATTTATTGGAAGGTTATTTTTCTGTTAACTACTGTTTGTGTGTTCAGCTAAACAGTGTTGTATACACATAGAGAAGCTTCACTTGTGCTGACTATACAAACACTTTTTTTTTTTTAAGTTTATTTATTTTGAGAGAGACAGACTGCAAGTTGGGGTGGGGGTGGGCAGAGAGAGGGGGAGAGAGAGAATCCCAACAGGCTCCACACTGCCAGCACAGAGCCCAAAGGGGCTCCAACTCATGAAACTGTGAGGTCATGACCTGAGCCGAAACCAAGAGTCAGATGCTTAACTGACTGAGCCACCCAGGCACCCCAACATACACTTTAGACCAAAGAGTTCTCATTCTCTTTGTACAAAATTAGTTTGGAAAATAGACTCATATTGTGGTTTAGATTCACACATGTTAACAAGTAGAAAAGCAGGTCCAGGTTTTTAAACAAGTGGTCTCTATAAATAAACATTTAAGGAAGGAGAAATTAGCTTTTTCTTTATTAAAAAAAATTAAGTTGTTAATAGTTCCTTTTTGTCAGTGATCAATTGTTCTATCGGTATCAATCTTTAAACCTAAGACATATTTATATATATATTAGTACAGATAAAATGCACTGTATATTATTTCCCATGTGTTTGGGTTTATAAATTTCCCCCCACATTTGGTGAGAGGGTTGAAAATATTTTTTAAGAAGAAAATTCTTCCAAATGAAAATTCAGTTTTAGAACTGTGACTTAGTAAATTTCTGTTTTATGTATTTTGAAATTTTAATTTTACCAGCTTTTAAAAATGTAGTGGAAATACTTCAATACTTTCAAATTATTTCATGACCTTGTGTTCTTGTACATTTCTTGCACATGATACTCAGAAATGAGAATTGCCTGTGAGAGTTTAATAAATATGAATTCCATTTTACATCATATTTTGTACTTTGTCCAAAGGCCACAGCAGAAGCTAACAATTTAGCGGCCGTAGCAACTGCCAAGGATACATACAACAAAAAGATGGAAGAGGTAAGAATTAAATAATATTTTAAATTATGTTTTAAATAAAATCAGTATTTCTTCCATGAGATCATTCTTTTTTTTTCTTCCAAGTTGTACCGTCTACAAAGAAGTGGTTTTAACTTCTGCTTTCTCAGCCTATGTTTATCACATTTCTATTTATTATATTCCTAAAGTATTTTTTAGGAAAGGAACACTATGTAGGCATAGTGTTAAAACACTTTTTACAAAACATAGTGTTAAAACGTATTTTAGATGTGTTCTCTCTATATCAGAGACACTTTTCTTATTTATTTATTTTTTGGCCATTTCTTCCCACTATTTATAAGTTCTAGTGACTAATATAATGTGCTACCATCTCCACTACACTTCCCTTCTTGCAACAATTCTAGTATTTCTATCTTAACTATAAAAAACTGTTAGGAAAAAAGAAATTAAGCCTCAAGGGCCAATATTTCTACATACTATATTTCCTCTTTTTAACATTCCGAATTTGGGTGCATCGAATAATTACTGTATATACCTACTAATTGGATAGGTTTTTTCCCTCTGAAAATGTTCTATGATAAAGATTACATCCAAAGTAGCTGGAGTCTTAAGAGTCAAGAGAAATACAGTATATGGAATAGTGTTCACACCATACCTAAACGGTACTTAGAGTATGTACTTAGTATGCTTTATATAGTTAAATCTCAAAAAACCAAAGTGAAAGGTATGGGTA
Organism: Panthera leo; assembly: GCF_018350215.1. Lineage (NCBI taxonomy): Eukaryota > Metazoa > Chordata > Mammalia > Carnivora > Felidae > Panthera > Panthera leo. Next base: position 97,963,773 of record NC_056684.1, read on the forward strand.
ACTGAGATTTCCCTTGTAACTTTTGAAAAAACTGCAAATGTGGTCCAAGAACATTTAATATGCTTTCATTTGGTCTCTTGAAGAAAATACTGAAAGGGCTCCATTCAAACAAAATCAGTAAAACTGCCAAAGAACATGTTTTTCATAATTTTACTTTAGAGTTTTATAGCACTACTCATTGTTTTAAGCTAAACCTCATTGGTTAAAAATACTTCAGTGTAGTTAGAATAAATTTCCTAGAAGAACTTGTATATAAGTAGTTTATTTGAATTTGGATTCATTCTGTGAATGAACTCAGTTTGCAGTTCACTTTGCATCATGCGTTTTCATCTTGAGGAACTTGGATTAAGTCTTGGATATTCTTTCCCAGGTGAAAAAGAGAATAAAAATTAAGAATGGCTTTATTTAAGTCACTTATAAAGTACCGGTCCCACTTACAATGATGCCTGATAATGGAGGGTGCAAATGTGGGTTGACAAAACATAAAAGTAGACACCTTCCGTGTTCTAACAAATTCATCTAGCTAAGTGGAAGATTTTGACACAGTTGTGAATTTTACTCTGCATTGCATAAATGGCACTTCTCTATCTGATACAGATTTGTGGTGGCGACAAACCATTTCTGGCACCTAATGACCTACAGACCAAACATTTGGAGCTTAAGGAAGAATCTGTGAAGCTATTCCGAGGGGTGAAGAAGATGGGTGGGGAGGAATTTAGCCGGCGTTACCTGCAACAGCTGGAGAGTGAAATAGATGAACTTTACATCCAGTATATCAAGCACAATGATAGCAAAAATATCTTCCATGCAGCTCGTACCCCAGCCACACTGTTTGTCGTCATCTTTATCACTTACGTGATTGCTGGTGTGACTGGATTCATTGGCTTGGACATCATAGCTAGCCTATGCAATATGATAATGGGACTGACTCTTATCACCCTGTGTACCTGGGCATACATCCGGTACTCTGGAGAATACCGAGAGTTGGGGGCTGTAATAGACCAGGTGGCTGCAGCCTTGTGGGACCAGGTAGGAATACATTTCATCCTTTTCAACTAATTTCGGCACACTTTTGAATGCCATCTGTTTACCAGACACAGTGTAAGATGTTGGAAATAAACAGGTGAAAATGACTTGGGCCCCAGTCTTCGTGGGCTTTAAAATCGGTCAGGATGGCCAGATACAAACTGTAATACAATATGTGAAGTCCCACACAACTGTTTCCCAGTTAGCATTTCAGTATTTTCAAATATCCATGGATTAGGCAGTGGTTTTTTACTTTTTGTCCTAAAAGTTAAAGATGTTAAGCACAGCTGAATTTTTTTGAGCCGATTGTTACTTATGTGTTAAGATTACTTCATACTTAAAACCCATCATTTGGCTAGAGTTGGCTTGGTTAGGGGTGTATGTGAACCACTGTCCTAAGTTGTTGTATCACTGTCTCTTTTAGTATAATCTCCTGAAAGCAAGATCTGATTACTTTAGATTGTCTCTATTTGAGCTAGACATTTGTACCGGGCCACAGGAGTCCAGGTCAAACTCTGGATCAGCTGCTGATCGGTTGGTTGTCCTTTATGTTTCAATTAACCATAACCTAGAGAGTCAGGGTCACTGTGGTCTGTTGTTCAAATAACTGATTATGGGTAGGGAAGACAATAATAAACACACCTAGAAAAATAATGAACTCACTCTGTCATCCTGGAAGGGTCTTCAGTACCTCATGAAAATTTAGGGGCATTTAGTGAAGCTAAAATAGAGATTGTTCATAGAATTCTGGAGTTAAGACTTTTGAACATTTATGTTCTGCAGGTAGTAATGGCTACAATTATTCCAGCATTTATACTTACATATACTCTTTAGAATTGTAACTAATGAATTTACCATGTGCCTTTGAAGAATCTAGCTAAAATAAACTAATGGTCGCACTGTGGGTAAAGAATGAATGGATCCTCTGACCCACGGTCTCAAATAGCTCCTCAACCTCAGAAGAGTGAAGAGGGGCTATTTGAGGTCAATTCCAAGGCCCTCCTAGAACATGATGCTGAGCCCTATGAGGAATATAGAATTGGGTTCGTCAAAAAATTCAGATAAAATATATAATCTGAACTAAAAATATTTGCAGGAGTATTTGTTCTTAAATGCTCATAAATATTGTAAAGAGTTGAATTATCATAATGCTATTAATGAAGCAGGATATATACTTTTCTTTTTTCCCTTTTAAACTGCCTTGCCACAGGGAAGTACAAATGAGGTAAGTTGAATTTTTTTAATTAAGAGCTATATATTTATAAAATTTACGATGTTCTTATTTTGTAAACTAGCCATTAATGGATATCTCAATATAGATTAGAAAATCTCTGGTGACAACTGCTGTGTTCTAAGATTCACAATTTTAACTATGAATTTTTAACATGGTTTTAAATCTATTCCAGACATCTTATGTGATTTGATCTGCATGTGAAACAGAGTGTTGATGATCAGGAATATGATGTGTTGTGTTGTTTCCTGAATGTGTAGAAAATTTTGAAAGAATTTTTTAAATGTTTAATATTAGAGAGAGAGCATGTGCACACACAGACGCGTGAGGGAGTGAAGGAGGGGTAGAGAGAGAGGGAGAGAGAATCCTAAGCAGGCTCCATGCTGTCAGCACGGAGCCTGATACCACGGGGCTGGCTCTCATGAACTGTGAGATCATGACCTGAACTGAAATCAAGGATTGGGTGCTCAACCAACTGAACCGCCCAGGTGCCCCCCAAATCTCCAAATTCTGCAGTTACAACATTGTGTATTTTGTTCTCCTGGGAGTGCAACAAAATACAGTTAGGAATCTTGAGGAAACTTAATTAGTAGAGAGTATTTAAATGGAACTACAACCTTTAGAAGTTGTTTTTAATTTTGGCTTTTGAGTGACCGTTACCTTTACCACTGTAAGCAGGTTCCGGGCCAGTGTGCAGTGTAACTTTCTTAGCATACCTCAGACAGGACCTGTAAGTTGTTCATATCTCCTGCACATGGGCAAAACTCTGTGTCTGAGGAAAGAATCTGAGCTTGCAGGAAGGAATCATTTGTTACATAAGAAAAACGATCTCTGTAGAGTTATTCTGGTCATTATCTTCAGGAAGCAAAACTGATCTTAACGAGAGATAGCACATAATTCTTTCCTCAGTTTCTGCTGTTACATGTAACTGAAGTATGTCCTCTAATTAATATCAATGACACATTTAATACAGGTCAATAAAGAATCATTTTATATAAAATTCAGTAAAACAAATTCATTAAAAAATAAAAGCAATCTAAGCTTTTAAGAGAACACGGATTAAATTGAATGTTAGACTCTAATATGATAGATCTAGGGCAACACCATTTATGCATTTATACCCATATGCATTCATAAAACTGATGGTATTACTTAGACTTAAGAAAACAGCCATAGAGACTTCAAAAAGATAAAAAAAAAAATAATGGAATTTCCTGGGCATTGGTTACTATTTAGAGGATATCAAGTTTTTACCCAGCTTTTAAAAATATTCAGACTCAAGGGTTGCCTGGGTGGCTCATTCGGTTAAGCATCCAACTTCGGCTCAGGTCATGATCTCACCGGTTTGTGGGTTTGAGCCCCATGTTGGGCTCTGTGCTGACAGCTCAGAGCCTGGAGCCTGCTTCAGCTTCTGTCTCTCTCTCTACCTCTCTCCCCTCCTCACCCTCTCTCTCAAAAAGAAATGAATATTAAAAATACATATTAAAAATATTCAGATTCTTTACAGACCAGAATTACATCAATAAGTTGGTTTTAACTGGGTGTTCAATATGTGAAAGTGCGAGGGGGGGAATGAATCTTAGACATTTGCTGAGGGGAAAAAAGGACAAAAATATTTATGGACACTTATGTAAAGCAGTATGTAAAAATTCCTATGATTCAAACACTGTTGACACAAAGAACAATCACAGTTTTAATGAGCAAAGGCTTTCTGAGGTAATGCTTCTGAAAAACGTTTTGTAAGATATAAACCAAGTAAGGGAAACAAGGCAAAAGAGCATGTTTAACTGAAGGATCCCAGTGGCAAGGGGAGGGCAACATGTGCTTATTTACATGACCGTATCAGGAAATAATGGAAAATAAAAATGGCCCCATTCTGGAAAACCTGTAAGGAAGCCAGAGAGCAAGTGACCTACCTGTGTATAATAAAGCATCTATTGGCAGTCAGAGGTTATGAGCTCCTCTAATTCCTCCCAAACTGATAATATGAACAATATGAGTTCCCAACACATATCTCAACTGAAGCACAGTGTTTAGGAAGCTCTGCTCCAAAAGGTGTGCACGGTAAAAGGAAATGCAGTCTGAGAATAAAACATTTACCACAAAGATCAATCCACAAAAGCAAAAACGCATACACAGTGGAGAGGTGAAGATACTTTTGAGTTCTAAGATTATTAGTTATGAATTTATATCTTATATAGATTAAAGATCTAAAGATTCCACATTTAGCATGCTAAATTTTATATAGTACCATAAACTAATTACACTAAAAAGGAAAAATTTTATATCTGTTTATACTCTTGATTCTTATATTTCTAGGCTTTATACAAGCTTTACAGTGCAGCAGCAACCCACAGACATCTGTATCATCAAGCTTTTCCTGCGCCAAAGTCAGAATCTACTGAACAATCAGAAAAGAAGAAAATTTAATCTAAATTTTTAGAAATACAGGTGCATGACCAACTGTCAGTTAAATACTCAGTTTTCTGTCTCCATGCAAACATTCAAAGTGCTTCTATCAGGACAGAGTAAAATACCAAGCTCCTCTGAGAACTTCGAAATGGTTTAGTTTACTTCAGTGTTTAATAAGCAGATGTATGTATGCATGGTTATATCACTTTGTTAACATGTACAGTTTCCTGATTTTGTCTTCAAATATGCTGTTATAATTTCAAGTATTTGTCTATTTATGATGACAGTACATGTGTTCTGCTTGAATTTATTAAATTCTACTACTGGGTTATAATTAAACCATGTAGTAATATTACTCCATGTTTGGATATGCTCATTTAATTTCCACAGAATTTAAAACTTATTTCCCATAGTCATCCATTTAATCATAGCATCATAACTCAGCAGGCTCATAACTCAGCAGGCTTGATTCAATCTATGTCATCTTCTATATACCATGAGCTTTTATTTTTAAAGACATTTCAAAGAGCTTTTCAGTTGCTTTATCAATAACTAAATACTGCTTCTTTTATATTATGATTTAACATAGAATATAAACTTCTGGATCAAAATGCACAAAAAAATAATCACTTTGTATATGTACTTGAGTTTCACTGCATTGTATATTTTTTCATTTGGTACACAAAGAAATGTATTCTTCATAGGTTTATTCTTTTAACATGTGAACTATTATTAAAGTTTACTCTGGTTCCTAAGATTAAAAACAAATGCTTACTGAATTTGGAAATGTTTGGGAGGTATTAATATAGAATGATAAAAGTTTAGCTCTCTTTTAAAAATTAAAATGCATTTTTCTTCAGTGTTGACAACATTGCAAACACACATTTCCACTTTAAGAAACATCCACTAATCCCTTTTAAGGTAACTTTCAGTTCTTTTAAACCAGTGATTCTATAATCTGGGCGCTCTAAAACAGTAATTTCTAACTTTCTTAGAAATGGTTAAGTTTAATTAAATAGTTAATTAAATAGACAAAGTAAGTAGTAACAGGAAAGAATAATGAAGATAGAAGACTGTGTGAGAGTTCATAAGATATTTGAAAAGTTTGATTACATGTTCTGAAAGATAACTTTCCCAACTGCTAAAATCCCACTACATATTTTCCTTTTTCAATGTCCCTTTCATTATACCGCTTCCTTTGCCTTTGGGCCTTCTGAATGGAAAAATCAAGTATTTGCAGCACTATGTAAAAGACATGGATTCAAACATGACACCTTTAATTTCCACAAAAATATATTTAATAAGCTTGTTATATAAAATCAAACATTTAACATTTTCAACATTTTATCAATTCAAACTCACTGATAACTGGGAGTGCTCTATTTTGGAAGATTACCTAAACATATATTTACATATTTACAACACAGGTAAATATAACTGAAGAGCTACTTCAACTAATGTTGAAATTCACAGAATTCTAGAGATTTATAGGCTAAAAGTGCCATAAATTTATCTGTAGTCAAATGTACTGCACTAATTATGAACAATATCTTAGTAAGTATTAAAAGGAAAAAAATCTGGGAGGGAAATGGTGATCTTCAAGTTCTGTGACAAACTCTTAGAAGATACGTGAAATCAATTTAATGACCAAGATTTCTTGACGAGTCCCTGATTGTCATTTTTGGCAGCTCAACCCAGTCTGTTGAGATGGCAGTGTGCTATATGCTGTCCGGAACCCTACACTGTCTCATCAGAGCCATGCTCCTAAATGCTCCAAGGGCCCTGGTCAAAAGTAAGGAGATGATAGCAACTCTGAGTGCTGTATACACCTTTCCCATACAGGCTAAGGCCTTATGCCTAAATTTATTACTAAAAGATTACAGGCCTTTTACCCTTTCATACCAAAAAATACATTCTTAACATGTTTTAAAAGGGTTCTTTCTTTCCATTTTGGGAGGAGGTGAACCCTATGCATTATATATAGAAATATATCACAATTCAGGTCCCAAATCCTATTTTGCATTTTAAACTATGCAATAATAATATTTAAACCATCTGATTTCAGACAATATTCCACATTAAAGCAGTACACATCTGTTTTCAAATACTGCATAGGTTGTTTTTTAAAGAAATGTACTGCTGCTGTACGAGTTTACCAAGTGATCATTTCCTATTTACTATCTGGTTATAATCACATTTCTTGCTGCATTTGTCTCCACTGAGAATATTCAAAGCAGTTTCTAATATATAGCGTTTTAGAAGTGTTTGCTGTATTGGCTTTTAAATGATAAACATTTTTTTGCTCAATAAAATAATATTTTTAATAACAAAATACATGTAAAATTAGAATTTTATCATTTCCAAAAAAGTTGCCTTTATTAACCAAAGTACTTGTTTGCAGTTTTTTATCTGTGAAAATATTTTAAAGCCCTTACAAAAACCTAAATTTTATTTAAAAAAAAATTAACTTAAAAATTCTTGCCATGTTGCTGGGCATACCACTGCTGTCTCTGCTTGCGGTTTTCCAACTCTGTGAGCAGAGCCTGTCTGTAGGCTTCATACATTTTAACAATCTGTTCCAGTTCTTTCATGAAAAGCAACTTTAGCATTCCCTGGTATGTATCCAGGTCAGCCAGTTGGAAGAGTTCCCACTTGAGAATGTGGTCATATCTGTTTTAAAACATAATCATGCATATGTTCACAACACATACAGAAACAGGTATTGACAGCAACAAAATAATCTATTTTTATAAAGATCAACTTTATTATATCTAACAAACCATAAGCTTTAATTAAAAATAACTGAGTTGTTAACTTATTTAAACAGACTATCTTTTTAGGGAGAGGAGAAAATTGCTGATACTACTTCGTTTCAATTTAAGTTAAAAAATACCCATTTCTTTAATCTTTATCAATTATTCTAATGGTAACATTAGACAGCAATTAACACAGATTTCAGACCACTGTGGTTCTGTAATTTCAGAAAAACACACATGCTATTGCTGTTCGTAAGTTCATCTAAAGTTAATTTTCAGGACTTAAGAATGCTGTAGACCACATTATGCCTGAAAATAATATACAAAACTGGGCAAAGTCACTGAGTCATTAGTGTTGATAGAGCTTTCTGAAGAATGCTATCACTACAGTAAACAAGGAACTAAAAGGAGAATAAAAAGGAACCATCATTTGTGGGCTTTTTTCCTGAGGTGAGTATACACTATTAAAACAGAAAAACTCAAGCAGAAAGGGAAGAATAAGTTATTTTCAAAATGAGAGTAAGTATACTGTAGAAGTGTGTGGAGAAGGACTCATGTAAGATTGTATTTACATATATCTTAGAAGGCTTTTTAGTCCTTCAATGGTAAGTTGGTCCCATACTGAGAGGGAAGTAATAAGCAATAAAAAGGAGTAATTTACACTCTATATTGAAAGACCTGAAGCCATCACTCTACTCCCAATTCCCCCATTTTACAGATGAAAAAACTGAAACCTAAAGAGGGTATATCTCTCTTGCAAAATTGTTTAGTGACTAAAAAATCAGAAAGGCAGAGAGTAATAGTTTTTAATGTTAAGTTTAGACAAAGAACTTGAAGTTCTCCTCAAATCATATTGCACAACAGATACAATAGGAAGCTTTGATTGTAAATTCTAGTAAATTTATTATTAATAGTTATATTTCCTACCCAATGATTCTTTGGTAATTCACTTACCATCTTACTCCAAAAGTATCATCTAATATATTTTTAAAAACGGTTTCTAAAAAGGGAAACCGTAAACAAATAATGAGCAGTCAGTATGAGCCACACTGACATATTTCTGTACAACTTGGGTACATGTACCACGAACCCCAGGAGCACAATATGCAGAACCACAAGGTAAATATATCTTGTGGGATCCTAAATTTACCCATTTAATTACTTGAGTGCTGCAAATCTAACAGGTATACTTGGTAGAAAGCTTTATATTCTCTTTAGTGGGAAACTCCAATATAAATAAGAGAGATACTATAAGAAATACTCAATGAGCCTGTATGAAATAACAGTTACAAGGTATTTCCTAGAACCTCTGCCATGCATGTAGCTTAAGATCTTATTTGTTTGAGACAAATTCATGATTCCTAGCAAAAATAAAAACAAAAAAACAAAAAAAACCAAAAACGCTTCAGGTCAGAATTCCATAGCTAAAGGACATTGCAGCAATGTCTATTGATTCAAGATGCTTAAATTGATGACGACAGTTGGAACTATAAGAACATTAAAGCTCATTTATCATCTGTGTACTTTCTAGCAAGGAAAAAGAAGGGAGAGGATAAATTAGTAAGTATCACACTTGATTTAAGATAGGACTATCACTCTAGAAGCATTCAAATTTTGAAAAAAGGAAAAAAAAATAGCTTCACACAATTTTCTGACTTCCCAATCACCGCATTTAGCATCAAAAACAGGATTAAGGGTAGAAACAACAAAATCAGAATAATTACAGAAAATCCATTGGGAAGAAGAAAAAGCACTCCAGAAGGGCAGAGATGAGAAAAGTATGCAATTTGCCAATTCCCAGTCCAGAGTCTTACCCCCTTGCTATTTCTATGGCGTTACTTCCCTTCTCATATAAAACTTCCCAATATGCCTGTTTTGTTTTGTTTTTTAGGAGAAGTAAATATTTTCCATTCTTTCCTTCTTAACTAGCCAAATTATCTGATTCCCCAGGCTTAATTTTTAGTCACTTATATAATATATAGGTAAATCATTCAGAAAATAGGCTGTAAACTACTTCAGTAGCCTATACTTACAGTTTCTCTTTTTGCTGTTTTTCCTAGGGCAGTATTCTATTCAAGTAACTTCTTATAAATAACTCACACATGCAAATATCAATTGCTGTCGTCCTACCAAAAAACTGTGTTCATACTCCAGGGAATGCTGTCTTTAAGGAGCCAAAAGTCCTACTACTTCCAGCTCCAGGGACACACAGCCTATGTCCCTTCATTGTGCCTGTCCTGCCTGTAACATTCTTCCTTTCTACCCACACCCAGAGCTGGGGCAAGACAACACTGCAGGACCGCCAAGCCGTAAGGAATAAAATACAGTCCATGCGAAGGTGATGCTCGGACTGGTGTTGGGGTACGTGTGTATGAGGAACAATGGAAAGTAAATATGCTCCTGATGGTCTTTTTCCTGTTATATATTAAATCTTATAACTTATTCTAGAGTTCAGCTTGATTACAGCTATATGATGCATTACAGACTTCTGAGTAGCCTCAGAAATAACTTCACTGGGGCGCCTGGGTGGCTCAGTTGGTTAGGCATCCGACTTCAGCTCAGGTCACGATCTCAATTTGTGAGTTTGAGCCCCGCATCGGGCTCCGTGCTGACAGCTCGGAACATGGAGCCTGTTTAGGATTCTGTGTCTCGGTCTCTCTGTGCCTTCCCCCACTCACACTCTGTCTCTGTATCTCTCAAAATAAGTAAAAACATTAAAAAAAAAAAACAAAACACAACTTCACTAAAATTCATCAATAAAAATTTGGAACAATCTAAGTCAAATTCTGGAAGTATATGCAAAATTGTTTTGGTAAATTACTGCTAGAGACAGAATTTTTAAATTTCTGGAAATCAGACTGGCAACTGTTAACAAAAGGAGAAAAGATGGTAGTTTTTTGGCTAAAACCTCTCCTTTGATAAGTAAATGATTCTCCATTATCTACTTCACAGAGAACAGCTCATCCTTTGTTGATAGAACAATATCAACTATTTCCATCCTTTTTAGAGACAAAAATTTTGGAACAACTAAAAAGTAACAGGTTCCTAACACTCTTAAGTTTTTAAGCCATAAAGAAGTGCTTGCTCTCTTGTTTCAGTCTGGCCTATTCTGAGAGTTCTGACCTATTTGGGAAAAAAAAAAAAAAAACTAAGTTGCTCATTTCGTAAAGTTTTATAGCTAGCTCACAGAACCAGAGTTGAAAGGGCTATGATCTCTGGGAGTCTGTTTCTTTTCATAAGAAGCAAGGAATTTCACTTACGTACTATCTTTTTCCTCCAAAAGGAAAGCTTTTTTGTTATTCCTAGTGATGATTATAAAGCAGAACTAACATAAAAAGTAGGAAGAATAACCCTCCTCGATCTTATCAACTCCCAGAAATAACAAAATTTAACAGGCACATATTCTTCCAGACTTAAGGAACACATAAATATGCATATTCTGTAGGACATAATATTAGCATATGAACAAAGGCTGTACACAGTGATAGGTCAACTGGTACCAAGAGTGAAAAAAGAAGGAAAAAGGGATGAAAAGTCCATCTGCTATTATTCCTTATTCCATTCCTATACTGTATAAATACGATCAGATAAAGAGGCTTCAGTAGGTTAGCCCAGGCACCAAACCAAGCTAAACATCTATGGATAATTAGGTACCTAATTTCAAATAACCTAAAACGAAACTTTTGAAAAGTATTGTTTATATCTTGCAAAATAATATCTATAATTAAAACCTTTTAAAAAATTACGTTATCAAGGCTTAAATTTGACTTAGGGGGAAAAAAAGACCCTCCAAGATTGTTTTGTCTCCATATCAGACCACAGATTAACACCCATGAATTTACAGACTGAGAAGAATGTTTATGTTGGCCAAAAATTAATAAATAGTTCATAATAAAAGGCCAATAGCTTTATGAGAATGTTAATGTGGTCTAAATGAGCAGAATCATGATCAAATAATTATGAGATCCTTGAGGTAACCTATCAATTATTCAAATGAAAAGCCTGAAAAGGTAATAAAAACAAACAGCTCTAAGCAAGAAAAATAACTTCTAAAATCTCTAGGCTAAAGGCATACACATATGCATGATTGAATGCACATGCACACACGGTTGGTAAATACAGAGTAACATGGCAAAAATTTAGATCAGAGTTGGCCTAACCCCCTGCAAATTTTATTTCAATGATCATCCTTTAAAAGTATGGTTAAAAGTTACTATTTCAAAAAATATATATGAAAGGTTTTACATTCCTTTCACTTGAATCTCAAAGATTTAATTTTTTTTCCCCAAATTCACTGCCAATCATCTTATACTCTCTAAAACTCTTCTTTGGGCTATTTTATGCTGATAATTTTGGTTTCTGAAATACAAAAAAGAAATAAAGAATAAGACTACAAAAACAAGTAACTAAATGTTACCTTAACAGAGTTGTTAAAAGTACATGCAATTATTACATGTGAAATGCCTAGACAAGTAACAAGAATTTATTAGCTGCTCAGTATGTAATAATTTATTAAATCAGAGCATTTTATTAATTAAAAAAATTAAGAGCATGATCTTTGTAACTAGAGATAAAAGTCTGAAATCTACCACTTAATAGTTGTATGACCTTAAGCAGCGATAAAGCCTCCATTTTTTAATATTTTTTAACCCGTAAAATGGTTTTAGAAAGGTATGAGATAACATACATAAAAAGTAGCACCCTAAGATACATGGGAAGCACTGGATAATTAATAACTATTTATTTTCAAACACCCCCTTTTCTGAAATCACAGCACTTTGTATATACCAATGTTGCTAATCTTATCACATTGGGTTACTGACCTAGTACCTACTTCTATTTTCCCAGACAAGAAAGGCTCTTTAAGCCTGGCAACTTCACAGACAGCTTTAAAAACTGGCCCACCTAGCGTTTTCTTCTTCAGTGCGGCTTTACTAGCTCCACTAGTTATAGTAAGAAACCATACTAAGTGCTTACACAAGGCAGCCACCATGCCATGTGCTTTAAAATGTGTGATCATTTATGAATAAAAAAAAAAAAAGTGATCATTTATCCCCCACAGTTCAGTAGAAGAAAAAAAACTTAATTCTAAGTTCAGGAACTTGCCCAAGGTCATTCAGTAAGTAGGTGATGGAGCCAGAAATCAGACTTAGTTTCCTTCCTGACCAATCTTGACCACTCTTCTACACCTCTGCCCCCAATCATCATCAAGCAGCAGCAGCAGCATCATCATCTTTACTAAGCTCTCAATGTACAAGGTACTGTTCATAAAAGATACTTTAGATGCACTATTTTATTGAAATCTTAATAACTTTAAGAATAGGTACTATTACTATCCTCAATTTACAGAAGATAAAACTAAGTTAAGTACTCTGCACAGGGTTACACAGCTAAAAAGTATCAGTAAACTCAAATAATCTCATATCAGAACTTACAGCCACCACATATATTATTTCCTCAACACCCTTGTATCCTGCTGTTTCTTCCTTGTACCCAGGACTTACCTGGGTCCTTACTTTTATCACAAGGTATGTATCACTTATATACAAGTTAATCTACCCGCTATGAGAATGTAAGCTCCTTACTGTATCCCTAATATAGCCCAGGTCTGCGAACAAAGAAAGATTTAATAAATGTCTGCAGAACTTGTATTTGTAGCAAATGATCTTTAAACTTTATAACCTGTGATAGCTGTTCCTCAAGTAAAATATTAGTTAAAAGCCCAATATTATTAAGAGAAAAAAAAAAAAGGTGCTACCGCTCACCCCTCAAAAAAACTCTGTGCTATAAATTCACTTACTTCACAGGAGCTCGAGCATATACCTGAAGCCAGTCAGGAATTTCTGCAGTATGGTACGGATTTGCAGGTACCAGCAGGGACTGATTTCTTTCAGTTTGCTGTGGTTGATATGTGACAGGAGGGGGCTGATCATACCGAGGTACACTAAGAAAAAAGAATCAACATTCATCAGGATAAAGGCTCTAAATCTAAACAAGAAATTATAAAGAATACTATTTGATGTTTTTCAATGTGCCTCTTGCCTAAACTGAACTCCTCCTACCATATAAAAAAACAGAGATGTGGCTTTTGTTTTTTACTATACCAGAAGAGGAGTAAAATCCACCTTCTCCAGGAAAATAACAGGTCATTAGTGATAGATCGAAATCTAAACTAAATCTTTACATATGTTTAAGAAATTTCTTCTGTCTAGTATTTAGTCTTTTCAAGGAATGTCAAAGGCGGCCATAAAAAATCTGGAGATAAATTATAACCTTCATAACAAACTTAAAATTAGAATTATAATTTTCAGTAATAACTAGTAACTAGCTATACATTTATATTGGAAAGGTTGGTAGTTTCTCTCAAAAGAGAATGGATATGTTCTTCCTCCTTCAGGCTGAAAAGAAGGTCTGGAATATGTAGTACTGTAAGAGTGAGGACTGGGCTTGAAATATCCACATTAACTGTAGTATTTCCTTTCTGCGTTTATCAACTTACCGAAGTTAGAATTGATTAGAACTCATTTTAAATCACAGAGACTTAAAAAAAAAAAAAACAAAACTGAGAACAAACTGAGGGTTGATGGGGGGTGGGAGGGAGGGCAGGGTGGGTGATGGGTATTGAAGAGGGAACCTTTTGGGATGAGCACTGGGTGTTGTATGGAAACCAATTTGACAGTAAATTTCATATATTAAAAAATAAAAAAAAATAAAATAAAAAAAATAAAAAAATAAAAAAATAAAAAAGACCATGCTTTTAATTAGTTCTAATGGCCTAACGGGTTGGACAGAGAGAACAGCAAAGTGGGGAGAGAACTGTTATATGGGAAAATGCTAAGGAAAAATACTGAACCACCTGAAGGCTAAAGACAGAAATCTGGGAGGTCAAAATGATCTATTTCAGAATTGGAGACAAAACCAGAAGAGCCTGCCCCAAACATCAATATTTACGTGAATACCAGAAAAGGTCACTACAATACTAAACTAGGATTAAAATAAATGTTAGACTGTGATTAACAATTTAAAGATCAATATCCACTGAGTTCTACTCCTGAAACCAATACTACACTGTATGTTAACTTGAATTAAAAAAAAAAATAAACATCAATATCCAAATAGTATTGTGTTTTATCCTTATCTCTTCTTTCTAAGTAGGTACAAAGTAAAATATCCCTTGATAGTGCAACTGGGAGGTGGAAAAGAACTGCGGCTCTGCAGTCAAATATGCCTGGAGGGTTTTAACCTCAGCTTGGCCACCTTACAAGTTATATGAATGTAGGCACAGCTGCTTCACTTCTCTAACTTTCAGCCTCCTTACTTGTAAATTTGGAATAAATTCATACCAAAGATGATTGTTCTCAACAGTAAATGAGCTAATGTAAGTCAAGAGTTTTGTATATAGATTAGCATAACAGAGATAAACAGCTATTAATATTATCTATGTGAGCTTAAGAAAGGTGTTTATTCTCTCCTGTTTAATGTCTACAGAGTTGCTAAGAGAAGCAAATTGTGAAAATACTTTGTAAATTAACAATTCCATAGTAAAAGTTACTGATGATAAACAGAAAATTCAGCTCAAGGTGGCTTGGTAGGTTAAGCATCCGACTCTTGATTTTGGTTCAGGTCATGATCTCAAAGTCGTGAGATGGAGCCCGCGTGGGCCTCAGCACAAAGCTTGCTTAGGATTCTCTCTCTGCCCCTCCCCCATTTGTGCTCTTGCACATGCATGTGCCCTTGTTCTCTCTCAAAATAAATAAACTTAAAAAAAAAAACAACAGCTCAATATACTCCCAAATCTGGTTGTCAGGACCACAAAGTCTTCTGCCACCAGGTGATAGCAATCTGTCATCACATTTGGTTTTTGGGTTTTGTTTTTTTTTTTTGCATTTCCCATCATTATTCATCAACAAACATCACTGTGCTCCCACTATGTGACTGTCTCTGTGTTGGATGCTGGGACACAGCAGGAATAAGTGGAACTCATCCCTGCTCTTGGGTGGGAATTTTGATCAGGTAGAAGTGGGAGACTCAAAATTACCCCCATGACATAGGCCTGAAAATGGAGTCCAGGGAAGGCAGCAGCTTGCCTGAAATGGTATAGAGAGTAGGTGAAGGGACCAGAGCCCAAAATAGGCAGAGTGGCCAGTCTGGCTCTTTTGAAAGGATGACAATTTCATTTATTCAATAAACAATGATTGAGTGTCACTAAATGGAGTCACTGGGGAAAAAAACTTTTCAAAGTTGAATTAATAAATCCAAATATGTAAAATGATTAAAATAACACAATAATGATAAAGCTTAGTTTTTTAGGTGATATTAAAATCTATTTTCACAACAATTTTAATGGTTCTAAAAAATGCCAAAGTTTGTTATCACCAAAGATCTGTGTTATGCTAGATATTAAGGAACATCTATCAACATGCTGACGATATTCTACCCATTTTAAATCTTATGGTTCAGAGAGAGTTAACAGGAAATATTTTCAATTTCATTACTAAACTAATACTAGCTTTTTATGTACTTTGAAATCCAGTGTGTATCTTACATTTACATACAATATACCTCAATTTGGATTAATTACATTTCAAATGCTCAAGAGCCACATGTGACAGCTGGCTACAGTAGTCACAGGACTAGAAATCTGGCCATAAATGAGATCTACAGGATAAGCCCAAAGGATCACTGGCTACATGTTTATTTTTATTAGAAAAATTTTTTTAATGTCTATTTATTTTGAGAGAGATAGAGCGCAAGTGGGGGATGGGCAGAGAGAGAGGGAGAGAGAGAATCCCAAGCATGCTCTGTGCTCTCAATGCAAAGCCTGACATGGAGCTTCAACCCACAAACTGTGAGATCATGAACTGAGCCGAAATCAAGAGTCAGATGCTCAACTGACTGAGCCACCCAGGCGCTCCTCACTGGCTAAATTTATTAAAAAGATCTGGGATGTTTTGTACAGTTCCAATTTTCACTTTGCCTCACAACAGTAAGAAACAGAACATAAGTGTCAGAAACTGAGTAAAACAGTAAGATGTTATAATTCAGAAGAATATTTTGACACACTAGGAGGAAGGTCTGTATTATTTATAGAAATTGAAATGTAAATAGATAAATGTTTTATTTATTTATTTATATTTCTGGATATCTACAATCTAAACACTGGCATATTAAAGCAAAATCTGATAAGAATAATGATCGTGTTTTTGAGTTGTCTAAAAAGTTTTTTTTACATATATAAAGCTTATTTTGAGAGACAGAGAGAGAATGAGTGAGTACTTGGGGGAGGGGCAGAAAGAGAGAGAAGAAGAGAGAGAGAGAGAGAGAGAGAGAGAGAGAATGAATTCCAAGCAGGCTCCACACTGTCAGTGCAGAGCCTGGTGCGTGGCTTGAATTCACTAACTGTGAGATCATGACCTGAGCCGAAATCAAGAGTCAGGCACTTAATTGGCTGAGCCACCCAGGCATCCCTTGTTTTTTGTCTTTAAAGATTTTATTTGAAAGTAATCTCTACTCCCAACATGGGGGTCAAACTCACAACCCCCATATCAAGAGTCGCACACTCTACTGAACCAGCCAGGTGCCCCTAAAAAAAATTTGTTTTTAATTATTAAAACCATTACTGAATCTAAGTCCTAAGAAAAATGTCATAAACTTTTTAAAAATAAATCTTTCAAACATCAAACTTCAGGATGCCTTTCTCTTTAACAAAAATAGGAATCAAAATCTAACATTAGATAACCTCAATAAAAAAACTTAAAAATAGAAGTGAAACTATACCTAGGAGCACAAGGATGCCTATATTGAGCCTTCTTATTTGTGTGATCCACGTAATAGGTTCCAAATTCTGATGACTCAACTCGCTCCCATCCTGGAGGAAGTCCTTCTCGCTCAAGAGGATGGCTCCAATGAGTTGTATTTGTGTTGTGATCTATATAATATTTTCTCCCTCTCATTGTCCAGTCCACAGACCAGCCAGGAGGAAGAGGTAAATCTTCAGAACCATGGTTAGTTAAATTTCCTAAAGATGTAGCAGCAACTCTCCCAATTCCTTAGGATAAAGAGAGAAAAAGAACAGAACAATTATTCAAAGCTAAAAAATATGCCATCTGACAAACAGTTACAAAATCAACTATCCTGCTTATACTCTTTGGCCAAAATCCATGATTTCATAATTATAAATAAAAATTTTCATGAAACTAGCCAGTATTACTAATGTTTAATTACAAAAAAGGGAGGAAACTAGATTTCCTCTTTGAAATTAGTTTTTTTTTGGTTGATGCCTCCATCACCAGGCTATACAAACATTTAGCTATTAGCAAAGCTACTTAAGTATGTATATTGCTAAAGGAAAAGTGAGGAAAATAAAATTTCACCCCATTCAAGATTTAAGATTTGACATCTCACCTAAAACAGCAAAAATAAATTTGTAAAACTGTTTCTGGTTTATGATTACTTAAATATAATCTAGCTGTGCCCTAGAACCATTAAGTAAATTTATCAAGGTAGCATCAAATGCTACATACATACAAAAATCAATTAAATATCTGTATACTAACAACATACAAAAATCAATTAAATATCTGCAACATACAAAAATACTAACAACATACAAAAATCAATTAAATATCTGTATACTAACAACAACTGGAAACAGATTATACCACTTACTATAGCTCCAAAAAATCAAATATTTACATATTAATAAAACAAAATATAGACAACAAATTACATGGAGAATCTGTATGCTGAAAACTACAAAACACTGATGAGAGAACTGAAAGATGACCTATCATGTTAATGGACTGGAAGACTCAACATAAAGATGCCAATTCTTCTGAAATGACCTTTAAGATAATTCCACTCAAAAGTCCAGGAGGAGTTTTATAGATACAGACAGAAATAGGCAGACTCTAAAATGTATACGGAAAGACAAAAGAAGTAGAGAAGCCAAGAAAAAATGCTGTTTTAATTGTTTTTAATGTTTATTTTTCAGAGAGAGAGAGAGACAGAGAGAGATCAAAATTGAGCAGGAGAGGGGTAGACAGAGGGAGACACAGAAATCTGAAGTAGGTTCCAGGCTCTGAGCTGTCAGCACAAAGCCCAATGCCGGGGCTCAAACTCACGAACCATGAAATCAGGACCTGAGGTGAAGTTGGACACTTAATCAACAAGCCACCCAGGTGCTCCAAAAAGCCAAAAATTAAAAAAAAAAAAAAAAAAAAAAAAAAAAATAAGAACAACGTTGGAGGATTCAAGCTACCTGATTTCTTTTTTAAAGTAATCTCTATGCCCAGGGTGGGGCTCGAACTCATGATCCTAAGATCAAGAGTCACATGCTCTACCAACTGAGACAGCCAGGTTCCCCTCATATTACCTGACTTAAGAATTAAAACAGTGTGGTATTGGCAAAGGACAAACAGATCAATGGAACAAAGAATCCTAAAATATACCTACACATATACTATCAATTAGTTTTAACAAAGATGAAAAGACAATTTGATAAAGGATAGTTTTTTCAACAAATGGTGTTAGAATTGGACATCTATATGCAAAAAAATTAATCTATACATTCTACCTTCTATAAACCTAAGAGGGATCATATACCTAAGCATAAAACATAAAACTATAAACCTTTAAAAAAAAAAAAAGGAGGATAAATTTTTGTGACCTTACATTAGGCAGAGTTCTTATATGCTGAAAGTGTAACCTATAAAAGAACTGTATACAAATGTTCACAGCAGCTTTATTCATAATAGGCAAAAACTGGAAACAGCCCAGATTCTTCAATAAGTGAATGGGTTAAATGAACTCTGATACATATATAACCCAGAATACTATTTGGCAATAGAAAGAGGAACTATGATACATACACCAATTTATATCAATCTCTAGGGAATTTTGCTGAGTGAAAAATGCCAATCTATCTCAAAAGGTTACATGATGTATAATTATATAACATTTTTGAAATGATAAAATTTTAGAAATGGAAAATAGTGATTATTTGCCAAGGTTGGAAAGAGAGATGAGTGTGGTTATAAAAGGGCAAACATAAAAGATCCTTGTGGTGACAGAACTCTTGTGTCTTTACTATGGTGGTGAAATACACAATCTACACTACACACACACACACACACACGTGTTCAAGTAAAGTAAAACTAGGGAAATCTGAACATGATGGGTGCATTGTACCAAGGCCAACATCTTAGCTATACTATAGTTTTGCAAAGTGTTAAGCAATGGGGGAAACTAAAGTGTACAGAGGATCTAAGTTATTTCTTACAACTGCATATGAATCTACAATTATCTTGATAAAAACTTTAACTAAAAAACAGAAAGAGGCATAACCTTTAGATTCAATATACATGTAATAACTGCCAAAAACATCTGAGATAGAGTAAGAACAGTAAAGAAAGAAATGGAGATAAAAAGAGAGCACTGTGAAAAACTAGTTAGCCCAAAACACTACTCTGGTATTTTCTCCTTTTCCCTCCACAACCTTCCACAATGCTTCCATCTCTAGCAATCATAGGAGGAGATTTCAAACAACTGGCAAAGAAAAACTTATTCAATATGTATAATAAGACCAGTACAACATCAATTCTTAAGAAAAATTAAAGAGTTCTTCAAAAAGGTACAAATTTATTTAAATGAACATTCAGAAAAATGTCCCAAAGCAGAGGGGGAAAAAATGCAACTAAATATTCTCCCATTAATTAAAAGAAAAAGAGGAGGAAGCAATCAACTCTCTGAAGGAAGATCACAAAGAAAAGCAAGAACCCCAAAGATAGGATGGTAAGACAACAAAGATAAAAGCTATGCTCAGGAAAGAAAGATGAAGACAAAAAAATGGAAGAACAAACATGCAATGTTTGTTACAATGGAGAAACCTGGCAAATCTTAACCAAGTATGAATGTCAGTATCACCAGTAATGTCATATACATGTCATCTACACCTCCCTATATTTGACATGAAGAGGATATTCCACTTTTGTGGCATTCTTTCCAAAAACCAAAATCCCAGTCTAATGAGAAAAACAGGAGACAAACTCTAAACTGAAGGATGATCCACAAAATATCTGACAAGTATTCCTCACAACTATCAAGGTTGTGAAAAACAAGAAAGGAATAAGCAGTTGTCATAGACCAAAGAACACTAAGGAAGTATGACAACTAAATGCAATAATTTGATAAGGGAGCCAAGATGTCCACAAAGTTCCAAAATGGCTCGTCACCTTTACCAATGCCATATTAAACCATGATTCCTAACCTTTTCATGACACACCCCACCTATACTTTCTCAAAGTATTATGTGCACTAATTTTTTTTTTCAAACTATTTTGGATAATTTTATAAAACCCATTGAGAGAAGAATGTACAGTACAAAATAACTCAGAACCACAGATTTAAAACAAAACATTCCTAGTAATAAAATAGGTCTAGCAGACAGGGAAAAAAAGCTGTATCAAGCTCTAGCACATGAGACCCCCGCCCCCCCCACTCTAAGTTCAGCCAGAATGCTGAAACTTCAATAACCAAACATGCCAAATCTGAAAAAAGCATACAAGGGCACATTAACACTCTTACAAAGGGCATGAGCACTGACAATTACTAGTGTCTCCTCTGTCCCTGGCCTTTTCCAAATGTAGTAGTTCATACACAAAATAACTCTAAGGTAGTAGTATCACTACCAATTTACAGACGAGGAAACAAAGATTCAAGTAAGTTATTTTACCAAAACCACAGAGTTGGTACATGGTCAAATGACGAATTTATTACTAACAAAGTGTCACACAAAAGATCAACTGTAATTCTTCAAAGAAAAAATATGACTACCATTAATACAAGAAAAAGGCAGCTACCAAGTTTGAACTCAGTGGAAAAATAACATTTCTGAGATACAAGGAAAAAATTAGTTTTCCATTATTTCGATTAGTTTCAGAAAAGAATGAGTAGCATTCATAATCCTCAAAATAACTTCCATTTCATATAAACACCTTCCATTTATATGAAGTAAAACACTCATATGCTAAATACATTATTTCCCATACATAAGGATAAAGGATAACACAAGGATATTATTTTGTCTCCCCACCAAGATTTATTAGATATCCCGCCAAAGAATTTACAGCTGGCAGGTATCTGTGAAATCTGCCCTTATAGACAAAGCTCAAAAATTCTGATTTGCTAATTTTGTAGTGGATATGAGAATAAAATGGAATCTGAACTCTAAGGAAGGTCCACAGGCTTCAGGGTAATAAATACTAAACATCACAGCCCATGTTATAATCAAGATGTTGATAAAGAGATGTAAGCATTGAACCAAGCCAACTACTTTTTCTCCTCCTCTGCAAAATAATTACAAATAAAGTTGTATCTCTAAAGATTATTTACATCTCCTTAAAGATGATTCTAGGGTCATGAAATATTTATGCATTTCCTGGAGTAAACTTAACTTCAGTGTTTTTTTGTAAAGTCTGACACTTTTCAGTTTAATTTTGGTAACTTGAGTTCATAAGTTCAAGTCTTGCATCGGGCTCTCTGGTGTCAGCACAAAGCTTGCTTGGGATCCTCTGTCCCTCTTCCGCTTGGCTTGCGTGTGAGCTCTCTCAATGAACACTGGGGCACCTGGGTTGCTCAGTTAAGTGTGGCTCAGATCATGACCTCACGTTTCGTGAGTCTGAGTCCCACGTCAGGCTCTGTGCTGACAGTTTGGAGCCTGGAGCCTGCGTTGGATTCTGCGTCTCCCTATCTCTTTGCCCCTCCCCCACTCTCTCTCTCTCTCTCAAAAATAAACATTAAAAAATAAACATTTTAAAATACATAAATAATAAAATTTTGAGGCGCCTGAGTGGCTCAGTCAACTGAGCGTCCAACTCTTGATCCCAGGATCATGGGATGGAGCCCTTTGTCAGGCTCTGCAGGGAGTGTGGAGCCTGCTTAAAAGTCTCTCCCTCTCCCCACCCCTCCCCCCTCCCTTGTGTGCAAGCTCTTTTTCTAAATAAATAAATGTTTTAGAAGTCTGTTACTTAAACCTGTGTAGAACTAAATTATTTAAATGCAAAACAAAGGAATTCAGTCTGCCATTAGTATTCCAACTAAAGACTTCCTGTTAACAGTAGAATTCCTTCCTTTGGCACATGGATTGGGTGCCTGACCAGTACATTGGCCAAAACATTAAAGGTCAAATTTCGCAGCTAAACAGAGAACTTGCTAGGCCCTAAATCTCTTTGAGACCTTATACAATCTGTTTTTGGCTTCTGCCAAATACAGTAACATAAAGTTAACCCTTGAGATAAGGTGTTTCCTGAAAGTCTAAGTAATTGGCAGGATATACTACTTTCATTAAGTCATTACAAAACTATTTTCTTCCACATCTTTATAATGTTTACTACATTAGAAGAACAATCAAAATTTAAAGTTGTGGAAATAAATCTGTCTATAGCACATCTTTATCCTCCCACAAACTTTCTCCTTTCCATTCATTCAAATTCCTTGAACTCTTGTCAGCATAAATCATGAAAATATAATGAAGTTTCAAGTCTTTTCAGGATAAATTCAAGAAACTTCCAGCTACTTTTTCCCATTCAGATTATTTTTCTTTTTGGAAAACACAGCTGTTCGGCTTTTCTGCTCGGTTAATAACTGATTATTAATCCTTCCCTGACACTTACTCCTTCAAAGAACTGGTTTTTTTCCTAAAAGGTAAAGCATTAAATCTTATTGCTCTGATAGAAACTGTTATTAAGTGAAATTTCTCAAGTATATGATCACTGCTCTAATAAACACAAATCTTTTTTTAAAATGACATTCTTGGGGCGCCTGGGTGGCTCAGTCAGTTGAGCATCCAACTTCGGCTCAGGTCACAATCTCATGGTTCATGGGTTCAAGCCCCACATTGGGCTCAGTGCTGACAGCTCAGAGCCTGGAGCCTGCTTTGGATTCTGTGTCTCCCTCTCTTTCTGCCCCTCCCTGCTCATGCTCTCTCTCTCAAAAATAAATAAACACCAAAAAAAATTTTTTTTCATGACATTCTTGGGGCGCCTAGGTGGCTCAGGTGGTTAAGCATCCAACTTCAGCCTAGGTCATGATCTTGCTGTTCCCAAGTTCAAGCCCCATATCAGACTCTGTGCTGACAGCTCAGAGCCTGGAGCCTGTTTCAGATTCTGTGTCTCCTCTCTCTCTCTGCTGCTCCTCCATTCAGGCTCTGTCTCCCTCTCAAAAATAAACATTAAAAAAAATTTTTTTTTAATGACATTTTTGGGGCACCTGGGTGGCTCAGTCAGTTAAGTGTCCAACTTCAGGTCATGATCTCACGGCTCATGGGTTTGGGCCCCCCATGGGGCTCTGTGCTGACAGCTCAAGGCCTGGAGCCTGCTTCAGATTCTGTGTCTCCCTCTCCCTCTGCCCCTCCACTATTTGCACTGTCTCTAGCTCTCAAAAATGAGTAAATGTTAAAAAAATTTTTTTTGTTGTTGTTTAAATGACATGCTTTAGAGGCACCTAGGTGGTTCAGTTGGTTAAGCATCAGACTTTTGGTTTTGGCTCAGATCATAATCTTGAGGTTTTCTGAGTTCAAGCCCAGAATCGGACTCTGCACTGACAGTGTGGAGCCTGCTTGGGATTCTCTCTCTCCTCTCTCTCAAAATAAATAAATAAACTTAAAAAAAAGTTTAAACTTACCAAAACTATGTCAGACTGCCACTAAGAGAGGATTAGTAGAAATTCAGTTCTTGCAGTATTTCCTCAATGATATTTTGTGAATCAAAATTTTAAAACAGTATTTTAACTTGGCATTATTAATTCTAAATACTTATATTTAGACAGAAAAGTGTTAGGAGTTTTATTAGTGATGTCTGCAATACACATAAATATAACAAAAATGAGTGTGAAGTATTTATGATAAACAGATTCTTTTAAGCTATTATTCCTGCTACCCCTCAGCTAACCAAAACTGTCTTAAGACTCCAGATGTGAAATCTCTGGACTCATTCATTTAGTCAAGCATTTGTAGTTGCAGCACCTCCTATGCAGCCAAGTGCTATGCTAATCCTATCTGACTTTTCTCTTTCCCTCATCTCTCATATCCCATTTGTGGCCAAGTCCCATCAATGCAGATGTGTCCCACTTCTTCCCTTCCCAAATGCTTGCAGCTGAGGTCAGGTCCTCATTAACATTTAAAATAATAATCTCCAAACGTGCACCAAATGGAAGATTATGGATGATTGTGGAGTCACCAAAACTACTCATAAATAGTGTATAATGTTAAGAAACTCATTCAAGTAGGGGCGCCTGCCGTGGCTCAGTCCGTTATGCTGGCAGCTCAGAGCCTGAAGCCTGCTTCAGATGCTGTCTCCCTCTCTCTACCCTGCTCATGTCTCTGTCTCAAAAGTGAGCAAACGTTAGAAAAAAAAAAACCTTTTTTAAAGAAAAAAAAATAAAAGAAACTCATTCAAGTAAAAAGCAGGGGTATGAAACTATACAGAGTATAATCACAACAATATGAAAAAAAAAAGAATTCCATAAAAAAAAAGATGAAGGAAATTAACTGAAACACTATGAATCTCCGGCCTGATGAGTACTTTCCCTTAACTTTTCCACCTCTTGCAAATTTTCTACAGTAAGCAGCTATTAACTCTAAAAACAAAAAAATGAGTTTTTTAAAAAAGCTTACTATTTTGGTTGGATAACAAATTATTCCTGAGATTTAAAATTACTCAACATTAGAAATATCCAAAATAAACACCAAAGCATGCAACTGTCTAATCCTTTGACCTAGATGCTCTTTAAAAACAAAAAGGCACAGGGGCGCCTTGCTGGCTCAGTCAGTGGAGCATGCGACTCAGTCTCAGGCTTGTGAGTTCAAGAACCGTGTTGAGAGTAGAGATTACTTAAAAAAAAAAAAAAATCTTAAAATCAAAAAGGCACTCAACCATGTTAATTTCTACATGCCTAGGAAAGCTCTCCTCTTCGATCTCCCAATGAGATTCCAAAGTCAGCTTTCACAAAATAAGCTGCTTTTACCAACTATTCTCCATTATTCCTCAATTTTCAAAACTTCAGTGATTTACTTTCTCCTAAAACCATAATTCTCAATTTTTCCTTCAAAAGCATCACAGATTTGCCCTTTTCTCTCCCATACCACTGGTACCTGCAGTTATCTTTTCTCTAGCCATCTATCTTGAGTACAACTAGTAATATTTATACACTGCTCTTATAAAATGACTTGTTTTTTGGGGGTGTCTGGGGGCTCAGTCGGTTAAGTATCCGATTCTGGCTCACGTCATGATCTCATAGTTCATGGTTTTGAGCTCTGCATCAGGCTCTCTGATGACAGCTCAGAGCCTGGAGCCTGCTTCAGATTCTCTGTCTCCACCTCTCTGCCCCTCTTCTGCTCAACTCTCTCTCTCTCTCAAAAATAAACATTAAAAAAATGTTTTTAAATGACTTGTCTTTTTGAAATCTTTGATGGCTTCTATTTGACTGTTTAAATCCTTCAGCCTGTTGTTGAACCACAAATCTGCATTCCGCCTCACATCTTTCTTTAAACTAGAACTACACAGTTCTTTGGATTTACATGTCTACTGTTTTCACCAGGTTATTCCTAGTTTTCCACCTCAAATGACCTTCCTCTGCCCCTGTCTGAAGTCCAAGCTCAAAGTGCAGTTCAAGTCCTACCTCTTCCACGAATCATTCTTTAAGTATCCCAGCCTGGGGTGCGTAGGTGACTCAGTTGGTTAAGCGTCTGCCTTTGGCTCAGGTCACGATCTCACAGGTTCCTGAGTTCAAGCCCCACATTGGGCTCTCTGCTGTCCCTGCAGAGCTGGCTTCAGATGCTCTGTTCCCCACTCTCTCTGCTCCTCCCCCGCTCATGCACAGGCATATGAACTCTCCCTCTCAAAAAAAAAAAAGTATTCCAGCCTACCCTGACATCTCTTCTGACTCCCCTCTTGTACTTAGTACCACAAAGTCTAACAACCGTTCTGTGATTATTGTGCATATGTTGGTTTTGTTTCCCAAGTAAGATACCACAGGGCACAGAGGGCAGATACCAAGAAGGTCAGAGAAAATAAATAAATGATTAATACTAAATGTATAAAATGTTTTCTACACTCATGCTCCAAACTATTTCTAAGTCACCTTGTTTGAAGTTCCCTGAGTTAAAAAGTAAATGTGTCGTGTATTTATTTTTATACTGTCAAGATTTAATGCCTACAACTTATCAGGAAAAGAACAATCAGATAAAAGTTTAATTTTCAGCTCTTGCTTCAGTTTATCTAGTGTAATCCAGTACTTTAGGAATAAAGTAGAATTGTGCATTTCTATGTCTTCTGCCCCTTGTACAAATATCCCCAAGTTAACAAACATGGAAAGCAGATTTAAAAAAAATTATAAGGCTAATATGTTTGTTCATTCCAAAAAGATCAACAAAACACAGGCTAACACCCAACCATTTGACAGAAGTCTTTCTGACCAACCTGGGAAATAATTATTGAACTATGAAAGCAGTTTTGTTAAGAGAAACAATGTAGGTTCTATCCCTTACCATGCCCAATTCTTCCTATCCACCTTTCTTTTCTCAAGTTTAAGTCCACGTCCACTTTCTTTGAAACTCTAACATTCCCATTCTACCAAATTATTAACAAAACTGGCAAAATGGGAAAGTATTTTTCTGGGAATGTCTGTTGGCTTCCCAAAACAATCCAGAAAAGAGCATCTTTTTAATTGTTAATAAATCTAATGTAGGATTTGTAATTTTAAGTTACCTGAGGCATGCCTCCCCTGATTCTGTGGCATTCTTTGGAAGAGATCGTGGTTGTATTCATAATATCTATAGTCTTCATGTGCACGATCTCCAAGTGGGCGCCTTCTCTGACCATCAAAATAATTATCTGAATAATAATATCGGGAACCAGAGTCTCCATTTTCAACAGCAAAATTAACTTCTGTTAAAAATGACTGAGAAGATCCATACTCCCTAGGGACATCTGCTAGACTCCTGGCAAGATAAGAAGGTGCAGATAATCTGTTGCTTTCTCTTCTCATTATTTCATGAGGTGTTCTTTGAATTGGAGTTCTAAGAAAACTCTGGTTTCTTGAAACTATTCCATCACCAGAAGCTGAAAAGGCATTTGGGCTTGATTCTGGCAAACAGATATCAGTTCGTCTTGGAATTGTTGGACCATGTCGAATAAATGAAGGCATGAGATCTACAATAAAACAAAGAGTAAAATGACCACTTCATTAAGGAATTAAATACACTTTTCAAAAGCTGTTCATTTACACCTATTACCCCAAAATGCAAAATTTCAATGGACTCAAGCACACATCATTTAAAATTCTGACTTAAGATAGTACTTGGGTATTTAAAAATTAATGCTAATTAATATTTTCCCACTCAAATGAACTTATAATTTATATCAACGGGGTATGTGTAAACTTAGAATCAAATGTATTCTGCATACCACCACACAAAACAAGATGAAATGTCAGTAAGCTTAATTATGGTTAATGAAATATTCATTAATAAATGTGTAAAAATTGGGGCGTCTGGGTGGCTCACTCGGTTGGGCGGCCGACTTTGGCTCAGGTCATGATCTCACAGTCCATTAGTCTGTGAGTTCGAGCCCTGAGTCAGTCTCTGTGCTGACAGCTCAGAGCCTGGAGCTTGCCTTGAGTTGTGTGTCTCCTTCTCTCTCTGCACATCCTCCACTCGCACTCTGTCTCTCTCTCTCTCTCAAAAATAAACATTAAAAAAAATTTAATAAATGTGTAAAAATAGGAAACAATCTAACAAATAGATAAAATTACCAGTATAATTTAAGATTTTTTTGTTGTTGATTTCAGTTCATTTTCAAAATTCCCAAAAATCCTTTTTCAAGCAAACACAATTTCAAGAATAAAACAAAACATATGCCATTCCCAAATATGTAAAGGTAAATTCCTTTAAAAAGAAAAAAAAAAAAACTTTAATTAACCTGGTTTCCTTTTGGATTACGTGGCACTAGTACATTAGTACACTAGTCAAAAGCTGGAGAGCCAAAAAGTTAGCTATGAAAATTAAAAAATAAAAAGATCTCATTTCAAAGAGGCACACAAATGTTGAATCAGTTCAAAAATGCCAAGCCTCAAACTATGGCTCCCTTAAGAACAAGTAATTATACTTCAAAACAAAAGATAACAGAACAATGGCCTTCAGGATATAGTACTTCTGAATACAGAACTTACATGGCTTAGACACGCCACGTTAGAAAGCAAATAACTTTATAACAAAAAGAAAACTAGATTTGGAAACTTTTATTAGCTAAGTAAACAATTAAATTAGAGAGCACTGATATTAAGCTCTAGAAGCTAACTCTAGAAAATCAATATTCAAATAAGCAAGCTCAAAACTCGATGAAATTAAAAAATACTACATTATTATTTGCTTTAAAGTATGGCGAACGTGGGGCGCCTTAAGCGTCCGACTTCGGCTCAGGTCATGATCTCACGGTCTGTGAGTTCGAGCCCCGCGTCGGGCTCTGTGCTGACAGCTCAGAGCCTGTTTCAGATTCTGTGTTTCCCTCTCTCTCTGACCCTCCCCCATTCATGCTCTGTCTCTAAAATAAATAAACGTTTAAAAAAAAAAAAAAAGTATGGCAAACATATTTCATGATTTCAAGTAATGTTTAATAAAGTTTATTTGCAGCAAACTGCAACCTATCATAAATTTAACCGAAAACCTAAAAGCATATGTAACTGAAAAATAAACTGCTAAACAAAGGTTTAAAAATCAACTTTCAGGGGCACCGAGCTGGCTCAGCACGAAGAGCAAGCAGCTCTTGATTTGTGGGGTCATGATTTCCAGACCCACATTGGGTGTACAGATTACTTAAATAAACTTAAAAAATAAATAAATAAAAATCAATTTTCAGGTTACTGATGCATCCATCTAATCTATTTTGATGTTCTATCAAGAAAGAACTGCAAATACAAGAATAAATTTCCAAAGCAGATGATGTGGTTATTATTTTTTTAAAAACATGCTCCGTGCCTGGTGGCTCAGTTGGTTAAGCGTCCTGTCTTGATTTCGGCTCAGATTATGATCTCACAGTTATGTGAGTTCGAGCCCCACATCAGGCTCTGTGCTGTCAGCACGGAGCCTGCTTGGGATTCTTTCTTTCTCTCTCTCTCTCTCTTTCCTACCCCACCCCCCACCCCCGAGCCCGACTTGCGCTCTGTCTCTCTCGAAATAAGTAACTAAATTTAAAAAAAAAATGCTCTCCACACCTCTCTGAGTGATCCTGGATAAATACTAGGAACCTCTATGAACAGCTTTCCCAATTACAGTATGAGGTAATTAATGGTTAAGTCACAAGGTTATTAGGAACTTCCAAAAAGTACACTTACACAAGTGCTCAGTATGCAGTATAAACATCAAAATATTAGTTCCTTACTTCACAAATGTCCTGAACACACAAGCAAACATTAAAAATTAAAAAGATTCAGCTGAAAAATGAGAGTCAAATACCTGAATTGAAAAGTGATGGGGAGGTGGAGAGAAATACAAACTATTTAAAAAAAAAAAAAAAAAAAAAAAAAAAACTTCCTGGCAATTTCTCCTAAAATACGATAGAAATCATTTTCAGTACTTCGCCTTTTTTGGAGTGGGGGGGGGGGGGGGGAGGGGAGAGTGTTATTTGGAGCAATTCTCACGAATATACCCAAATACACATGATTTTGGCTTCTCTAATATCTAGGATTGATGAGGCTTTGGGAAGCGGCTACAATAGCGACGGTCAACTGTCACCTCTTCACATGTCTGCATCCAGCAGAAGGGCTAAGGAATTCTACTCGGGTTTGCACAACTCCCAGCACGGACGAGTAACACCCGAAATGTTTGCAAACACAAGGCATATCTTGAAGTATCTAGAAGAGGAAAAAGTATGCCCCAGTCTAATCACTTTCACCCCCACATAGCATCAGGCAATCAGCAACCTAAGTGTTTCCTTAAGAACCTCTTGCTTCCAGTAATCAAAACGAAACAACACTCTGCCATGGGGGGACAGGAAAGTTTGTTTTTTTAGGAAGGCCCACGGGGGAGGGACTAATCTAAGTTTCTTATACTGTATCGGCTTTTAAACGATGACCACCACTTCGGGCACACAAAACATTAAAGAACAGTATTTCATAGAGACCAGTAGGAAAGAAAAGCCGCGGGAAGCCGCGTCGGGAGCCCCGCCTGGCCCCCCGCAGCTGCTCGGGCCAGGTGTGGGTGCGCCCCGCCCGACACTCACTCCGCAGCAGAGGCGACGTCTCCTTCTTCACGTACTTGCCCTGCACCTCGGCGGGCTTGGACACTTCGTTTTTGGTCTTCTTTCGGGACAGCATCCTTGTCGACGAGGCCCCAGGCCGCGCCAAGCAGCCTCTTTAGGGCTCCGCGCAGGGCGCCGGTCGGCCCCGCCGCCACCTCCGCCGGCGCCGCCGCCTCCTTCCCTCCCGAGCCGCCGCCGCTGCCGCCGCCGCCGCCTCTCCGCAGCCCGGGGTCGCCCGCAGGGACTGCCGCATGTTCGGGGCGCTAAGCGCGCCGGCCACAGCTCAGTCGCCTGTCAGTCCCTTCCCGGACATCTGCCCACTCCGCGATGCTGCCCTAGAACTCTGTGAACAGAGGCCAGAAACGCCCGGCCAGGGCCATGGTCTGCCGCCGGCCGCCTAGTAACCGCTACCGCCGCCGCCGCCGCCACCGCCTACGTCCCGTAAACTTTCCCCGCGGCCGCTGGGAATTCTGGGAAACTCGACGCTGCGCGAGCGCCGCCACCGCCCTTCCCCCACCCCAGGTCCGGGGCGCGGCTCAAGCTGCGAGACGCCGGGAGGCGCTGTCAGCTAACGGGCCCGTCCCACTGTCTCCTCGGAGGAGAAGCGGGTCCTGCGGACCGCAGAGGACTGAGGACGAAGTCCGCCAGACTGAGCGCAGAGGCCGTCTCACGCTCTTGCTGTGGAACCCCTTCTACACCACAGATTTTCCCCCAGGACCTTGAGGGAGCGGGCTACGCCCCCTACGCGTTCCCGTCGTCATCCTAGAGTGAGGACGTCCCTCTTGGAGTTTGTTGGACTGGTAAATTCAGGTCCCTGCTAACGCAGAATGCGAACAGAGTTGAAGGACCACAACGCTCCGGCTAGTGCGGTGACAAAAAATTCAAGGTGCCCCTTTTAATTGGGAACATTAATCTGTCCATTACTAGTTAAATATAAATCAGTGGTCTCCTGTATGCCAGGGTGCGTCTTTCTGATAAAGGAAAAACGGAGGAAAACAGCAAAATGGAGTTTATACTACCTCTTCTATAAATTTGATGTTCGCATAGTATTTATCATCGCTCTCTGTTACATTTAATACCACATAATTCCTCTTGGAATTAAATATTACAATCTTAGAATTTGTTTAGCGTATTAAGCACTAAAAGGTCAAAACCTAAATTTTTTAATTTAAAACAGAACTTAGTTTCTTTTGTGTAACTTAGAGGCGCTCCCAAATGTATGCAATAATATTTGAGAAATAAGGGGATCCATCCCCTAATGAGCAGATTAAGGCTTGGATGATGGAGAATGCTTTCCCTGAGATTGAAAGCATGTTAGATGTAAAACAATTAAAAAGCAAGGATTTTTTTTTTACTTCTTAAGATTAGAAAGATGGTCACATTTTGTTTTGCCATAAACAATCAAATAAGACGTTTTATCTAGTGTCTGTCTCCATCTTTGAATGCTGTTATGCTCCTTTGGTACAGAGTTTCTCACGATTAATAACCAACAAATAATTATTGAGCATCCACTGTGCTAGGCACCGTTCTAAACGATTGGAATATAGCAATAGACAAAACAGACAAGAATCCCTACTCCCGTGGGGAAGAGAGACAATAGAGAAAAATAAGTAAAACGTACTGTGCTAATTATTACATAGTAATGTGTGGAAGTGAAAATAAAACAAGAAAAAGAGGTTTTGTGATTTTAGGCAGTGTGGTAAAATAACACAGAAGGCTCATGAGAAAGAGATGTTGGAGTTAATTGGCAAATTGGAGGACTGGTAAGTCTATGTAGCTGGAGTAGAGGCGGAGAATAGTGGGAATTAAGTTAGTGAGGTAACAATGGCTAGGGCATCTAGGGCCTTTTAGGGCATTGCAAAGAATTTCACTTTGAGCAGAGGAATGACGTCGATCTAACTTAATGTTTTAGTAAGATCGCTTTGGATGCTGTGTTGAGCATGCATTGAAAGGGAACAAAGGTAAAAGTAAAAAGATAGAAGCTATTGCTGGCTTGGACCAGGGTAACAGTAGAGATGATAAGAAGCACTCATGTTTTGGGCATATCTTAAAGACGGAGCCAAGAGGCGCCTGGGTGGCTTACTCAGTTGAGCATCCGACTCTTGATTTCAGCTTGGGTCATGATCCCAGGGTCGTGGGATCAAGCCCACTTTGGGCTCTGTACTGAGCATGGAGCCTGCTTAAGATTCTCTCTCTCTCTCTCTCTCTCTCTCTCTCTCTCTCTCTTTTGCAAATAAAAAAGGACCAAGCCAACAGGATTTGTTGACAAATTGAATATGAAGTGTGAGAGAAAGAAATCAAGGATCACTCCTGTACATATGTAAATCTTAATGATAGAACAGAACTCCATAAATAGGAGAGTAGAGACACTGAGAAGAACATGAGAAAAGCCATGACTTGTTCCTGTGGTTCAGGTAGTAAGGCCCAGTACTAAAAACTGTTGGTCGTGTGGATGGAGGAGTGATGAAACAAATGAGGAGACACTGGGGTTTTGTTATAGATAGGATATGAGGCTGGGAGAGATGAAGGAGGGACAGGGGCATTCAAAGAGCCAGGTTTCTGCCCATGCCTTAC
This sequence comes from Panthera leo, assembly GCF_018350215.1. NCBI lineage: Eukaryota > Metazoa > Chordata > Mammalia > Carnivora > Felidae > Panthera > Panthera leo. The sequence continues at coordinate 97,997,063 of NC_056684.1, forward strand.
CTCAGAAGGAGAAGAGAACAAAAGGATATTAGGACCTTGTTAATAACACCAGCTCTCCTACACCTGGAGTTTTCTCAAAGACTGAAACACAGGCTACCTTTTACATTGGTGGGGGAAGGAATCAGAATTTTATAGTTGGAAAAGAATTGAGATCTGCTAAGCTAACCTCATTTGATCGATGTGGAAACAAAACTAGATAAATTAAGTTGTTTTGCCTCAGATTGTGTTCCTAGTGGCAGACTAGTCTCAGAACTGGGGTTTTCTGTTCCCATATTGCACCTCTTTCTGCTGTGGCACAATAAGAATCCCACTAAGTGAGCCCGGACTGTTTCTAACACAGTTGTTTTGAAAGTCATCCACGTTCCCTACTAAGCACTCCTCTTTTCAATGCTATTTTAATTCTTTTAATTACAGTACAGAGAAAGTCTCAATTAGGTGCTCTTTTTAAGAGTTATAATTTGCCTTTTTATCAAGGAGTGTAAATTCCAGAATTAACAATCTGCAGACAGCCTCAGCAGTTGCAATGCATAACAGTATGTGAACTTTAAATACAAATTCTTAAATCCAAAGGCTTTGAATTCACATCTGTTTTCTAGAAATTCCTGGACTTCTGGGAGTTTTTATTAAGTAATCCAGACTTTGCAGCTATAGTTCCCCAGGCATTGCTTTTGATAAGGCTAATACTGTATTACAGAACAGAGATATTATCTCCCTTTCAGTTGCTTTCTCAGTAGAGAAAAGGGACAATTAGGGAGTTACCCATGTCTTAACTTTATTAATTTAGCATTAAAATTTCTTTTAAAGAAGTGATAAGGCAGGACTCTGGGCTAACCTCATAGCTCCCTTGGTCTTAGTTTTCTCATCTGAAAATGAAGAAATTGGACAAGTTGCATTCCCAAACTGTCTTTCAGCCCTACAGTTTTGTGCCACATCTGTAAGAAAGATATACAAAAACTAAAACAATTGCCCTAGTAGGATAATAGGCAGATAGGTGACTTCTCATCTTTAAAAATCTTTATCTTTATTGTTGTTTTCACTAAAACAAAAGTTAAAGTTACCATATCAGCATTATATAAAATTATTATTAGTATAAAAATAAAATTTCATGCCTGATTGCTATTTTCAAAGAGAGCCAATGTTCTTATGCTGTTTCTATTTTCTCTTGCTAGAAATGTGTAAAATTTGAAAAGGTGAACTATCTAATAAAAGATCAAGTAAGGACCAATTGAAGTAAGCCCTACATATGGAGCTTTGTCGCAGACTATGAATCTGGAGTTTTCTCTTGTCCAGCAAGAGAGTGGATGCAGAATTGAATATGATAGAGGCTAATATCCGGGAGGAGTCAAGAGACCAGAACGGCGTTTTCTTCTCCGTATTTATTGAGCTCTCAAGATCTTACACACATGGTGAAAGTGAAGAAAACAGTATCTTACACATGTGAATGTGGAGAAAACAATCAGTAATCATTAACTTGTACGTGTAAGAAGCAAAGGGTTTAGGGGGCAAGTGGAATTTGTGATCAAAGTATTATTAGTGTCAGATAGAAAGTAATTTCCTGCAGGTGATATAACAAGTTGCTCGTGATCCCATTACAATACCTTGCTAGCTAACTTCAGGTGCTTTAGCTCCGTGGTGGCGGCTTTCCACCCTAAGCTTTTTTCTAACCCATTTATGTAAGTAGTACCTATTTCCCCCATAGTACTTCTTCAAAAAAAAAAAAAAAAAAGGCGGGGAGAGGATTGTCTACTCTCTGATTCACTCTTCTTGGTCATACAAGAGAAACTAAATCTGAATCAGGAGGAAGAAATAACTATACCAGAGTCTAGGGCTTTTCAGGCCTCCAAAGTTTTATTCTTAAAATCTGGAGGGTAATTTCCTGAGTACCTTTTTAGATAGAAGCTTCATTTGTTCCCTGTGAAGGATAAAGATGTGTGATGTTTACACGGTAGTGAAAATATAAACACTTAATTTTTTTTTTAAGCTTATTTATTTTTGAGACAGAGACAGAGCATGAACGGGGGAGGGTCAGAGAGAGAGGGAGACACAGAATCGGAAGCAGGCTCCAGGCTCTGAGCCATCAGCCCAGAGCCCGACGCGGGGCTCGAACTCACGGACCGCAAGATCGTGACCTGAGCCGAAGTCGGACGCTTAACCGACTGAGCCACCCAAGCGCCCCTATAAACACTTAATATTAGCATCTAAGTTGGGTTCCCAAACTCCTAGTGTCTGATGACTCCTTTCCCCCACCAAAATAATGTAGACAATTAGTATCATAAGTCTGATCAAAAAGGGTCAAGCTGTGTCCCTAAGTTTAGCTCTTATTCCTATATACTGTCATTGACTAGATTTAGAGGTCCTCTGAAACCTTGACAGGTAGCCAGAATGAGTCTTGTAGCTTGGCAGTGCTAGCCTTTGACTTCAATTGTCTGTCCTTATAGGTCTTTCTGGAGCTTTGCCTCTCTACCCCAAAACTGGGTCTTACCTTCAGCCACTTTTAGTTTTTACTTTTTATAAAGGAATGAGAATCAGATTAGCATCAAATTTTTCATCATCAACAAAGACTGCTATAAACCAATGGAACAATGCCTTCAAATAAATGAGGAAAAGTCAGTTTTAGTTTACAATTCTATATTCACTCAAAGTGTCAATCAAAAGCAAAAGGAGAGTAAAGACATTTGGGGAAATGAAAGAACTCAGAAAATGTACTTCCCATGTATCCTATCCTGGTAAATTACTGGAAGGTAAGTTCTAACAAAATGAGAGAATAAACCCTCACAAACAAAGAACAAAACAAAAAAAGAAAAATAAGGGATTAAAGAAGTAGTGAATCTAACCCAGGAGAGTAATGAATTTAAGTCTAAGTATCACAGTTAGACAACTGGAACTCAATCCAGATTGGAATTGGAATTAAGAGACCTCTAGGAGGAAGTACCTAGGAATAGATGGAATTAAAGAAATCTGTACAAATTAAGATGATAAAGGCTGAAGTTTCAGGGAAAAAAGAAAGGCAAAGAAACATGGAAAACTTGGGGGAATTCAGCACTAGTGGCTCTTCTGAAAAGGACCTACCTGAGGATGAAATCCAACAAACCAAAAGATTTGCCAAAATTTAAAATCAGGATTGGAGGAGTAGTTGAAAATGGATTGATGCTAAGCATTAAATAGATTTTAATACAGAAAAACCTAAACAATTTTGGGAATTAAGATTTTAAAAAAATCAGACTTTGTCTTGCATTTTCTTCTGTCAATACATCTTTAAAACTTTCTACTTTAAAGAGCTTAGTACATTTAAAAACTTAATACAGATCTTGCATTTCGTCAATACAAGTCTAAACAGGACAGTAAATATCAGGATCTTTTGCCTTTGGCTGGTGATGTTTATTTACCTCATGCAGATGAGGACTGAGGAACTAGAAATAACAATGTAGACAAAGAGCAGATTCAGTGGAGTGAGCAAACTAGAGGGCATGGGCAGGAGGTTGTAGTCAGAGGGGAATTTTATGAGTTTTAAATGATAAGTTACCAGTTGTGAAGCATTAGCCAGTAGATGAAGTAGAGTGGATGTAATGGAATTGAGAAAGCTAAGGAATATGAAGGCAGCATGTCAGAAGACATGCAATGTGATAAAAATAAACTATGAGCCATTGACAAAGGGTGAAGGGAATGTCTAGGAAATCAGTAGAAGAGGAAGAGGAAAGTGTAGTGTAAATAAAGGGCATAAAAATACCACATTTCTTCCTTATGATTAATGTATTACTCCCAGGCCTCTGAATTCCAGTAAGTTCTATTGAGAAGTTATATTTGGAACTTCTGTTCTAAATCACTCAGTAGTAACATTCAAATACTGTATTTCTCTGATGTATTTCACTGTTCGATTCACAGTCCTCTACACAAATTGATGTTTGGAATTTCCATAATAGTCTCCTCCAAATTTAGAGCATATGTAGACTTGATGCCAGGGCCTGATTATCTTATCCATGATTAATGAATAGAACTGAATGATCATCTCTGGCAACCAGGAGAGTTATCTTAATTATAGTATCAACAATTTTTCCAGTAACAACATTGATAATATTTCTTACTTGGGTAAGAATACAATGACTGAGAATACAGGGGGAATAAAGGAATTTCAAGCTACTTTCTTTATTGTCTCCATTTCTCTTACCCCATAAACACACATCATCCCTCACACAAAAACTCCCATCTAAATCCCAAATCTTAATGGGTTCTAATAGTATTGATAACTAATATTTGAACTGCTGACACTACTGAGTGCAATATGAAGATCCATGATGGACAGTGTAAATAAAGGACAAGCGTTTTAGCTTTTGTTAAGGATATGGAGAAATTCTTCCACAATCAAGTCAGTGATTGTCTCTCATGTGAATATCGTTATAGTTGAATCCCTGTACACATTTCCTTGGATTAAATTTTTAGAAGTAGAATCTCTGGGTCAGAGTGTGGTAGTTTAGATGATGGCACTTCACAGATATCCACATCCTAATCCCCAGAACCTGTGACTATGTTAACATAGTAAAAGGGACTTTACAGATGTGATTAAGTTAAGGATCTCAAGATGGGGAAAGTATCTTGGATTTTCCAGGTGGGCTCAACGTAATCACAAAGTCCTTATAAGAGTAGGAGGCAAAGTCATGATGGAAGCAAGAGGTTGGAGTGATGTAGGAAGTAGCTATGAGCTAAAGAAAAGAGACGTAAGTAGCATCCATAAGCTGAAAAAATCAAGGAAATTAATTCTCCCCTCAGAGCTTCGAAGAAGGAACCAGCCCTGCTGACATTTTGACTTTAGCCCAGCGAGACAGATTTTGAACACCTAACTGTAAGTGATAAATTCGTTTTGTTTCCTGCCACTAAACTTGTGTTGATTTGTCAATAGGAAACTAATACAGATAATTTGGAAATAGCCTCACGGTTTTGATCACTGAATTTCCTGTCAGCATTTCATGGGAGTGTTTCTCTTTAATCTCTACTTTTTTTATATTCATGTCCTTTTTCATATAAGTAGGCTGTAAACTTTTCTAGAGCATGGAATATGTCCTCTGCTTCTCTTTTCATCTCATACAAGTCTACTGAACCTGATAAACCCACAAAAGTGTATATTAACAATGGTGATGAATTTCAGTAGAGTAAGAAGGCACTAAGGAAAAACTTGACCTGATTTTTTTTTTTAAAGAAATGCATAAGTTTCACTCTGAGCCTCCTTAAGTATCATATCATGTGTTTTAGAGTTAAGGAAAAAAAAGAAAAGCAAGTAGTAGGAGTAAATGTATCAGGAATCCCTAATATCTCATGCTGAAAGAACAAACTTAACAGACCCATTATAGACTATTTTGTTACCAAAATGAGAGAAGCAATGGGAAAAAATTAAAGAAAAGAAATAGAAATCTCACACTATGCAGATAAATACAGCAGACACCTGAATGGAGATCAGGATTAACATTCTTCTCATTCTTTTTCCACCTGTGTTGTAACACACGTTTCTATTGTTGCCCTTTATTTTTTTTCTTAATGGCTTTGAGGTATAAATAACATAAATTAAAATGCATGTGTTTAAAGTATACAATTTGGTAAGTTTTGACATAAGTATAAAAGCTGAGAAACCATAACCACAACAAAAATAATGAAGATAGCTATCACCCCAAAAAGTTTCCTTTTCACCTTTGTATTCCCCCTTTCTGCTGCACACAACCTCCCGTCTGATCTGCGTTGTTACTATAGGTCAGATCGCAATGGCTTGAAGTTGTATAAATGAAGTTCTACAGTATGTACATGTTTTTCTCAAAATAAATATTTTGAGATTTGTCTATGTCGTGTGTACAATAATTCCTCTTCGTTGGATTAGTAGTTCGTGGTTTAGACATAACCACAATTTGTTTATCCATTTATCTATTGATGGACATTTGGGTTGTTTTTAGTTATTGGCCATTAGAAGTAAAGCTGCTGTGAACATTCATGTACATGTCTTTATATGAACATGTGCTTTCATTTCTTTTGGTTAAATACGTAGGAAAGCAGTGTCTGGGTAATGTGATAGATATATTTCTAACTTTGTAAAAAAACTGCCAGACTGTTATCCAAGGTGGTTTTACCATTTTACAGTTTAGCCATCAGGGTTTGTGAAAGTTCCAGCTAGTCCACATCCTTCCTTACACTTGTTCTGTTCATTTTCGGTTAGCCATTCTAATAAGTATGTAGTGATATCTCCCAGTGATTTTAATTAGCCTTTCTCTAATAACTTACCGTGTTGACATTTTTTCACTCATATCTTATTTGGTGCCTATTTTTGCCTACTTGTTGAGTTTTGAGAGTTTATCATTCTTAATAAAAGTCTTTTAAAAGAGCGTTTGCTTCATATGACTTGCATGTGTTTAAATGTCTTGAGACTTGTTTAACAGCTCAAAACATGGTCTGTTTGGGTAAATGTTTCATGTGCCCTTGAAAAACGTGTATTCTGCTATCGGGTGGATTGTTCTATAAATGTTGATTCAGGTTTGCTGATAGTGCTTAAGTCTTCTACATCTATGGTAGGCAAATTAATAAAACCCCAAAGGTATCTATATCCTAATCCCATGATTGGTGAGTATGTTACTTTACATGGCAAAGGGGACTCTGCTGACATGATTAGGTTAAAAATATTGAGGTGGGAGAGTATTCTGGATGGTTCAGGTGGGTCCAATTTCACCATATGGGCCCTTAAGAGCAGAGGACTTTTCCCATCTATAATCAGAAGAATCTGGGTCTATGGAAAAAGAGAAATTTAATGTTGCTTGCTTTGAAGACAAGGAGGGCCATGAGCCAAAAAAATGTGGGTGATCTCTAGAAGCTAGGAAAGGTAAAGAAATGAATTTTCCTAAATAATGCAGAAAGGAAGGTAACCCTGATGATAGCTTAATTTTAGCCCAATGAGACCTGTGTTAACATTTCTGACTTACAGTACTGTAAGATAAATTTGTTTTGTTTAAGCTTCCAGATTTGTGGTAATTTGTTACAGCAGCAAGAGAAAAATAATACATTGGCCTATGTAATTAGTATTTCTCGTGCTCTTCTTTTTGTTATTGTTTACATCCAGATTTCCAATTGGTATCATCATTTTACCTATGTAAAACATTTAATATCCCTAATAGTGTAGGTCTACTGTTGATGTAGTATTATAGCTTGTTTCTGTCTGGAAACGTCCTTTCACATTTTTAAACAATTTTGTGTTTTTATTTTTTCACTGGGAAAGAATTCTAGATTAGAATCTTTACCTTTTTTTAGTACTTTTAAAGATACTGTTCCAATACATAGCTTGCATTTTTTTTTTCTGATGAAAAATTTGTTGTCATCTTTACTTGTGTTCCTCTTTATGTAATAGGTCTTTTTCTTTGGCTCTGTAAAATGAGTGGGATATGGATTTATAAACCATGGGCTTATAAACATGTATTCTTTGGTGAGAAATAGATCAAATAACCAAGGTCGACAAAATTACATTTGTCTGTAGGCTAACTAGAAGTAATGTACAGTAATGGTTATCAAACTTTTTGGTCTCAGGACTACTTTACACTCTTAAAAATCATTGAAGGCCTTAAAGAGATTTTGCTTATATGGATTATATCTATCAATATTAATGACCATGTTAGAATTGAAATGGAGGAAAAATTGTAAAGTGTTGTTTTATAAGGCCATTATATCTTAACACAAATAACATTTTTTTGAAATGACCATATTTCCAAAACAATAGTGGTTATAAGAGTTACAAAGAAATCTCTTAAAAGGTACTTGGGTGGTTCAGTCAGTTGAGTCTTGGTTTCCAGCTCAGGTCGTGATCCTAGGGTTGTGGGATTGAGCTCGTTGTCAGGCTCCATGCTGAACATGGAGCCTGCTTGGGATTCTCCCTCTGTCCCTCTGTCCCTCTGTCCCTCTGTCCCTCTGTCCCTCTGTCCCTCTGTCCCTCTGTCTCTCTCTCTCTCGTGCACACGTGCCAAAAAAAATTTTTTTTTCTTTAGGGATACCTGGCTGGCTCAGTCAGTAGAACATATGATTCTTGGTCTTGTGGGTCATGAGTTCAAACCCCACATTGGGCGTGGAGCCTACAAAAAATAAATACAATAAAAAAATCTCTTTAAAGTCTGGGTTAATACATAATAGATAATCTCATCTGTTTTAAGTTTTTATTTATTTTGAGAGAGAGAGACAGCACAAGTGGGAGAGGAGCGGAGAGAGAGGGAGACAGAATCCCTAGCAGGCTCCCCACTGTCAGCACAGAGCCGGATGTGGGGCTTCAATCCACGAAACTGTGAGATCATGACCTCAGCCGAAACCAAGAGCCAGACGCTTAACTGACAGAGCCACCCAGGCACCCCTCTCATCTGTTTTTGCAATCTGAGATATATAGGCATTGTTTTGGTTGAAGTTAGGTGAAGAAAGCCTGGCCTCACTTATTAAGTAGTTGGAAATGGGGAGGGAAATACTTCAATAATCTTCTTCAGATGACTGTAGATATTAGTCACTGATGATATGAATTAGCCTAATTCAACAAATAGTAGTTTCTCAAACGTAGGTTGTAATGTGGAATCTGAAAGCATACCATTGAACTTTTTGGACTCTGCTATATTAGTATCTACTGTCTGTCCTAGACTTCGGATCTTTTATCTTGGCGAGATTTTATAACCTCATGCATTGGTCAAATACTGGTTACTAAGTTGTGCACATCTTCTAATTCTTATACATATCATTAGATAATATCTTAAAATCACATTCATAAAGATCACCACTGATTTAATAGTCTTTAAATACCAGGAAGCTATTAAAGTCACCATGGCAGATGCAATTTTTCAAATATGTAACTTTCTCTTGAAAGCTTAAATTTCGCCTTTGACAACAAATATAATCTGTTGTTGTTCTTGAACTTGTAGGCTCACCTCCCTCATTTTCAAGGAACTGTCCAGATATCAAAGTCTAGAATAACTAGTCTGTATGCCTATTCTTTTCCCCCTAGTTTTATTGAGGTACAACTGACATGTAAATTTGTAAGTTTAAGGTATACAACTTGATGATTTGATATATGTATATATTTTGAAATGATTAACATAGTAAGTTATCACATCCATTACCTTATATAGTTACAGTGTGTGTGTGTGTGTGTGTAGTCAGAACTCTTAAGACTTAGTCACTTAGCAATTTTCAAACGTACAATACAGTTTTGTTAACTATAGTTACCGAGCTGGGTATTACATCCCCAAAATGACTTCATCTTATAACTGAAAATCTGTCCCCTTTAACTCCCTTCACCCATTTCCTCCACCCCCACCATACCCCTGGCAACCACCAATCTACTCGGTTTCCATGAGTTTAGTTTCCCCCCACCTTTTATTTTTAGATCGTACATATAAAGGAGACCATCTAGTGTATATGTTGATCTATTTCACTTAGCACAGGGCCCTCAACATCTACCCATCTTGTCACAAATGGCAAGATTTTCTTTTTTGTGTGTTTGTTTTTTGTTTTCATTTTTTTCTGGCTGAGCAATCCATGATACATACACACATATACCACATTTTGTTTATCCATTCATCCCTTGATGGACACTAGGTTGCTTCATGTCTTGGCTATTAAATAATGCTGCAGTGCACATGAGGGTACAGATATTTTTGACCTAGTGTTTTCATTTTCTTCAGATAAATATCTGGAAGTAGAATTGCCAGATCATATGGTAGGTCTACTTTTAGTTCTAATTCCAGTGTAATTAACATTTAGTGTTACGTGAGTTTCATGTGTACAATATAGTGATTCAGCAATTCTTTTTTTTTTTTTTTATTTTTTTTTTAACGTTTATTTACTTTTGAGACAGAGAGAGACAGAGCATGAGTGGGGGAGGGTCAGAGAGAGAGAGGGAGACACAGAATCTGAAACAGGCTCCAGGCTCTGAGCTGTCAGCACAGAGCCCGACGCGGGGCTTGAACTCACGGACCGTGAGATCATGACCTGAGCCAAAGTCAGACGCTTAACCGACTGAGCCACCCAGGTGCCCCTGATTCAGCAATTCTGTACATTACTCAGTGTTCATCATGATAAGTGTACTCTTAACCTTCTTTACCTATTTGACCCATCTCCCCTCTGGTAACCATCAGTAGGTTCTCTATATTTAAGAGTCTGTTTTTTGTTTTGTTTTGTTGGTTTGTCTTTTTGAATTTGTCTTGTTACTTAAATTCCACATACGAATGAGATCATATGGTATTTGTCTTTGACTTATTTGACTTAGCATTGTACTCTCTAGATCCATCCGTGTTGTTGCAAACAGCAAGATTTAATTTTTTTAATGTATCTATTTAAATTCAAGTTAGTTAACATACAGTGTGATATTGGGTTCAAGATTAGAACCCAGTGATTTATCACTTACATATGACACCCAATGTTCATCCTGAAAAGTGCCCTCCTTAATGCCTGTCACCCATTTTACCCATCCCTTGACTCCCCCTTTTAAGTAACCTTCAGTGTACTCTCTGTATTTAAGAGTCTGTTATGGTTTGCCTTCCTCTCTGTCTCTTATTTTTCCTTCCCTTGCCCTACATTCATCTGTTGAGTTTCTCAAATTTCGCATGAGTGAAATCATGATCCCCGTCTTTCTCTGACTTGTTTTGCTTAGCATAATACCCTCCATTTCTATCCACGTTGTTGCAAATGGCAAGATTTAATTCTTCTTCATTGCTGAGTAGTATTCCATTGTATAAATATACCACATCTTTTTTTTTTTTTTTCAAATTTATTTATTTTTGAGACAGAGAGAGACAGCACGAATGGGGGAGGGTGAGAGAGAGAGGAAGACACAGAATCTGAAACAGGCTCCAGGCTCTGAGTGGTCAGCACAGAGCCCGACGTGGGGCTCGAACTCACGGACTGTGAGATCATGACCTGAGCCGAAGTCGGACGCTCAACCGAGTGAGCCACCCAGGCGCCCCCACATCTTCTTTATCCATCCATCATTTGACAGACATTTGGGCTCTTTCCATAATTTGGCTATTGTTGATAGTGCTGCTATAAACATTGGGGTGCATGTGCCCCTTCAAATCAGCATTTTTGTATCCTTTGGAAAAATACCTAGTAGTGCAATTGCTGGGTCATAGGGTACTTTTACTTTTAATTTTTTGAGGACTCTCCATACTGTTTTCCAGAGTAGCTGCACCAGTTTCCATTCCCACCAACAGTGTAAAAATGTTCTCCTTTCTCTGCATCCTCGCCAACAGCTGTTGTTTCCTGAGTTGTTAATGTTAGCTATTCTGACAGGTGTGAGGTGGTATCTCCTTGTGGTTTTGGTTTGTATTTCTCTGATGCTGAGTGATGTTGAGCATACTTGCAATATGTCATTTACAAATATCCTCTCCCATTCCTTCTTGTCTTGTTGATTGTTGCCTTTGCTTGCAGAAGCTTTTTATTTTGATGAGGTCCCATTTTGATGGTTTCATGACTCACAGGTCTTTCATCCATTCTGAATTTATTTTTGTGTATGATGTAAGAAAGAGGTCCAGTTTTGTTCATGTTGCTGTCCAGTTTTCCAGCACCATTTGCTGAAGAAAATGCCTTTTTTTCCATTGAATACTTTTTCCTGCTTGGCCAAAAATTAGTTGGTCATACATCTATGGTTCCACTTCTGGGTTTTCTATTCTGTTTCATTGATCTGCGTGTCTGTTTTTATGCCAGTATCATACTGTGTTGATGATTACAGCTTTATAATACAACTTGAAGTCTGGAATTGTGATACCTCCAGGTTTGACTTTCTTTTTCAAGGTTGCTTTGGCAATTTGGGGTCTTTTGTGGTTCCATACAAATTTTGGGATTGTTTGTTCTAGCTCTATGAAGAATGCTGGCGTTATTTTGATAGGGATTACGTTGAATATGTAGGTTGATTTGGGTGGTATCGACATTTTAGCAATATTCTTGCAATCCATGAGCATGGAATGTTTTTCCATTTCTTGGTTTCTTCTTCGATTTCTTTCATAAGTTTTTGATAGTTTTCAGCATACAGATCTTTTACCTTTTTGTTCGGTTTATTCCTAGATATCTTAAGGGTTTTGGTGCAGTTGTAAATGGGATTAATTCCTTGATTTTTTTTTTTTTTTTTTCTCTTCTGCTTCATTATTAGTGTGTATAAATGCAACTGATTTCTCAATATTGACGTTATATATATATATATATATATATATATATATATATATATATATATATATATATCTATCTCCTAGGACTTTCCTGAATTCGCATCTTGGTTCTACCAGTGTTTTGGGTGGAGTCTTTGGGTTTTCAATGTAGAGTATCATGTCATCTGTGAAGAGTGAAAGTTTGACTTCTTCTCTGCCAATGTATATGCCTTTTATTTCTTTTTGTTGTCCCATTCCTAAGGCTGGGACTTCGAGTACTATGTAACAACAGTGATGAGAGTGAACATCCCTGATCTCAGGAGGAAAACTCATTTTTTCCCATTGAGGATGATACTAGCTGTGGGCCTTTCATCTATGACCTTTATGATGTTGAGGTATATTCCTTCTATCCCTACTTTCTGGAGGGTTTTAATCAAGAAAGGATGCTGTGTTTTGTCAAGTGCTTTTTCTGCATTTATTGAAAGAATCATATGTGTTTGTTTTTTTTTTTTTATTAGTGTGGTGTATGACATTGATTTTTTCCAAATATTGGAGTAGCCCTGTAGTCCAGGAATAACTCTCACTTGATCTTGGTGAATAATTCTTTTTAAGGTACAGTTTAATTTGATATGCTGGTATCTTGTTGAGAATTTTTTGCATCCAGGTTTATCAGGAATATTGGCCTGATTCTCCTTTTTAGTGGGGTCTTTGTCTAGTTTTGGAATCAAGGCAATGCTGGCTTTATAGAATGAGTTTGGAAGCTTTCCTTTCATTTCTGTTTTTGGAACATTTGAGAAGAATAGGTATTAACTCTTACTTAAATGTCTGTTAGAATTCTCCTGGGAAGCCATCCAGCCCAGGACTCTGATTTGTTGGTAATTTTTTTATTACTGATTCAATTTCTTTGCTGGTTATGGGTCTGTTCAAATTTTCTTGTTTCAGTTTTGGTAGTTTGTGAGTTTCTAGGGATTTGTTCATTTCTTCCAGATTTCCCAGTTTGTTGGCATATAATTTTTCATAGTATTGTCTTATAACTGTTGGTATTTCTGTGGTGGTGGTTGTGATCTCTCTCTCATTGATTTTATCTATTTGGGTCCTGTCTTTGCTTTTTGAGAAGTCTGGTTAGGAGTTTGTAAGTTTTGTTTATTCTTTGAAAGAACCAGCATTTAGTTTCCATTGATCTGTTCTATTGGTGGTGGTGGTGGTGGTTTTTGTTGTTGTTTATTTATGCTCTAATCTTTATTATTTCCCTTCTACTGATTTCAGGCTTGATTTGCTTCTCCTTTTCCAGCTCCTTTAGGTGTAAGGGTAGGTTGTATATTTGGGACCTTTCTTGCTTCTTGAGATAGGTCTGAATTGCAATGTACTTTCCTTTTAGGGCTGCCTTTGTTGAATCCCAAATGGTTTGGACCGTCGTGTTTTCATTTTCATTTGCTTCCACGTATTTTTTTTTTCTTCTTTAATTTCCTGGCCAACCCATTCATTTTTTTAGTAGAATATTTTTTAACTTCCATGTATTTGAGAGCTTTCCAAAAATTTTTTTTCTTGTGGTTGACTTCAAGTTTAATTGCATTGTGACCTGAAAAGATGCATGTCAATGTTAGTCTTCATGTAATTGTTGAGGGCTTATTTATGACCCAGTATGCGATTTGGTCTGAAGAATGTTCCATGTGCACTCAAAAAGAATGTGTATTTTGCTGCTTTAGGATGAAATGTTCTCAGTATATCTGCTAAATCCCACCTGGTCCAGTGTGTCTTTCAAAGTCATTGCTTCCTTGTTTTTCTGCTTAGATCATCGGTCAATTGCAATAATGTGGTATTAAAGTCCTCTACTATTACTGTATTATTATCAATGAGTTTCTTTATGGTGATTAGTAATTTTTTTTTTTTTTTTTTGAGAGAGAGAGTGCAAGTGGGGTGGGCAGTGGCAGAGGAAGAGGAGAATCTGAGGCAGTCTCCATGCTCAGTGCAGAGGCCGATGTGGGGACTCAATCCTACGACTCTGGGATCATGACCTGAACTGGAATCAAGAGTTGAATGCTCAACCAACTGAGCCACCCAGGCGCCCCTTGTTATTAATTGATTTATATATTTGGGTTCTTCCAAGTTGGAGACATAAATACTTAGAATTGTTCTTGATGGATAGACCTCTTAATTATAATACAAGGCTCTTCATCTCTTGTTACTGCCTTTAATTTAAAGTCTAGTTTGTCTGATATAAGTATGGCTACTCCAGCTTTCTTTTGATACACATAAACACGATAGATGGTTCTTTATCCCCTCACTTTCAATCTGCAGGTGTCCTCAGGTTTAAAATGAGTCTCTTGTAGACAGCAAATAGATCAAACTTGTTTTTTTGTTTTTTTTTTTATCCATTCTGATATCCCATATCTTTTGATTGGAGCATTTAGTCTATTTACCTTCAGCATGATTATTGAAAGATATGAATTTAGTGCCATTTTGTTACCTTTACAGATTTTGTTTCAAAGTCCATTTTGTCTGATGTCATTATTGCTACCCCACCTTTCTTTTCACTTCCATTTTCACAAATATTTTTCCTTTTTTTCACTCTCCATCTGCATATTTCTTTATGTCTAAAGTGTGTCTCTTGTAGAGAACATAGAGATAGGTCTTACTTCTTTATCCATTCCATCACCCTATGTCTTTTGATTGAATGTGTAGTCCAATTACATTCAAATAATTATTGATAGGAATGTACTTCCATTTTGTTTTATTTTTGTTTTTATAGTTCTTTCTTCCTTTTTTCTTGTGGTTTGATTGTATTTTTTTAGTGATATACTTGGATTCCTTTCTCTTTATTTTTTGTGTATCTATTATAAATTTTTGTGGTTACCATTAGGTTTATATATAATATCTTATGCATTTAGCAGTCTATATTAAGTTAATGGTTGGTTAAGTTTAAAACCCATTCTAAAAGCACTATTTTTTTTTTTTTTTTTACTCCTCTCTGTTTTAGGTATATAGTGTCATAGTTTATATCCTTTTGTTTTCTGATTCCCTTGACTGATTTTTATAGATCTACTTGATTTTACTGTATTTGTGCTTCCTACCTTTCTAACTCCTATTTATGGTCTTTCCTTTCCATATAGTTTTAATTTTTTAAGGATCCTTTACCGCTTTTCAGAGTGACTGTACCAATTTACATTCCCACCAGAAGTGCACAAGGTTCCCTATTCTCCATATATTCACAAACATTTTCTATTGTCTTTTTTGATGATATCCATTCTAACAGGGGTGAGGTGATACCTTATGGTGTTTTAAAACATTTTTAAAATTTAACTTATTTAAGCAAAAACAAGAAGAAAATCAGAAACCACTCATTTCTCTGACTCTCACCCCCTGCCTCTTGTAACCACCAATCTGTTCTCAGTATACTAGTTTTTTTTTTTTTTAATTTCACGTACAAGAAATAATACAGTATTTGTCTTTGTCTGTCTGATTTCACTTAGCACAATGCCTTCAAGGTCCATCCGTGTTGTCACAGATGGCAACATTTCATTCTTTATTATGGCTGAATAATAATCCAGTGTGTGTGTGTGTGTGTGTGTGTGTGTGTGTGTGTGTGTGTTGTGTGTATTCTAACAACGTGTGAGGCGATATGATTTTGACTTGGATTTCCCTTATAATTAATGATACGAACATCATCTTTTCCTGTACCTGTTGGCTATCCAATGTCTTCTTCAGAAAAATGTCTAATCAGATTTTTTGCCATTTATAAAGAATTTGTTAAAAGACAGCGAGAGAGAGGGCAAGTGGGGAGGAACAGAGGGACAGAGAATCTTAAGCAGGCTCCATACTCAGGAGCCTGATGCAGTGCTGAATCCCATGACCCTGGGATCATGACCTAAGCTGAAATCAAGAGCAAGACCCTCAACTGACTGGGCTACCTAGGGGCCCTAGATCTTTTGTCATTTTTTAAAAATTGAAACTTTGGTTTTGCTGTTGAGTGATAGGAGTTCTTTATATATTTTGGGGATTAGCCCCTTATCAGATAAATCCTTTGCAGTTTATTTTTCTCCCATTTATTAGGTTGCCTTTTCATTTGTTGATATCCTTTGCTGTGCAAAAGAGTTTTAGTTTGATGTAGTCCTGCTTCTTTATTTTTGTTTTCTTTTTCTGTTGGTATCCTATTAAAAAAAAAAAAACATGAGGGGTGCCTGGGTGGCTCAGTCAGGTGAGCATCCGACTTAGGCTCAGGTCATGATCTCACAGTTTGTGGGTTCAAGCCCCGTGTCGGGCTCTGTGCTGACAGCTCAGTCTGGAACCTGCTTTGGATTCGGTCTCTCCCTCTCTCACTGCCCCTCCCCGACTTGTGCTCTGTCTCTCTAAACAAACATTAAAAAAAATCATCATGAAGAGGCACCTGGGTAGCTCAGTCAGTTAAGCGTCCGACTTTGGCTCAGGTCATGATCTCCCGGTTTGTGATTTAAGGCCTGGTGTCAGGCTCTGTGCTGACAGCTTAGAGCCTGGAGTCTGCTTTGGATTCTGTGTCTCCCTCTCTCTATGCCCCTCCCCTGATTGTGCTTGGTCTCTGTCTCTCTCTGTCTCTCTCTGTCTCTCTCTGTCTCTCTCTGTCTCTCTCTGTCTCTCTCTGTCTCTCTCTGTCTCTCTCTGTCTCTCTCTGTCTCTGTCTCTCTCTCTGTCTCTCTCTCTCTCTCTCTGTCTCTCTCTCTCTCTCTGAAAAGTGAACACCGGGGAGTGTTAGGCTAAGTGACATAAATCATGCAGAGAAAGACAGATACCATATGTTTTCACTCTTATGTGGATCCTGAGAAACTTAAGACCATGGGGAAGGGGAAGGGGGCAAAAAAAACGTTAGGGAGGGAGCAAAACCATAAGAGACTCTTAAAAATTGAGAATAAACTGAGGGTTGATGGAGAGTGGGAGGGAGGGGAAAGTGTGTGATAGGCACTGAGGAGGGCACCTGTTGGGATGAGCACTGGGTGTTGTATGGAAACCAATTTGACAATAAATTTCATATTAAAAATTAAATTAAAAAAACATTTAAAAAAAACTTCTAAAGAAAAGAAAACATGAAGACTGATGTCAAAGAGCTTACCACCCATTTTCTTCTAGGAATTTTTTGATCTTCAAGTTTTTAATCTATTTTGAGTTGATTTTTGTATATGGTGTAAGGTAGTAGTCCCATTTCATTCTTTTGCATGTGGCTCTCCAATTTTCCTGGCACCATTTGTTGAAGAGACCATATCCTCATTGTATATTCTTGGCTGCTTTTGTTATAAATTAAGTGGCCATATATGTGTGGGTTTATTTCTGGTCTCTCTCTCCTGTCCCATTGATCTGTGTATCAGTTTTTATGCCAATATCATAATGTATTAATTAGCTTTGTAATATAGCTTGAAATCAGAACCTGATGCTTCCAGCTTCGTTTTTTCTCAAGATTGCTTTGGTTATTTGGGGTGTTTTGGTTTCATACAAATTTTGGGATTGTTTGTTTTATTTCTGTGAAAAATGCCACTGGGATTTTGATAGAGATTGCATTGAGTCTGTAGATTGCTTTGGGTAGTACAGACATTTTAATGATATTCTTCCAATCCATGACATGGAATATCTTTTCACTCATTTGTCTTGTATAGAACTTTTTTAATCAATGTCTTCTAGTTTTTAACATACAGACCTTTCTCTGTTAAATTTATTTCTAGTTAGTTTATTGTTTTTGATATAATTGCGTTTGTTTTCTTAATGTCTATTTCTGAAAGTCTTTTGTTAGTGTAGAGAAACCAATGGATTTTTGTGTATTTTGTGTCTTGAAAGTCTACTATATTAGTTGTAACAGGTTTTTCTGGGGGGGGTATTGAGGGTTTTCTACATATCTCATGTTCTCTGCACAAAGTTACTCCTGCCTTTCCAATTTGGATGCCTTTTATTTATTTATTTTTGCCTGATTCCTCTGGCTAGGATTTCGAGTACTATGTTGAATGAAAGTGGCATCCTACTTTCCTAATCTTAGAGGAGAAACTTGCAGCTTTTTGCCATGGAGTATGATGTTAGCTTTGAGCTTGTCATCTATGGCCTTCATTATGTTGAGCTACATTCCCTCTGTACTTGTTTTATTGAGAGTTTTTGTCATAAAGGGATAAATTTTGTCACATGCTTTTTCTTCTATTGAAGTTATGTGGTTTATATCTCCTTTTGTTAATGTGCTGACCATATTAACTGATTTGGGGATGTTGAACCATCCTGTATTCCTGAAATCCCACTTGATCTTTTTAATGTATTGCTGAGTTTGGTTTGCTAATGTTTTGTTGAGGATTTTTGCATTTATGTTCAGCAGGGATACTGGCCTTTTTTTTTTATTTTTTAATTTTGAGGCTTGGTATTAATTCTTCTTTGAATGTTTGGTAGAATTCACCAATGAACTTGTCTGGTCCTGGTTCTTTGTTGGGAGGTTTTTGAATACTAATTCAGTCTCCTTACTAATAACATGTCTATTTCATTGTGGTTTTGATTTGCACTTTCCTGATGATTAGTAATGTTAAGTGCTTTTTCATGTATCTGTTGATCATTTCAATGTTTTCTTTGGAAAAATGTCTATTCAGGTGCTTGGCCCATTAAAAAAATTTTTTTTTAATGTTTATTTTTGAGAGAGACAGAATGCGAGTGGGTTAGGGGCAGAGAGAGAGGAAGACACAGAATTAGTAGAAGCAGGCTCCAGGCTCCGAGCTTTCAGCACAGAGGCCGTCGCAGGGCTCGAGCTCCCGAATCACGAGATCATGACCTGAGCTGAAGTTGGATGCTTAACCGACTGAGCCATCCAGGTGTCACATTTTTTTGTCTTTTTGATACTAGCCATTCAGGCAGATGTAAGGTGATATTTCATTGTGATTTTCAGTTTGCATTTCCCTGATGATTAATGATGTTGAGCATCTTTTCATATGTCTGTTGCCGTCCTTATGTCTTCTTTGGAGAAAAATCTCTTCAGGTCCTTTGCCTGTTTTTAACTGGATTATTTGGTTTTTCTTCATGTTGAGTTATGTTCTTTATATATTTTGGATATTAATCCCTTCCAGGATACATCATTTGCAAATACCTTATCCTATTCAGTAGGTTACTTTTTAGTTGTGTTGACAGTTGCCTTCACTGTGCAAAAGTTTTTTACTTTGATGTAGTCCCAATGGTTTATTTTTGCTTTCATTTCCCTTGCTTTGGGAGACCTATCTAGAAAAATGAGAAGGCTGATGTCAAAGAGATTACTGTGTGTGTTTTCTTCTCGGACTTTTATGGTTTCAGGTCTCACATTCAGGTCTTTAATCCATTTGGAGTTTTTGTGTATGATGTAAGAAAGTGGTCCAGTTTTGTTCTTTTGCATGTGGCTGTCCAGTTTTCCAGCACCATTTATTGAAGAGACTTTTTTTTACCCATTGTATATTCTTGCCTCCTTTGGCATGGATTTTTTTTTTAACTAAAATTTTTTTAGGTTTATTTATTTATGAGAGTGTGCACATGTGCACACAGCAGGGAAGGGGCAGAGAGAGAGAGAAAGAGAGAGAGACCCAGAATCCAAAGCAGGCTCCAGGATCTGAGCTGTCAGCACAGAGCCTGACATGGGACTTGAACTTGGAAACCACAAGATCATGACCTGAGCAGAAGTCGGATGCTTAACAGACTGAGCCAACCAGGCAGCCAGCAGAGATTAATTGACCATATAACCATGTGCTTATTTCCAGACTCTCTAGTTTGTTCCATTGATTTCTGCATTTGTTTTTGTGCCAGTACCATACTGTTTTGATTATTATAGCTTTTGTAGCTTTTATCTTGAAATCTGGATTATGATACCTCCAATTTTGTTCTTCTTTTTCAGGATTGCTTTGGCTGTTTGGGATCTTCTGTGGTTCCATATAAATTTCAGGGTTATTTGTTCTGGTTCTGTGAAACATCCTATTGGTATATGATGGGATTGAATTGAATCTGTAGATTGCTTTGGGTAGTATGGACATGTTAACATTACTTGTTTTTCCCATCCATGAACAGAGAATATCTTTCCATTTGTGTCATCTTCAATTTCTTTTAATCAGTGTTTTATAGTCTTCAGAGTACAGGTCTTTTACCTCCTTGGTTAAGTTTATTTCTAGGTATTTTATTGTTCTTGGCACAACTGTCAGTGGAACTGTTTTTCTTATTTCTTGTTCTGCTACTTCATTACTAGTTTAATATATATAAACCAGTTGGGTTTCTATAATGTGATATCCTAAAATTTTCCTGAATTCATTTGTTACTTCTAAGAGTTTTTTGGTGGAATCTTGGATTTTCTATGTATAGTATCATGTCATCTGCAAATATCATATGCCTTACCAATTGTATTCCTTTTATTTCTTGTCTGATTGCTGTGACTAGAATTTCCAGTACTATGTTGAACAAAAGTGGTGAGAGAGGACATCTTTGACTTGATCTTGACCTTAGAGAGAAAGCTCTGTTTTTCACCAGTGAGTATGTTACTGTGGGTTTGTCATATGTGGCCTTTATTATGTTGAAATATGTTCTCTCTAAACCCACTTGGTTGAGAGTTTTTATCATGAACAGATGATGAATTCTGTGAAATCTTTTTCTGCATCTATTGAGATGATGATATATGATTGTTACCCTTCATTTTGTTAATGTGGTGTACTATGTTGATTGATTTGCAGATACTGAGCCATATCTATATCCCTGGGATAAACCCCACTTGATCATGGTAAATGATCCTTTTACTATATTGTGGATTTTGTTTGGTAATATTTTGTTGAGGATTTTTTGCGTCTATGTTCATCATGGATATTAGTCTGTAGCTTTTGTTTGTTTTGTTGTTTTCCTTTGTTTTTGTTTTTGTTTTTGGTGTGAGGATGGGGGTAGCATCTTTGTCTGATTTTTGATATCCACGTAATGCTAGACTCATAGAATGTACTTGGATATTTGGAAACTTCCCATCTGCTACCTTTTGGAATAGGTTGAAAAGAATAGATCCGAAGTCTTGTTTAAATGTTTGGTAGAATTTACCTGTGAATCCATCTGGTCCTGGAATTCGGTTTGATGGAAGTATTTTGATCATCAATTCAATTTCATTACTAGTAATGGGTCTGTTCATAT
The DNA here is from genome assembly GCF_018350215.1 of Panthera leo. NCBI lineage: Eukaryota > Metazoa > Chordata > Mammalia > Carnivora > Felidae > Panthera > Panthera leo. The sequence goes on from NC_056684.1 coordinate 98,018,299, forward strand.
TTTCTATTTCTTCCTGATTAGTTCTGTAAGATTGTATATTTCTTTTTTTTTTTTTTTTAATTTTTTTTTTCAACGTTTTTTATTTATTTTTGGGACAGAGAGAGACAGAGCATGAACGGGGGAGGGGCAGAGAGAGAGGGAGACACAGAATCGGAAACAGGCTCCAGGCTCCGAGCCATCAGCCCAGAGCCTGACGCGGGGCTCGAACTCACGGACCGCGAGATCGTGACCTGGCTGAAGTCGGACGCTTAACCGACTGCGCCACCCAGGCGCCCCAAGATTGTATATTTCTAGAAATTTATCCATTTCTTCTAGGTTGCCCAATCTATTGGCCTATAATTTTTCATACTGGTCTCTTACCTTTGTATTTCTGTGGTGTTCGTTGCTACTTCTCTTGTATTTTTGGTATTATTTAAGTCCTCCATTTATTTTTCTTCTTTTTTGTTTTTTTAATGTTTACTTACTCTTAGAGAGAGAGAGAGAGAGAGAGAGAGAGAGAACAAGCAGGGAAGGGGCAGAGAGAGGGAGACGCAGGATTCAAAGCAGGCTCCAGGCTCCAAGCTGTTAGCACAGAGCCAGATGTGGGGCTCGAACTCACCAACCACGAGATCATGACCTGAGCTGAAGTCAGAAGCTCTACCAACTGAGCCACTCAGGCACCCCATCCATCTTTATCTTGAGTCTGGCTAAAGGTTTATCAATTTTATTTTTGTAAACAACTTGTACATGGTTTCATTGATGTTTTGTATTTTTATTTATTAGTCTTAATGATTTCCTTTCAGATCTTTTATTATTTCCTTCTTTCTACTAACTTTGGCTTTGTTCTTCTTTTCTAGTTCCTTTAGGTGTAAGGAAATTTGAGACTTTTCTTGTTTCTCTTGGTAGGCCTATATTGCTATAAATTTTCCCCTTAGAACTGCTTTTGCTGGATCCTACAAGTTTTGAACTATTGTGTTCCCACTAGTTATTTTTGACAGCCTTTGTATTCTTAGAAAATACAAAAAAAAAGCTTAAGTGATCTTTCAAAAGGAATCTTTAAAGATGCTCTCAATGTATTTTACTACCTGTTTTGACTCCTCCTCATTTTAGATCCTCATTGTGAGTGAGTATTCCCAGGTAGGTGAGAAAATCTTTAAAAAAACTTCCCTGTGTCTATGTCCTTATACTGTTATCTGTGGGGAAAAAAACCTCATGGCTTTGTTTCTAAAGACCCTAACTTCATGTATTTACACACGCCGTATGTGTGATTATCTAGTTCTGCCTGTTGTTTAATGAGACTAAGAACAATCTTATTTCAGGGTCAAAGTGCAGCCAAGTTAGTACTACTTGAAAAGCAGAATTTAGAGACTTTCACATTGGAAGTTGATGTCAAAATAAAACTATTGCACTTAATTAGGTTCTAACACTACGCCCTGCTGCTTCTCTCTCTCTCTCTCTCTCTCTCTCTCTCTCAAGATGCCACTTTTGTCCTTTCCTAGTAGATAGATCCCCTTTAAAATAAAACTTTACCCTGTTTTTTCTAGAAAGCCAACTAATAGAACTAAACTCTACCTTTCTTGGTCTTTTCCATCTTTCCCAGAGTGACATGCATCTTCTATACTCTTTGGGTTCAAGTTAAAATGTTGAAACCACTCTATCTCATCCCAATACCCAACTGCCTCCTGGTCTCCATTAGGATTAGGTTTGGCTGCATGTGACCACAAAATCAAAATTAAAATGGTTTAAACAAATTAAAAGTTTATTCCTTTTATGTAAAGATGTTCCAGAGATTTTTTAAAATAAATTTCTCAATCTTAATTTTCAGTATGTTTAATATGAATATAACCCACATAAACAAAACTTTCTGGAGTCTTCAATAATTTATTTCTTAATTGAAGTAAAAGTGATAGAATATTACATTAGTTTCAGGTGTATAGTACAACAGCTCATTATTTGTATACATTTCAAGTCCAGGTAATGTCCATCACCATTTATAGTTACAAACTTTGCTTCTTGTGATGAGAAGTTTTAAGATCCACTCTTTTGGCAAATTTCAAATATACAGTGATGTATTAACTATAGTCACATTGCTGTGATTACATTTCCAAGTGTTAAATATTTTATTAGTGGAAGTTTGTACCTTTTGACCCCCCCCTTTACCCATTTAATCCTCCTCCCCAACCCCTGCCTCTAGAAACCACCAATCTGTTCTCTGTATTTATGAGCTTCGTTTCTGTTTTTTTGGATTGCACATATAAATTAAATCATATGGTTTGTATTTCTCTGTCAGACTTAATTCATTTAGCATAATGCCCTTAAAGTCTATCTATATTGTTACAAATGGCAAGATTTCCTCTTTTATGGCTGAATAACCACTGCAGATGGATTCAATTCAGGCCTCACATGACAACTACATCAATTTGAGAGATGGGCTCTTTCCAGCAATCCACTCTTCCACCTGTGGGATGAGGCCCTCACCTTTGTGGTTCAAAATAGCTGCTAGATTTCCAGCCATAATCTTTATTCCAGATAGTAGGAACAAAGAAGTCACCAAAAAGGTGTATCTCATCCCTTTAAGACCTCATCCCAGACTTCTCACATATCAGTGGCCAAAACTTAGACATATGGCCACACCCAGCTACTGAAAAAGCTAGGGAATGTAGTCTGAAATTTGGGTGATACCCTGAATGGCTTAATGTCAATGTTCTTATTTTCAGGAAGATGTGAGAAAGGGCTAATTCAAGGCAACTATTTGTTCTGCCTTTCCTTCCCAAAAAGACACAGCCTATGAAAAGACAGACTTGCCCTTTGGGAAGTTGACCAAAGTTTAGTATGACTGAATTGTTGTGGGGCAAAGGTACATTGAGCAAGAGTGGGAAGTTAGGTTCTGAACATGTAGGTCTTGTATATAGACCATCTTAAAGAATGGAGACTTGAGTTTGAGGTTATTGGGAGACACTGAAAGACTTTAAACAAGAATGTGATGTTCAATTTTGTTTTAGTGTGGCCTACAATTTTGTTTTAGGACTTCTTTTGGAGGCTCTGTGGAGTACAGGTTGGAATGGGATAACTTGAAGTTCCTAGTGGCCTTGACAAGTGCAGTTTTGGTGAAATGATGGGGACAGACATCTGACAAGAAAGCAGTCCCAAATATTAGCCTTTCATATCCTTTATCTCTTCATTTCTCCTGATCTTTTCCTCTCCCCACTTTATGACCTTTATGTGTACTATGTCAGGAATCCTTTTAACATCCCACTCTTTGACCATCCTTTTTTTCCTTTTACTCATCTACTGTAGCACTGTCCCTTCAAAAAATCTTTACTCCTAGAGAGGGAGGGAGGCAAATCATAAGAGACTCTTAAATATGTAACAAACTGAGGATTGAGGCGGAGATGAGGGGAGGGCGGGGGAGAGGGGAAAATGGGTGATGGGCATTGAGGAAGGCCTTTGTTGGGATGAGGACTGGGTGTTGAATCACAAGAATCTACCCCCAAAACCAAGAGCACACTGTATACACTGTATGTTAGCCAACTTGATAATAAATTACATTTTTAAAATGATTTAAAAAAAACAGTATAACTGTACCGGATCTGTAATGGAAACTGTTTAGCTATATGTGGAGTTTTCCTCTGTAGTTCAATACACTTTAACAATAAAAAAAAAAAAAAACAACTTTACTCCCAAACACTGACGTTACTACTTGGCAGCATATGGCAACCACTCACCCACATCCATCTCCTGTTTCCATTGCCCTCTTCACCTACCTTAGATTCTGTGCTCCCTCCCTAAACTTCTATCCTGGACATACCTTCAATCTCCTTGCCTTTTTGTCCCTTTATCATGACCACTTTATCCGTTATTTCCTCCTTTTTTTACTTTAACTCACTTGTCTGATCTCCATTAGACTCAAGTTTGATACTTAAGTGTCTTCTATCTTAAAAACAAGTCTTCTCTGTGGGTCATATCTACCTCCTTTTACAACCCAACTTCTCAAAAGAATTGCTATCTAATTAAACTCTACCACCTCCCCTGGACTCTTGTCAGTTATATGGAAATTGAAGTCGTCAAGTATAATGACAGGAATAGCTGTCTGGAAAATATTGATCCAGATGTTAAACTCTGTAATAAATGGGAGTAAAAGAGGGTAGTAGCCTAATGGTTAATAGCTGGGACTCTTGTACAATCTTAAAAAGGATGGTTGTAACCATCAAATTACAACAACTCACTGACACCAGAGTGAGGAGCTTGAAGTTAGACTTACATTAGTTAAGGAAGATAATGTGACATCTGTTATATAGGAGAATTATGGAGCAAACCGCATGTATGTGTGTGTATATGTATACACACATGTATGCGTATGCTGTCATTTACATAAAATTGTGTGAATATGTGCGTATGTGTACATATGTAAGCACAAAATTATGTCTGAAAGAGTTCAACAAAATTTATTTTCATTTAAATTCACGTTAGTTAACATATTGTATACTATTGGTTTCAGAGTAGAATTTAGTGATTCATCACTTACACATAACACCCAGTGTTCATCCCAACAAGTGCCCTCTTCTAATGCCCACAACCCATTTAGCCCATTGCCCCACCTGACACCCCTTCAGAAAACCTCACTTCTCTATATGTAAGAGTCTCTTAATTGTTTTCCTCCCTGTTTTTTGTTTTTAATGTTTATTTTTGAGAGCGAGAGAGCGAGAGAATCCTAAGCAGGCTCCACACTGTCAGCACATGGGACTGTATCTCACAAACAATGAGATCATGACCTGAGCCAAAATCAAGAGTCAGACACTTAACTGACTGAGCCACTCACGTGCCCCATTCCCTCTGTTTTTTATCTTTTTAAAAAATTTTTTTAAATGTTTATTTTATTTTTGAGATGGAGAGAGAGACAGAGCATACATAGGCGAGCGGCAGAGAGAAGGGGAGACACAGAATCCAAAGCAGGCTCCAGGCTCTGAGCTGTCAGCATAGAGCCCGATGCAGGGGCTTGAACTCACCAACCACAAACCACGAGATCATGATCTGAGCCAAAGTCAAAAGCCCAGCCAACTGAGCCACCCAGGCACCCCTCTCTGTTTTTATCTTATTTTTCCTTCCCCTATTTTTATCTGTTTTTAAATTCCACATAGGAGAGAGTTCACCAAAATATTAATAGTGGCTTTTACTGGGTATTAGGATTTGGGGTAATGTTTACTTCATAGTGCTTTAAAAAATTTTTTTTTTGGAATATTCTTTAAAAATGTGTGTAGTCTTTAATCTTTGAATTTAAGAAGTTGGAAAATTATTTTTCATTTTGGTAGGAAATTTTAAGGAATTGTTCTGAAGTGGCCTTGGTTCTTGCCTAACTTCATTTTAAAGTACATGTCTAATGAGCGGAAGAATAGAAATAAAAAAAGAGTGGATGGTAAGAGACTGTCTTGTATCATGAGATTGCTAGGTTCAAACAGGTGGGTGACAATTTATTGTAGGAAGACTTTTATTTTTTATTTTTTTATTAATATATGAAATTTATTGTCAAATTGGTTTCCATACAACACCCAGTGCTCATCCCAAAAGGTGCCCTCCTCAATACCCATCACCCACCCTCCAATCCCAATCAAAATTGCACCAGCATTCTTCTCGAAACTAGAACAAGCAATCCTAAAATTCATATGTAGGAAGACTTTTAAATCCCATCCAGGCACAAACCTTGAGGCAGAGGCTGACTCCATTGCATGCACTCAGAGCAGAAGCCAACTTGTGCGTTTTTGCTTTTACCAGAAAAGTTAGAATGTTGCAATTTGTTAAATAGCAAAGATTAAACAATTGTAACATTATATGTGATAATTTAAACCCAGCATCTCTATCCAAAAAAAATTCACTAGAAATTTGCCCTTTTTTTCCTTTCCTTTTTTTTCTTTTTCTTTTTCTTTTTCTTTTTTTCTTTTTTTTTTTTTTTAAAGAAAGAGTGGTATTTAACTTGTTACACTGTCTTAGAAACCACTAATGTCAGTGTCATGAGTTTGTATTACTTTTTGTCAGAATTAATATATTGTGATTTATGGGCCTGGACAGGAAATGTATTCTTTCAACTGCTGGAATATAGCACTTGATTTTTATCATGCTGGAAGATGAGTTTTTCTTAAATTACCTGGAAATTTTTCTACAACTTCTTACTATTTTTTAAAATTATGGTACTTAAAATTTTTTTAATGTTTGTTTAATTTTGAGAGAGAGAGAGAGAGAGAGAGAGAGAGAGAGAGAGAGATCACAACCAGGAGAGGGGCAGAGAGACAGAGGGAGAGACAGAATCTGAAGCAGGCTCCAGGCTCTGAGCGGTCAGCACAGAGCCCGACCTGGGGCTCAAACTGAATAACTATGCGATCATGACCTGAGCTGAAGTTGGATGCTTGACTGAGCCACCCAGGTGCTCCAAATTTTGGTCCTGTAATAAACAATAAAGAGAAGAATGAGAAGGGCACCATAAATCCTATACATAAAACAATAGGGATACTTAGTCTCCTGTGAGTGCAGTGCCATTACAGGATGACAATCTGAGAAATCTATACACCTTCCACCCATATAATGAATATTAATTGAGCACCAATTTTTTTTTTTTTTTCAGGCATTGACTTGGGAACTGGGAATACCATGGTAAATAAGGCACTAGTTCTTATCTTAAAAGGTCTTAGTCTAATGGAGATGAGACAAGGCAGTAGGCAATTACACAGAGTGGTACCTATTTTACCTGGGAATGCGGAAGGTGCTTATGAGCACATAGGAGGGGCTCCTACACCAGTCCTTGAAACTAAGGGAAAATATTTTGAAAAATTTCAACAGAATTTCTTTTATGCATGGTCTTAATACAAAATTTAAGCCTTCTTCATATATATATATATATATATATATATATATATATATGTATGTATAATGTGTGTGTATGTGTATATATGTACATATATATGTATATGTGTGTATATATGTGTGTATATATATATATATATATATATGTAAATTTTTTTCCTGTTATTTTGAGAGAAAGACTGTGGGAGATGGACAGAAAGAGAGGGAGAAGGAGAATCTCAAGCAGGCTCTTCCCTATCAGCACAGAGCCAAATGCGGGGCTAAATGATGTTAGGCTTGATCTCAAAACTGTGAGATCATGACATGAGCTGAAATCAAGCTTCAGATGAACTGATTGAGCCACCCAGACTCATTGGTTTTTATATTTTTGAAAAGACCTTTAACTTTTGCCTTCCTGGTCAATATTTTAAATAAGTTGTTACAGGATTGTCCTGTTTAAGTGGGTTATGGTAGGTGGTATTTCTTACACCCACTGTGACTTGGGTGGACACTCTGATGGAGCTATATGTGATATCTGGAGAAAATGTAGGAATTGGGACAAAGGAGTGGGGGCAGGGAACAAGGACAAAAGGTAGGAATAACAGGAATAGTGAGCAATTACATTTATCACCAGGTGGCATTTAAAATGGTACTTATTGGGGCGCCTGGGTGGCTCAGTCGGTTGGGCATCCAACTTCAGCTCAGGTCACGATCTCACGGTCCGTGAGTTCGAGCCCCGCGTCGGGCTCTGGGCTGATGGCTCAGGGCCTGGAGCCTGCTTCCAATTCTGTGTCTCCCTCTCTCTCTGCCCCTCCCTCCCCTGTTCATGCTCTGTCTCTCTCTGTCCCAAAAATAAATAAACGTTAAAAAAAATTTTTTTTAAATGGTACTTATCTGGGTGCATGGGTAGGCTCAGTTGATGCAGCATCCAACTCTTCCTCTAGGCTCAGGTCATGATCTCATGGTTTGTGGGTTCGAGCCCCACGTGGGGTTCTGCCCTGACAGTGAGGAGCCTGCTTGGGTTCTCTCTCTCTCTCTCTCTCTCTCTCTCTCTCTCTGTCCTTGGGTGAGCCAGCCAGGTGCCCCTGAAATTCTACCTTTAAAGCTGTTTTTATCTACTGTCTGCATATCTTTAGCCTAGTTTTCCTTCACTGTCTGCTGTAACCCCTGATATAGGAGAGTATTCTGTCTCACGCAGTAGCCTCTGCAGCTTGTACCGTACCCCAAGACCCTGACTCTTGGTATCCATAGTTGACTGACCAGGCAAGGCTCTTTCCATGACCTAATCAGATTTTTAAAGAATTTGAAATTGTGACTTGGAAGTAATGATTGGATTCTACTTGGAATTTGAATAAGGACGTGATAGAAAGCAGGAAAACACTGCTGCTGCTTCCCCCCCCCCCCCCCCCCCCCCCACCACACTGGTACAGGGAGAAAAGCAAAAATGAGAGACCATGTGATGAGAGATAGATAGGGATAGAGATGGGGGCGGGGTGGTAGGGGAGAATACCAAAGGTCTTTAGTGAAGTCTGTCTATATTTTCTGCCCTTGGGTTCCATTAAACAAATTTGATTCCTTATAGTAAATCCCCTTTAAATTAAACTAGCTGCAACAAGTTTGTTTCTTTGGGTCACATTCTTCCTAGGGTAGCAGGAGAGTACAAGCATTTGTAGACATGGATAAAGTGTGTTTTCTACCTGCCATAAATGGCTGCTAGTCAGTTTCCAGTTTATTTATTTTTCAGAGATAGAGACACAGTGTGAGCAGAGGAGGGACAGAGAGAGAGAGAGACAGTGACACAGAGTCTGAAGCAGGTTCCAGGCTTTGAGCTGTCAGCACGGAGCCTGATGCGTGGCTTGAACTCATGGACCACAAAATCGTGACCTGAGCCCAAGTCGGACACTTAACCTACTAAGCCACCCAGGTGCCCTCACATTTAGTATATGTTATACGTGGAAACGTTTTATTTGGAAATAATTGCAAACTTAAAGAAGGTTGCAAGAGTATTACAAATACTTGCATAACCTTTCCCCATTTTTAAAAAAACATTTGGCTTCATTACTTTGTTCTGTGTGTGTGCGTGCACACGTGTGCGTGTATGTAATTTTGTTTCTGAATCACTTGTGAATAAGTTGCATACATTATGGTTCTTTATCCCTAAAAAACTTCATTGTATATTTCCTTACAATAGTCTTACATAAACACATTAATTATCAATGTCATTAAATTTTTAACATTGATAAAATACTACACTACACCATCCATATTCCCATTTTTCCCCTTGGTTTCTCCATTATAAAACTATAACCTAGGAGTAGGTATTGCATTTAGTTGTCATGTGTGTTTGGTCTCCTTTAATTTAGAACATTTCTGCAGGCTTTTCTCCTTTCTTTTTCTTTCTTTCTTTTTTTCTTTCTTCTTTTTCTGCTTTTTTAACATTGACATTTTTCTAGAATAATCCCTATTGTCCATAGCATTGCAATACTGGATAACATCTTAGCGCCTGGGACTGGGTTGGTGCCTGCTTGAGATCTTGAAGACAGATAAAATTCCAACCAGGAAAGAAAAATGTTTGGTAAATGCTCATCTGGGCTATAAGGACTGTTCAGATTTTTACTTTGCCTTCACTAGTAAAGCATATCTCATGAATTTAGAATTAAATACTTTTACCATGAGGGTATCCAGCTTTATTTTACGTGGTTGCCTCCTTTTTTTCTTTTTTCCTTAAGTAAGCTCTACACCCAATGTGGGGTTTGAACTCATGACCCCGAGATGAAGAGTCAAATGCTCTATTGACTGAGTCAGCCAGGCACCCCAGTTGCCTACTTTTTTTTTTTTTTTACGTTAATTCATTTTCGAGAGACCAAGAGAGGCATGAGTGGGGGAGGGGCAGAGAGCAAGACATAGAATCGGAAGCAGGCTCCAGGCTCTGAGCTGTCAGCACAGAGCCCGACCTGGGGCTCGAACCCACGAACCTTGAGATCATGACCTGTGCTGGTTAGATACTTAACTGGGACACCCAGGCACCACCCCCGCAACAGTTGACTACTCTTTAGTTGGCATTTCACTGTTTCAGTTTTATGGTTTGCCTTTGTGGAGCTTTTTTTTTTTTTTTTTTTTAAAGATGTTCACTTGTTTAAATTATTTTCCCTGATTTATAAATGAGGCAAAAACCAAACACTAAATAAAAACCACTTTTGTGACTTATGTCATATTTTATCTAATTTAAATTTAACTTTTTAATCAACAGATAATTTATATAATTTAGGTTAAAACTCTGATCCTTTGACTAAAATCTAACCATTTGGACGCCAAGTAAATATCAGAAAACATGACTTTTTGAATGCAAGATGAATGAGACTGCAAACAGGTTACACTAATCTCAATGAAGCACATACACAATTACATTTAATAGACTAGGTGAAGAACCTTCCCCAGTCTACATTAAAATACCTGAAGATGTTGGGGCGCCTGGGTGGCTCAGTCCGTTAAGCGTCTGACTTCGGCTCAGGTCATGTTCTTATAGCCTGTGAGTTTGAGCCCCACGTCAGGCTCTGTGCTGACCATTCAGAGCCTGGAGCCTGCTTCAGATGCTGTGTCCCCCCGTCTCTCTGCCCCTGCTTGGCTCGTGCTTTCTCTCAAAAATAAACATTAAAAAAAATTAAATACCTGAAGATGTTAACCTTCCTTATCCTAGTGCCCATAGTATTGAATCTATCAACAAAGTGTAACCATCTTCTACATGGATACATTTTTCCTAACTTTTTTTGTGTATAAATACTCTACCCCCATCAGATCATACAGTAAACCAGGAATGATTTAGATTTTTATAGTATGCATTTGATGGAAGTAGAAATTGATACAAGTGTTGCTGCAACATATTAATATAGACAAATATTTCTATATTGTCTATATAGAAAAATATAGACAAATCTGGGCCTTAAGTCCTGAGCCCTATTTAGCTGGCTGTGTGACCTTGAGTAAGTCACAAGTTTCAATTTACTCATAGCTCTTGCCTCATAAAGGCAGTATGTGGCTGATATGAAAGCTTTGAGGGGCACCTGGGTGACTCAGCTGGTTAAGCATCCAGCTTTTGATTTCAGCTCAGCATTGTGAGATCAAGCCCCACATGGGGCTCTGCACTGGGCATGAAGCGTGCTTGTGATTCTCCCTCCCTTTCTCTGTCTTCTCCCCTACATGCTCTTGCTCTGTCAAAATAAGTAAAAGCTTGAAAAGTAAATAAAACAAGGCTTGTGAGATGGGTCTGGTTTGGCCACCATTTTGCTTCTACGTTTCAGTATTCAGCTAGTGCCTCAATGTTCGTTCAGGTTAACTTTTATGACTATACTTGCATATATCTACCCAGTCACGAGCAGCTCAACTAAGTTTGAGTCACCCATTAAAGATGGAAAAGTGAAACCAAGCCACTTTGGAAGTACCCACAATCTCAAGTAGGGCCTCACCTGAGGTTAAGTCAGGATTCTAGAAGTAAATTATGAACCATACTACAGGGTATAGAGACCCCAACCTGGCTGGTCCAGAAGTCCTTAATTCTATGACAGAAATGGAGTCCCAACGCTCAGATCTTCTTAAAATGCAGAATATGAGGATATCGTGTTAGGTCTGGAGTGGGTACTGAGACTCTGCATTTGTAGAATGTGTTTAGTGCAGTATTTTGATGCTTTTACTCTAAGGACCAATGGTAAACACATGGACACTGTTTAAAAGTTCAGGATGTATACAAAACAGCCATGTTTGCAAAATTATTTATTTACATCTTAAGCTCACATTAAAACCTTCCTAAGATAGAATGGCTAAGATGAAATGTACAAAGTTGATATCAACACATACACAATTTTATTTCAAAAAGTTATCCTGTGGATGGCTTTTGATGAACTCGTTTTTTTTTTCCTCCACAAAACCAGTGTTCCCTTAAATCATGGTGTGAAAGTGTCTTCTCATAATGTTAAATCATTCAAAAAAGCTGAGAAATAAAGAGCTAACTTTTATTATTAAACAGCTATCCATATGCCATGCAGTGTTTTCTGTTTTAGTCTATGAGATGTTCAAATAGGCCCTAACATGATATAGTAAGTTTTAAATATGGAATACTTTGGTTATTAGGTTTTGACTTGGCTTTTGGCCGAACTTGTCTCTCATTCCACTGAGTCATTATAGGTAATCCGTTCAAAACAAGACTTGCTCAATACTCTTACAAAGCACTTAGTCGTGCCTGGATTGGGAATACCTTTTAAGATGCTGACAAAAACAACACATTTTTTTTTTTTTCTTCACTCAAGAAAAAAACCCACAAAAAATCATTCCTACATGTCAAAGTTGACCATAAAGTAGACTTTTTATTCATTCTTCCAGAAAAAAAAAAAAGTTCATCATAACAATACCTGACCTGGGTATTTGTACATTTTTGAAACACTAGACCTGTATGACCTCCTTTGATACCCTAAAAACTCATGATTTTGTGATCTATTTATGTAAAATATGCTTGAGATTAAATACATAAGCAATGCATTTGAAGCTCCTGGGAAGGATTCACATTTAAAATAGTTTTTAAAATCTGGGTTTTAAAAGAGTTTTAGAAAAATAAAATACTGTGATCAGTTCTACCCCTCCCTCTCTACTTTTCTCTCCTCACAACTTGAGCTTAAGAGTTCAGGCTCTAAAAAGCATAAGAAAGCAAAAATAGAACAATGTAGGCTTTGTTACACACATTTTCGTCTCAGTTAACATATCACAAAGGCAAACCTGATTTTCTTTCCTTGAAATGAAGATCCCATCTTCTAAAACTAACATAAATAACTGTTCAGAAATACAAAGAAAGTTTAACCACTGCTTTTAATAAACAAGTGGCTAAATGCCTATAAAATAACGTGCTATTATAAATTGCCAGCTAAATTCCCACTCTAGTCTACAAAAATAAACTGCACAAATATGTAAATTTAAGGTAACTATTTCTCATGTTGGTCTTGCAATTTTATAAGTGCAGTAAAGCAAGAAATGAATAAGCACCTAGATATTGACTGAGTCAACTTTCATTTGAGCAGCATTCTGATTTTTGGATAAAGGGGATTCTGAATGTTTTCTAAAACTTTCCAGAAAGTCCTATTTACATTCATTGTACAGCATTTTATATACATGTAAATACACATTAATGAGAAATTAACCTATGCTTTTCATAATGTAAAAAATACAACACGTGATCATATGCTAAAGCCAGTAATTTGAGTAATCTGCTTGTTCAGTTTTGATAGCAATAACCTTGAGTAACTTGAATCATATTACATAAATATACCACAGATGCATAGTTTATTTATGACCTTAGTAGCCTAGGTCTAAACACAGTTTTAAGTGAAAAAGATTCTCTGTTAAAGCCTATGCCATACAAGTAGTTGGGCTTACTAGTAATGTTTGTACTGGGGAAGAAAGATTAAGGAAGGCGTGACAGCAGACATCAAATGTTTTGAAGGATAACTAAAGGGAAGAATTAAAATTAGTTATTTTTCGAGGGGGGTATTCATGACTTTCTGATAAGAGCTGTCCAAACATGAAAAGGTCTGTCTCATGAATGTGAATTCCAGTCCCACAAACGGCCATGCCTTGTCAGAGCTCTGGTAGTGAGGACTCCGGTGCTGGCAGTAGGTTGTCAGGTGGGACTAATAGATGGTTAGGCCACAAAGAGCTCTAAAGTTGCTTGATGCAAATTTTGTTAAAAAATTTTTTTTGTTTATTAGAGCGCGAGTGCTTGCGCGCACAAGTCGGGGAGGGGCAGAGAGAGAGAGGAAGAATCCCAAGCAGGCCCATGCTGTCAGGGCAGAGCCCCACGAGGGGCTCCATCCCATGAACCGTGAGATCATGACCTGAGCCAAAATCAAGAGTTGGATGCTTAACCCACTAGCCACCCAGGTGCCCAAAGATTTTTTTTGTTAACTCTGTATGACCTCTTAGGCGGTTTGCTTCATCTTTTGTTGCTGCCCATAAAGCAGTATGTGATTTTGCTGTTATTTGTCTTGTAAATTGATGGGCTTGGCCTTCCAGGAATGTATCAGAGTGAATTTTTCTCATCTAATTGCTGTCCCACAAAAACAAATAGCTAGTTAAGATGAGCTTTGTTAGTGTCTTACACATAGTAAGTCCTCCACCAATGCCTGACTAGCTGAAGTGGGCTAGAAGCAAAGATTTTACTTGGGGAAAATAAAAGTTACCTATTCTAAAATGTTGACTGTTCTAGAAAGTTCTGGTCTTGCGACTGAATGGAAAATCCTATTTGGCACTCCTTTACCTCAGAATGCATGCCAGTGCTTATCAGAGTTAAGAAATTCTTATGATCAGATTTGAGGTGTTAGGTTAAAATTTCCATACTTCCTATTCCTCTGTTAAACAAATAATAACTTCAAGTTAGGTTTTTAACGCTAAAATCAATGCTTTTTTTTCCAAAAGAGTAAATTCAGTAAAAATGTAAAACTAAAAATCCTATGGCTCTAAATCTAAGACAAATAAGGTCACATGGCTTATGCATTTCAGATTCTTAAAGAGGCCCTACTGTTTCAGGAAGACCATTTAAAATATTGTTCCCTGAGTTCTTGAAGCAACCCTAAAAGTAAGTTGATGAACTCCAAGACTTTAGAGAGAGAGAAACCCACATGGTTTGCTTAACTCTCTTCTAAGAGTAACTGTTGAAAGTGGTTTGTGTTCAGTGCTTTCCTTATAGCTCAAATGCTATTGTGGCTTTATCCATTTCTTAGAAGATAAGCTCCCCAAATGAAACTTGTCAGAAGGAAAAAAAATGCTTAAAGAAAGTTGGGTTTTTTAAAGCAAGTACAGTTTTAACCTTAGTTAACAGTGTAGTTGAGTAAATCAGTTTTTAGTATCCATAATCCATCAGGAGTGGTAATACTGCCATAGGTGTTAGAAGGTCAAGTACATGGGCTTTGGCTCTTCTGTCCCCCGTGGTTATTGAGCTCAGGGTCTCGCACTAAAGAGCCAAAATTATTGGAAACAGAATGACTTCTCCATATTTAAATGTGTAAGAAGACAGACATTTGGTTTTCAAATAAAGATCAAAACAAACTCATCAGATCTAAAACTTAAAATACCTGGAATTTACACAAACATTTGTACATAATATTGTTTTGTTTTTAAACTTATTCACAACTGGGGGTTTTAAGATTCTTGCATTGTGTTCACATACCCACCTTTTTGGTGGCTATCAGGGTATGTTTTTAAAATTCAAAACTGGGGAATAATTTAAACAGTGAAATATGTGACTATTTGCAGCTCCCATTAGAGTCTCTTTAGAAAAACTAATTACAGTGAATGGAGAGTACAGTTCTGTTGCTGGCAGTTTTAGGTTGAGCTGAACTTTAAACCAGTAAAGGTTTAAAAAAAAAAAAAAAAGGGTTGAGAGAACCTACTGAAATGTTCCATCCATTTCAGTAAAGTGCACAAATGAGTGTATCCTTTGGCTTGGCTATGACCTCAAGGGAGGTGTAGAAGTCAGTGGTGCTGGTGCCAGATTCCTGACTATATTACTGAGGCTGGCAATCTTCTCTTCTAGGAGGTAATTTTTCTTTTCTGCTGTTTTTTGTCGCTGTTCAGTCATTTCCAGAGCTTTCAACAACTGGGCATTTTCAACATACAAATCCTTCACCATCGCATCTGCTTTAGTATTCTTGCACAGCTAGAAACAGAAACCAGAAACATTTTGACTCCATTTCTGTAACTGTCTTAGGTTTAAGGTCTGACATTAGAACAGTTGTTCATAAAGGCAAATGACTTATATTCTTTTATTTAACAATACAGGTTTAACATCAGATGTGGCATCAGGGATACAGGCAGAGCACATCCACTTTTTCCAAGCTGTTTCTTTGCATAAAGTTTGTAGAAGGCACTAATAAAAGAACAGATTGATATTTGAAAGCTCAAAAAATGAAAGCTTTTTTTTTCCCACCTAAGTAAATTAGGTGTTACTGCTTTTTCTTTCTCTAAAAATAGCAAAATACTTTCATAACTTCTGAGGTTTAGGGTGTGAACTTTAACTCTGTTCTTAACAGATGCTTGAGTTTCCTTCCCATTCATAGCTATAACCTACTGATTATTTTAAAATTTGGTTCATGTATTATAATACAGAGGTAAGATCTGGGCAGCTCCTTTTCCTTAACTCTTCCTCTTTTACATAGAACTTGTCAGAAGATAGACTTTAATTTTTATAGTTAAAATATATAGTCAAGGGATGGGAAAACTTGTCAGTGGCCTTGCGATAATTTTATTTTGGTTCCTATTATATATATTCCAACCCTCCCTTCCCTCATTACACCTCATTTTACAGGCAGTTTTAACCAGGGCATCTAAAAGTATAGAGGTTTCAGGGGAAAAAAGAACAACTGAGAGTGGCTAATTTATTAGCATTGCAAAGGGCAATGATAAAGACGATAACACCTGAAGCCTGGAATCTAGATGACGGGCAAGTGTAACATACTAACCTACCCTATTGAGCTGTTCTAAGGAAACATTTCATCCCTTCTTCTCTCCCTTCCTTCCTGCCGTTTACAAAACACTCCTGGCTCTTCATCCTAAGACCCTCTACTGCCCACTCCTCCCTATTTCTCCCGTTTCTTCTCCTGCTCCTCTCAGGACACTATGATCTGTTAATGCCAAAATATTTGTAGATGTCCACACACCATATGTTGTCGTAACTGCATGATGTTCCCGTAGCCTAGAATGCCCTTCTCACACTTCTTCACCTGTTCAAATCTTACTCAGCTGTCAATACTTGAAGAGGCCTTCAGGAAACTTTCTTTAAAGCATGGAGTTAGATCAAGTATTCTTCCCTGTGTTCCCCTCTGCTGAAAATAGAGTGGATCGGATTTTCTTTGTTTAAAATTACCACCTTGCCAAATGCTTAATACCTTGTATGTGAACTACGCTCCCCATTGGCAGGATTTTGTTCACTGTCATATCTCTAGCACTTAGAAAAGGACTTGGCATGTAGTAACTATGTTTTGAATAAGTGAATGATCACAGGGTTGAATAAATGCTTATTGTGGAAGACTTTCTTTTCTTTCCATTTTGTGATTAAGATATTGGGCAAAGAAAAGTTCCTAATTCTCCATTAAGACCTTCTCTTGGTATTATTATTCTTAAGTTTTATGTGTCTAGAAAACCAGGTGGGACAATTTCTGCCCCCACCTCCCCAGGTCTTAATTTCAGTTTCCAAAGTAGCTATAAATCTTTACTATAGAGTGGTCCTTTTTTGCATGTCTCTTCAGTGGTTACACAAATACTTTCTAAACCCAGGCCCCACCTGCCACCAGCAGGTCAGGGTCCCTATTCTAATTCAGAGCACAGCCTTTTGGGGTCTGGATATAGCCAGAAGACTTTTTGAAGTCGTCATAGCCATCGCAAACAGCAAAGCTAAAATTCCATTTATTATCTCCCCATTTTTTACCAACATAAATTTTCTAGTTATTTAAATAGAATGTTTACTGTCTTGGGCAAATAAAAAAAAACTACAAAAATTAAATTTGAGCCATGGAACTTCATTAGGAATGCATTATGTCCAGATGAGTCTCTTAGCAAATGTACATTTTCAAAATTGTGGACAAACAGGCCTTAGGAGAGCTCTGGAAAAATAATGTAGAATACAGAATTCATATTTTTGGAGTGGTATGGGGGACAGTGAATCCTAAGTCCTGCTATACGTTTGTAGTAGAATTTGCCTTTATTTGACAACAAAAATTAACACGTTAATGGCAATAAAGGAATGTAAAACTGGAGTTAAAAGTGGAATGTGGGGTGGGTGGGTGGAGAGGACCCGGGAGGCTCACTTGTTCTTTGAGCTGATTCACTTTATCCTGAAGAAGCCTTTTCACCAGTTTCAATTTCTGTTCAACTTCCATCATCCGTTCTTCCATGACAGTTACCAGTTGTTCCTGGTTTCCCTGAAGGGAAGAAGAAAATGTGTTGTCATTTGAAAAATATGCCATACCGAAAAGAAAGCCCTAGTAATTTATTTTTCCCACAAGATGCCTAGAGAAAGGACAGTAAATATGTGCCTTTGTAACGGGAGGGGTGGATTTCTGATGAAATGGGGGCTCTGAACACTGCATGGGTTGCACATGAGAAAAGTAATCCTATCAGAGAATCAAAGATTAAAAAAAAAAATCTTACCTGTGTTACTATCTTCCCCTGAGATAAAGCAAAATTCTTAAAACCCGCATTTTAGTACCTGTGTGCACTTCTTCTAGTAAAATAGTTTTCAATGGTAAATTAAAAATAAGGTTATCAACCTTCCATCTGTGACTTGGGCCTTGGCAACACTGTGGGTCTCTCAAGACCAAAACAAAACTGAGTTTATTCAGGATCACTTAGCATTTCCAGTCAGCTTGCAATTTGTGTGTCCATTTTTCCTGTGTAAAATGGCTGATTACTGTGAGGGTGTTACTGTTCCTTTCTTTATAATAACCGGCTTCTTCCTGCCAGTTATTGTCATCCGTTTCCCAATTTGACTTGCCATTGTGAAGCAAACATCTGGATTGGAGGCTGGGTTTATCATAAAAAAACTTAAGAATCTCCCCACAAACAACTCATAGATAAAACGAGAGGGCAGAAACAGAGCCAGGGCTTCTCCTCTTCTCACACAACAGTGATAGGTTAAGGAGTTATGCGGGTTTTGAAGAGAGTGTGAGTGCAGCCAGCTGCCCTCCCCGCAGGTCACGAAAATGTCCATGTAAGGAATTTCAGGTTTTTAAAGGTTCTTCAAGCATTAAGCAAAACTCAGGTGTTAATGGCTGATGGTATAACCCCTTTTAAAAGCATGGAGAATGACCAAACGTGGACTGGAAGCCAATGTTTGGATAAAGCAACAGCATTTATTCAGATATAAACAACTGAACCATGTGATTAGTTTGAAGACAACTGTAGTAGGTCAAAGTCCAATGCAGGAAGTAAATTTCAAGAAAGAAGCTTTGAGAACATTTAGCTTTAAAAAAAAAAGATAGAATGGCTTTTTAAAGGTCAAACGTAAATGGAAGATGCCTGATTTCTACTTGCTTTAAAAAACAAAACAAGGGGCGCCTGGGTGGCTCAGTCGGTTAAGCATCCGACTTCAGCTCAGGTCACGATCTCGCGGTCTGTGAGTTCGAGCCCCGCGTCAGGCTCTGGGCTGATGGCTCAGAGCCTGGAGCCTGCTTCCAATTCTGTGTCTCCCTCTCTCTCTGCCCCTCCCCCGTTCGTGCTCTGTCTCTCTCTGTCCCAAAAATAAATAAACGTTAAAAAAAAAAAATTAAAAAAAAAAAAACAAAAAACAAAAAAACAAAACAAAACAAAACATAACTCAAAGAACATGGAGCATGGCCAAAGAGGAAAAACAAAGGCAGTCATATATTTAAAATTTATTTTATTGTTTTCATCAAAATTTTTCTTTTTCCTGTCAAAAAAGCATGATACATCTTATACAAAACAGTATAAATAACCCAAATTTTCTTCCAATTCCATATATAAAAGTAGTACCTCTTATTAAAAATAGTTACAGCATATGGAATGAGAAAATATATAGAATACATCCTTTCAAGAATCTCAAGTCCACATTCTTTAAATGGTATAAATAAAATGATTTGTAACAAGCTGAAATTTGTGAATTTGATTCACAAACTGTCATTTCTACGTTAATAAATAAGAGACCTAATACTGCAAAGGCTTAATAATAATAATATAATTTAAAAGAGCACTTGATTCCAAAATGTTTTCCAGCTTATGTCTCTGTGTGTGTGTGTGTGTGTGTGTGTGTGTGTGGGAGGGGGGGGAGCGTGTGCATCTGAGTAGCTGCCATGGTAAGAAATGTCATCAATAGCAGCCCAGTTTTCACAGGTGCCCAATCCTTCTGTAGGAATCTGCATGCACTGCTCGCTGCTCCGGTAGCAAGGCCTAGGGAAAGAAGGCAAGTGGTATACTTCACCCCATGTCAAGATCATGTTTGGGGAGGAGTCTAAATTCACACATCTATAATGCAAACAATCTTTAAAAGCACACACATTAACACTACAATGCAAGCAAAGCAACACAGAGGCAGAAGAAATCACATCACTCCACACACAGAGGCGACGTGCAGATTCTAATAATGTTCTGTAATCTTAAAATTAGTGTCAGCTCAGGGGCCAGAAACAGAAGAGCCTGCAGTGGTATTCTAGAGACAACAATAAGCAGTCCACTCTGCCATCTGGCTGGAGAAAAAAGTTTTTTTGTTTTTTTTTTTAGTACAAAAACCTCAACAGTCTTTGCAGCGCCTAGGTGGCTCAGTTGGTTGGGCGTCTGACTTTGGCTCACATCATGATCTTGCAATCTGTGAGTTCAAGCCCCGCGTCAGGCTCTGTGCTGACAGCTCAGAGCCTGGAGCTTGCTTCAGAGTCTATGTCTCCCTCTGTCTCTGTACCTCCCCTGCTCATACTGTCTCTCTCTCTCAAAAATAAACATTAGAAAAAAATTAGGCAAAAACTGTACTAAGGTTTTTTTAATCTTATCCTGAAGTAATTGGAGTAAAAGGATATTTTTTTATTTTTAAACATTGGCAGGTGGGTTGGAAGAACATGTTTTGAAAATAGCGTGAATGAGAAAGCAATGGATACAATGTCTGTTAAAAACTGAGGTCAAGGTTTTATAACTCAATTCTGTAATGAATTACTGAAGTATCTTCGACAGCCCATCTACACAATTTTAATATTTGGAAACTGAAGTGGAATAGAGGAAGCTTCCAAAAACGTGGATTTTTAAAGCACAAAAGACAAAACTAATTGTAACCTTTTGTTTGAAAGGGCAGATGACAGAGGATATAATGACAAACCATAGATATATACTACGAGAAGAGGAAGACAGAACTGCTCCACTGTGTAATTGTAGTGCTAATTTGACTTTGCAAAGCCACTTTGAGACAATTAGGGAAAAGGAGTTGGGGAAATTCCTTATTAAATGTCCACTGAGAGACAGAAGATGAGCATCCAAACCAGAAAGGATTCATTTAAAATTATACAAACGAAGGAGTAATTTTAATTTTATTGGTTCTGAATAAACAAAATCGACAAGCAAAGCTGGACTATGAATGAAGCACTTAAGAGAACTATTTGAAAATCCAGCTTGTATCAGATTATGTCTGTAAGAAGCTAGGATGATTCTAACTCAAAGGGAAGGGGAAAAAGATGTTGATTTTCTGAAAGAGTTTTTGAAACTAGATGATTTCAAACATAGTTGACATTTTTCCCTTATGTCACTGACTCCACAAAGTCCCCACTTGTGAATTCTATGGAATTCAGCAGGTTGTACCCCTCTGGTACAGGAAAACCTAGGGGCCTGTGTTAGTACTGCGTATCTTAGAGGTGAACTTGAATTCTGTAATATTTCTGGCATCGCACAAATGTCAAGTCAAAAACTGTTAGGTCAGCTGTACACTGTGCTTAAGTGATCCTGATCCTTCGTCATGGATTACGAATGTGCAAAGGAGACCCAGAACACTTCATCACCCAGCTTAGAAGCTGAGAGCTCAAAAGCATCACTGCAAAAAACCAAACCCAAACAACACTGCAGTTCTGTGGGTGTGTAAACACAGGTAAGGTGAGACTCTTCAACAGACACGTTAAGTTCTTAATCTCCACCTCTGAACGGGTAGAACTTCCCAATAAACAGGTCAAATTAGGTGATCTGAGTTTACTATGAGGGAAAACAGAGCCTCGTACCTGCGGCGTGTTGGTTTCGGAGGTCCTGTTTTCAAGTTCCTCCTGCAGGCACTGGTTTATCCTTTCTGCCTGCAGCAGCTGCTGTTGTAGCTGCAGAAACTGCTCCCTGGGCACCGTCGGACAGGCTTGCTGCTGGCGCAGCTGGAGATCCCACGTGGGAGGGGATGGGCTAAGCATCACAGTGGACCTCAGGTGCTGCATCTGGAGGACAGAGGGAGGCGGAGCCCGGTCAGCCGCAGTGCCTTCAAGCACAGAGCTGCCCTTGCAAATGTCAAGCAGAGGGAATGAAGCTGATGAATTCATTAACGGCCTCTCAGACCCACTGATCACTTGAACACAGGACAGTACGTGACTTGAGTAAGAAGTGAGTAACGGGAAGGGTCATTTTCCTTAGGAGATAATATAGTTAAGAAGTAGGATTTCTTAAAGGTTTTTAGACTTAAAAGATGTACTTCCTCACTCATGATGGACCTACATGATATAAGTCATGTGTCTGAATTCTACTTCATTGTTTCTGGCACTAGAACTTTTAATTATGCCTGTTTAAAAAAACAGCGGGGCACTGGGTGGCTCAGTCGGTTAAGCAACCGACTTCAGCTCAGGTCATGATCTCACGGTCCATGAGTTCGAGCCCCACGTCAGGCTCTGTGCTGACAGCTCAGAGCCTGGAGCCTGCTTTGGATTCTGTGTCTCCCTCTCTCTCTGCCCTGCTCATGTTCTCTCTGTCTCAAAAATAAAAGCATTAAAAAATAAAAATAAAGACACAAGTTGGGGTAAGCAAAGGGGAGAAAGTGGTTCAGCTTTAGGGTTTTGCCACTTTACTTACCATTCATAAAGACTCTTAAAAGCAAATGTTCAATGACTATGTATTTTCCAGGTTAGCAACTGAGTCAAAGAATCTCCTATCCAAAATTATTTTAACCTATTTTATTTTGTCAATGTTCAACTCTTAAATGGCACTGTAAGATAAGCAATTCTGGGACAGAGGGTGATATAGAAATACTTGTTCAAGACCATAAGACAATGATGTGTGTATCACATGCCGAAGTTGGGGAGAGGAAAAGGAAGGAGAATGCACACTGCATGTGGCCAGTGAAGCATGGCACTCCACATCTGTCGATACATTCAGCGGACTGAGGACTCAACAGAAGGCATGCAATGAAGACGACCAAGTACCAAACTCAAGAAGAAGCACCTCAAGGCTTCTGAGAGGGGAAATAGGCCCTCTAAGAGACGACTATAACTAAACATTTACCATGAAACTTCAGAGCCACTATCCATTTCCTTCAAGCTAAAGTTCTGAGGTGGGAGATTACCCGTTTTGAAATATTTCTAGTTACAGATTTAGAAAACCCACCATTTTATTTTCAGGAATAAAGAATAGGGAGAGTTATGATCCCATGATTTTCTATCAGCAGGATGAGTTTCTTCACATATATCTTTACATACTGAGGAAAATCCTGGCCTAAATGTAAACAGACATATGCCACAGTTAAAGCAAACTGAAAATGAATACTGGCTCTTACCTTAAGTATGTATTAACTGTTACAGTCAGTAGAAATGATTACATGAACAGGGAGTCTAATGAGAGGTCTCCATGCTATGAAATTGATTGAAAGAGAATGTTCTACCTTCACACACTATCTCAGGCAGAGAACTGCACCCTTCTCTGCTAGTTCCAACCACAGAGTTCTAGGTACAGGTTAGCCACAGACAAAACAAAAACAAAAGAAAATTACAGGAGTCATAAAGAGAGGAAGAAAAGTATGAGTTACAAAAAGAGAACAGTTAAAACTGGGTATATTATATACCTGAATAGGTGTGCTCAAGTCAGAAAGAACTTACAAAAACCCCAACATTTACATTTCTCCGTGTATAAACTTTAAAATATCTTATTTCTCTGATCCTGCAATGTGAGGATTGGGAACTTACCACCTTTTCTTCCACCTACCCCACTACAATTATTTAGAAGATTCCAGGTCCAGCATGGGTGGATCTGATGTTAAATACTTGGTTTTACAGTTTATATTCTGCATCTCCAAATGGCAATTTTCTCGTTTGAGTGTTTGAAAACTGTTGGCTACCGGAGGTACCCAGTGGACTTGAGAAGTGCTAATATGGACTGGAACCCCTTTGTTGAATGTTCAAAATGAACTGTTTATAGAACACCGCCTCATGTAGTTCAAAGAGCCCCAGAGTGTGACTCAAATTCTTCTATTTCCTAGTCTAGTGATGTGGGAGCATGCCCTGGAGCATGGATATGTATTGTATTACATCAGCGACTTTTAAACTGGCATAGAAAGATGAGGAGAGATGCCTTCCGTCAAGGGAGTGCCTACATCAGATGAGAAAGCTTTCCTGAAATTCCTTGATCCTAAAAATTCTGAAAAATAATGAAGGGAAATTGCTTATGATGGCTAATCATGTCAAGGGGGGTTAGGAAGAGATGGAGGTTTCTGAGGACGGCTCGAGCAGGTGGGAGAAGAATTGGCCTGTTAGCAGAACATTCGGAGAGGATCTGCCACTGCCTAAGTATATACCCTGTTACTTATCAATTTGGTACTAGAGAGGTGGGGCTTAGCTTCAGATATCTTACTCCTCACAATATATAATTATTTCATCAGAAAGCATGTCTGTATCTAAACATAGCCTGCAGCTTGGGCTTTTGAACACACTTATTATATGCTATTTATAGTTTAATCTCCCTATTAGTGGATAAATCAGAGAACATAAGATTGGCAGAAACCTCAGTGGTCATTTAAATGTCAGTGTGACATATTTGCCAGTATTTCGCCAGATTTCGTAAAAATCATCCATTTAAAATTACCTTGGCATGTCCAATTTCTTAAAATATTTAAATCTCTCTCATCCTATAATTCTGTTTTTAAGATATTTGTATTCGTAGTAGTTTTTAAGAGCACAAAGACATTTTCTACCCATGCCTCTCTACCTGAGATAAATTTTATAGTACACTACGTGATATTTTCATCTACCCAAAGCAAAATATCTCTGTGAAGTTTTTACTTATTATAGGAGGATTTGTACGGATGTTGTTTTACATCCTGTAATTGTACTTAGTAATCAGAAAGCAATCTGGTAGACTGGATACTCAATGTCCGAGCTGACAAGTTTTACAACTCCATTTTTATATTTAACAGATGTACCTCTCCCGAGGCAGTGCTGAATTACAAATCTGTAATAAACCATGACAGCACCTGAACATTAAACTTCTACATGCTGATATTCCCAAATTCCTAACCCAAGAGGCTGTTAGCAATCCATCTATAAAACACTACGTATGATATGGGAGGTATCGGGAAACCGTTACAATCACAGCAGTGGTGGGGAGCTCTGGGCCAATATCAGAGTCCCCGCCCCCTGAATTTGTTGAGGTATGGGTCCTTGCATTTTAGGATTACCCACATTATTCCTTCCTCTGTGAAGCAGTGTAAATTCCCGTGACTATGTAATGAGCAAAAATGTCTATCAAACTTGGTAAGACAGACCAAAGAATTCAGCTTGGCAGCATACTTTTCCAGTTTTTCTCGTAATAGGAATTCATGCTATGCTGCTCTCTTTCAACAAACGGCACATCCGTGGATTAAAATATTCTTCAGACTGAGGCCCTTTGCTTAAAAACTCACCTCCATTAGCTGCTCATCCAGTTTTACTTGTTTCTTTTTCAGGCCTTCATTTTCCAAATGAATTGTTTCTAACTCTCTTTCAAGGGAATTCATCTGACTGACCTGCTAAAAAAAAAAGAAAACAAAACAAAAAAAAAAAAACCCAAAAATTTCCTTTACAAACAAACACTTGAGTTGCTCTTCTTTATTTTGACAAATCCATGCTAGTCAGAAATCTCACCCCTTGGAAGAAAGCAAAGATCATTCAGCAAAGGAAAACAGTACTATGATTCAGTGCATCAATTATATTTAGTTTTTGATCATCACTGCTTACATAGAACAGATTCCGTAAGGCACCTGGCTTGCAAACTTTAGTGTCACTCACTGTAAGAAACACACGCAGGACATAAACTCATACCCATAAGTACATATATACGCATCATCAGTTATAAGTGCATATCACTGAAAGAAAATTTCATGAAATATTTATCCTTACCATGAACCATGTACTCTGATATTTTCCAGTACGTTTTATTAATAAAAAAGGTAGAAGTTTTCACTACATCACTTTCATGATCCTCTACGATGGATCGGTGGGGAAAACAGTCTTAAGGCAAAGTTTAAGTCGGGTTTAAAACAGAGTACAAAAAACCTGCTTTATTTAACTCCTTTCTCAATTTTAAAGACTAAATTTGAAGATTTTATGAGTATCCATTTTTGGAATTCTCTATTGCAGGAAGAATCTAATGAGCTACCTGACCCAGGAATTCGGAATATTGCTAAGTAGAAATACAGGACACTTCTATAGAAGGCTGATTTTGGTTTCTATCAAAAAGAGCTGAGGAGAGTAGCAAGAATTTTTAAACAGAAGAGTAATCTTTTCAAGTTAAAACCTATCATTAGACTTTTCTCTCAGTGAGCAGCTGGATGAAACCCTTTATCTTTCTGAAAAATGTACTTGAATGTACCTAAAATTAAATGGCATTTTGGCTTTAGAGCACAAACCAGTCTTCTTACCGCCTATGGTCATAACTTTCACAAACTTAAAATTTTCATAAAATTTTTGTGACAGAAACAAATGATTGTTCATCATTCTTCCCAGATTTTTACACAAACCATAATTTTCAGAAGAGGAAGGTAACAGTGACCACTCTGAGTTTTGGTTGAGAAGAAGGAAGAAAGAAAAACAAGGGACAAGAACTCCCAGGGTAGCACTGGGCTTAGATCTCTTACTTCAGGGAACCAAGTACAGAAAGCAAAAGTTGCTCTAGAGACTTATCCACATGGTAGCCCCCCTCCAACACGGTCCCTAGTGATGTCCACCCATGGTGTTCACACCCTTGGTCTGTGTGACCAACCGAAGACAGCAGAAATGATGGTGTGTCCCTTCCAAGGATTAGCTTATAAAAGGCACTACAGCTTTCTATAGTGATCTTTTGGAATTTCTCTCTCTCTCTCTCTCTCTCCTCTCACTCACTGCCATGTCCTGAGAAAAGGCCCCGGTGGTGAGGACCTGAGGCCTCTGGTAATCAGCCAGCCAGAAACAGAGCCTCTTCCTGTAATATTACTGAACTTGGACGTGGATCTTCTAGTACCAGTGAAGCCTTCAGATAAATGTAGTCCCAGCTGATAGCTGGACCACAACCTCATGAGAGACCCTGAGCCAGAACCACTCAGCTAAGCTGCTTCTGAATTCCTGGCCCACAGAAAAGGAGACAACAAATGTTTGTTCTTTTAATTTGTTGCACAGCAATAGATAACTAACACAGACCATATGAAGATGTTCCTGATATTCAGGATATATATATTTTAAAGTATATCTATTTTGCTAACTTAAAAGGGCTGTGAGGCACTCAGTTGGTTGAGCATCTGACTATGGTTCAGGTTATGATCTCGCGGTTCATGGGTTCTGTGCTGACACACATCGGGCTCTGTGCTGACAGCTCAGAGCCTGGAGCCTGCTTCAGATTCTATGTCTCTCCCTCTGCCCCTTCCCCATGTGTGCTTGGTCTCTGTCTCTCAAAGGTAAATAAATACTAGAAAAAAATTAAAAGGGCTGTAATACTGCTAAAGATGATTAACCATCTTCATTATGAATGCTTAAAGTTAACTGCTCCTTTGCAACCACCATTCAATCATAAAGAACTATAATACTATTTGACCAGATTACAAAAACATACATGTAAGGAAGAACCAAAATATACCATTGTGATCACTTCCTTGGAAGCATGCAGGGAAAGAAACATACACTTAGGGACACATCACAGTAAGGACGTTGACACATATAAACTCTCAAAACTTACCTTCCTATTAGTAGGTGATCGTTCCTTTTGAAACTGTTCACACTCTCTCTTTAAGCTCAACTTCTCTTGCTCTGTAGGCCTCATCGTACCTGATGAGTTTAGATGTTTTTGGTGCTTAGGGGGAAGAAGGTTTGATTCCAGTTGACGGACCTAATAACAACATATGTAAGAGGAAGAAATGTGAAGATAGTCATCCAGTGAGGAAGAAAAACAAAAAAAGAACATAAGGAAAGTTTTTATTCAGTACTTGGGTTCTGTTGTATTAAAAACACTTTTTTTTCCCAGTCAAGTCTGCCAATTTTTTTTAAATTTTGTTAATGTTTCTTTATATTTGAGAGAGTGAGGGGCGGGGGGCAGAGAGAGGGAGACACAGAATCTCAAGCAGGCTCCAGACTCCGAGCTGTCAGCACAGAGCCCGACATGGGGCTCAAACTCACAAACTGCGAGATCATGACCTGAGCCAAAGTTGGACACTTAACCGACTGAGCCACTCAGGCGCCCCAAGTCTGCCAATTCTTGAAGTCTGCTTTTTTTGGATTGCAAACGATCCTTCTAGGTAAATCTGTTTTTAGTCTGGTTGGGTCTAAAAACCCAACACTGTAAGCACCAGAGAATAGAGGACGTCTGGATCTACCAAATCGCTGGGCGTCCACAGGGTGACGTGGCTGTCAGGAAAACATAGTCCTAGGCACTTGCTCTCTGACGTGAGCATGCCTTTTAGGAGTCAGTGATGTGACAGTCCCATCAATTTTATATTGGACTGTCCACACCTGAAACCATGTATCCACACCAACAAGTTCCATGAGGACAGCGACCATGTCTGTCTTGTTCAACGCTATAACTTCAGCAATAGCAGAGTTTCTGGCACAGAGTAGGTGTTCTAAATCGCTATCTGTGGCTCTTCAGAGAGTTCTTTCTTAAGAGAAATGTTTAAGCATAGGTTAAGCATAGTTGGTCAACTACTTAGCAAAAGTAAAGACTATATATAAACATCAGTTTAGTGGTTGGAAAAGATCATCTTCAGAGACCATTCTAACCTTAAAAGGCTGAATCTTTAAAAAGGGGTACTTTTTCTCTTACAAGGAGTTAGCCCAATAAGATGGAGTCCAATTTTGCCACTTTTGTACTATCAGTCTTGACAGCTAGTCTCTTTAAATGAAGAATACATAGTTACCATAATTCTCATGAGTCTGTATTGAAAGTCAGGATTAAAATCATTGATTTTAGTATAGAACTGATTACACAAAATGAAACAAAATATTTTATAAACATATCAGGATAAAATTATTTGCAAGTAAATGATAAATTATGCATTCTTAAAGTAAGTCTGCCATAGCAGAATACTCAAATCCATACCCTAGACCCATTTCAGTCCTATTAAACATTCATTTTTATACCACACTATTTTCAAACGTATGTCACCATGTGCCGCTTTTCGTTACCTTGTCCCGTGAGTGCGTGAGTTCCGCTTTGGTGTTCCGCACCACAGTTTGGAGTCTCTCGTTCTCTTGCCAAAGCAGCTGTTGTTCCTCCTTCATCAGATGATCCATCTGGTCCCAAGAAGGCCTTTGCTGCTGGTTATGGAAGGTGGCTATTTCTGGGGCCCAGTTCTTAAGAGCAAATTGAAGAGTTAAGCCTTAAAAACAAGCTGATTTCTGTTTTGAGTATATTTACTCAATGACAATAATTCTTAGGAAGCACCTTTCATTCTTCGTATCTTCTAATGGGGGTGAGTGTATGTTGTGTGTGTGTGTGTATGTGTCTATATACACACATACATACCGTATTTGGGGGGTGTGACTTAAAAAATGTTTGGAAACTTCTTTGTTTAAAATGATCTTCGGCAAAATAGTCCCATCAAGTCTAACAGCAAAGATGACTGTAGGGCAAGTCAATTCTATATAGAACCCAAGTGTGTAGAGATTGGTGGCCTTAAAAATTGCTTCATACTTATCAAGTTAATGCTTTGAACCCAGATCACTATTCTTTTGGTTAACAGAACACAGAGGGAACTTCAAGATGCACTGCTAACTTGAAAGCTTTCACAAGCTAAACTCTTTCATTTTTCCCATATGCAATCATACCCTTTTTTAGAATCCAAAGCACATACTGTCCATGTAATTGAGCCCTGAACTCAGGAATATGCTTTAAGCTACCAAAGTGATTTTTTGGATTCTGGAAAATGCTTTAAAAAAGGTAACAAGTAGGTAAGCCTTTTGTGTTTTAAGCTAAACCATGAAAAAGAAAAAGTTACAATCTCATTTTGAGAAAAATGTCAGCCCAGAAATAATTTTTTAAAATGGAAAGAACTATTGTTCTTTTTAAAAAAAATAAAGAGGAGGTTCCTGGCTGGCTCAGTAGGTAGAGTGTGAGACTCTTGGTCTTAGGGTCATGAGTTGAGCCCCATGTTGGGTGTGGAGCCTGCTTAAAAATATATATACGCGTGTGTGTGTGTGTGTGTGTGTGTGTGTGTGTGTGTGTAAAATAAAAAGTATCACCAAGATATAACTGGATTAAAATAACTGTCCTACTTTTATGGTAGGACAAAATGTTAATATCTCCACAAGGCTGACATCTATAATACCATTTCTAATTTATATAAGCACACAAAATAGCATTTTGATATATTAAAATGAGATACACTTTATATAACATCAAGAGTGTTTTTGTTACCGCAAAATAACTCAGCGTGGTCTCCTGACCTGCGCAACACAAAACGTAACCTTGTCACTATGCTTCCATTTATATGAAGTTCAGAAAAAGGCATCCCTAACCTATGGTGGCAGTGGGTCAAAAAGTGGTTCCCTTGTGGTTATCGACTGGAGGGGAGACATGAGAGCCTGCTGGGTGCTGGCAATGTTCTATATTTTGAAATAGGAGTTGTTTACACAAATATATGCACATACATAGTTATGGAAAATATACACGTGAACAAATAGGTTTGAACTGCACGAATCCACTTACGTGGAGATTTTTTTTTTGAGACAGTATTGTATTTTCTCTAGCTTTATTATAAGGATACAGTACATAATATGTATAATACCTAAAATATGTGTTAATTGTTTATATTATTGGTAAGGCCTCCAGTAAACAGTAGGCCTAACTATTAGTAATTAAGTTTTGGAGGAGTCAGAAGTTTTAGGTGGATGTCTGACTGTACAGGGGGCCGGGGCTCCTAACCCCTGTTGTCGTTCAGGGATCAACCATATATTTATGTAAACACACACATCCATAAAAATATTCAAGTTACAGACTTAAAATCTGTGCACTTAACTGTATAAAGTTATACCTCAATAAAAAAGAAATTACCTTGTCACCAGCATTCTGAAGTTGTTTATATAAAGACATCACTTCTTGTTTCAAAGCCTCCTTTTCCTGCTGAGTCATTCGTAGGTCAGATTTAATCAGGGA
Source organism: Panthera leo (assembly GCF_018350215.1). Classification (NCBI taxonomy): domain Eukaryota; kingdom Metazoa; phylum Chordata; class Mammalia; order Carnivora; family Felidae; genus Panthera; species Panthera leo. The sequence continues at coordinate 98,049,184 of NC_056684.1, forward strand.
CATTTGCAGGTTCACATTCTGTAGGGTGTCTTCTAAACTCTGAACCTGCATCATGAGAAAAATCTTACATTGTGATGCAGATCCTCACGGCCTCACCTACAGCATGTCCAGGAATGAATGAGCTAAGATAAGAGAATTCCAAGGTCCCTTATATTTACTATATCCAGCTCTTTTTAGTAGCCTCGTGGAGACCCCAGTTATTATGTATTATTTACAGGATGTTATATTTAGAGCAATGATGAGCTATGTCCTGGAGCAAGGTGTCGCTAACACAGTCATCTGGTATATGACCAAGTGATATCTTACAGAACCAGTGAGTACCAGCTGGCATGACAAAAGCTAGCTCAATCCCATGAACCATGAGGTCACAACTTGAGCTAAAATCAAGAGTTGGATGCTTAACCGAATGAGCCATCCAGGTGCCCCAGTATCTATTTAGTTAAAAATAATCTAAATTTGTAAAAGCAATGTTGATAGATATCAAAACAGGGCATGAACCTGCCTTAGAAATCCTTTTTCTAAATCAGAAACAAGCAGTCATTTCCACACAGTATTCTTAAGCTTTTATAAGTAATCTCATAATGATGAGGTAATCTCATAATAATGAACTCTGAGGGAACTGTTGTTCAAGTTTCATCACACTATAAGCATATGACAAATATTAATCAAATTGAATCATTATGAACCCTCTTAGGCCCATTCTATCTGGAATATTCTTTCTACTAGGAATTCTGTTGGAATACATAGGAAAATAATTAACTGTACAGGTGAAACAACAGTTGGCCACATACCTTTTCCTGTGAAGCCTCTAGTTGGGACTTTAAGGTTTCACTCTGGTGTTCCCAAGATTTCTGTTCTTGCTTCATAGTAGCAATTCTATGCTCTAAAAGACTTGATTTTGCCAGCTGTTTCAGGAAAAGAAAAGAGATAGCAGGCATGTTTGCAAACATATCTAGCCTCGATTTGTGCATCTCCACAGAGGCTGAAAAGATAAGTGCCATGTGGGAGCAGGGCAAGGTAAAACACAGACATTTTCCTGACTCCCTTTTCTACCTTTAATTTTGAAGAGTCTCTTTTCTTTGGTGGTTTCCATTTTTCTCTCTCATTGCCTCATTGTGGGTGAGAAGTGGTAGGCCGGGAGGCAATTAAAACTCTCAAGAGCGTACCATAATAGGAAAACATGGAATGCCTACTAAGGCAGGTGGGGCGAAAGCAGTGTTGTGGGATTTGCTAGGGAAAATATGATAGAAAAAAAAGCGTGTGTCTATGTAATAGATCTCAGAGTATTATATGCGACAATACTTATTTATATATTAAGTAGCATGGCTATATATTAAAATGAGGCAAACTGTATATTACTATATTTAATAATATCATCACTAAACAAATTTAGCCTCCTGTTAAAATCCTGACCTCAGAAATTCAGAGGGCGCGTAAGGCCTGCTGAAATGCTGGAACGATCAGGCTAAAACGGGACTGCTGAGTGCCACTGGACATAGAGAAATGCTCACTATGGTATACACTGTATGGTGATGGTAAAAAGTCTTCTGTTTCCTACCTTATCCACACAGCTCTTTAGTTCTTCACTGAGAGCCTCCTTTTCTTCCAGCAGTTTTTCATTGTAGCTGAGAACACTAGCAAGTTTTTGCTGGAAGTCACCAAGATCAGGACATCTGTGCAGCTGTAAGAGATCAACAATCCCATCATGTCTCATGGCTGTATTTATAAAGAGGTATTTATAAACAGGGCATTTTCATGGCTGCTGCTACTTCCCTATCTACATAGATATTTCAGAGGACATATAAACTCTAAGGAACTATAATTAAATTTAACAAAATGTTCCCTACTCGATTCTCTCCATTCTCCAACTGACTGCCAAAATGTCTGCTCAGATAGATTCAAGCAGACAGACACTGTTACGTAACGGTCCTAGCTTCCGTTGTACCTCAAGGGAAAATAAGTGACATACTGCCATTCTGTCATCAATTTAACATGTGTACATACATAGCACCATACATTTTCCTCATGCTTTTTTAACTAGAAAAAAATCTTTTTCAGCAATCTCAGTCAAGAGTATAGAATTGGCATGAACCAAGGACTGTGTATCAATACAAAGACAAGTTTAAAGCTAAAACAATCAGCGTTTTTCAGTTTGTTTCATGGGTCCTTCCCTTTGGAAGAGGCCAAAATTGCCTGGCTCAGTAAAATGTTAATGCGGACACATTGGCTTCCTCCTCTCCACTGGAATCAAGGCAAACCAAAGGCTGTTTCCGTTCCATTTCAGTATCAGCCTTACTAGGACTGACATTTTGGGGGGCCTTTCTGTGTACTAGAGGATGGTTAGCAGCATCTCTGGCTTTTAGATGCCCATAGCACCCCTCTCTCCACACACCAGTTGTGAAAAACAAAAATGGCCCTAGATACTGCTAAATGTCCCAGGGTATGGGAGTGATTCCTACCTCCCCGCCAATGACTGCTTCAAAGAGACCGATTGTTTCTTACACGTCTTTACCCTTTCCCATAGTCCATATATTTTTAATTTCCCTCTGTTTCATTTGACTTCCATATGTTCAGTTCTTCATTAAGATTTTATGGCCATCTTTCTACTTTATACCTTAAGTTCTTTGACACATTTAGCTTTAGAATAATATGACAAAATAGACTTTAAGGGTTGAATCTTGTCTTCAACTGAGAACAAATACAGCACACCTTACAAATCTAAAGTCAGAAGGACATAGGACAATGTATTTTAAAGTACCGAGACACTGGTTTACTAAAGGATCTTTCTCCTTGGCTCTCTGCCTTGCTTCCTCATCCCCAGAACCTCACAAAGCCTGGTACCATTTTGGGTGTGCAGGTTGGCATGTGGCTTCTGCTGATGCTACTTGTGTTTCTTTGCTGTGCAACAGATAATTTCTCACTCACAAAGTAATTTTACTTGTATTATGTCCTACAGAGCAGCACATACTTCCTAGGTCCATGCCGTATGGCAGCAACAATGGGCTGATACTATCCTACTGTCGTGATCCAAAAGAGCCCAGATGCCGTGAAACAACTTTCTACCCAAGGCAGACAAAGCTCACCATTTTTCCACTTCACTGTTTATCCCACCACCTCTGTAAAACCTTCACAATAAAAACATGCCAAATGATGTCTTCACCATGCTATCTTACTCCCAGATCCACTCCTTTTCTTCTGATCTCTAGCTTAGCGAAGTCACAAAACATCCATTTCCCATGCTATGGATTTGGAGCCCATCATTATCATCTTAAAGACCGAACAACAGATTTTCAAAAGGTAAAGGAGAAAAGTATGCCCACGGTAATTAGGATGAACTTGGTAATAACAGCATTGGAAAACTTAGGCCCTGTGAGCTTCAACTTTTGGAATGTTTATAAAGGCAGACAGCTTCTGTTATGGCAGAACAGATCTGCTCTGCAGAACAGCATCTGACTTACAGAACTCCTCTCAGGTACCAGTACTAGGCATTAGGAGAGGCACAAACTCCCCGGAAGGCTTATAATCCTGTTAGGAAGTCAAGACTTCTAGGAGTCAACTAGAGATCAACACAAACATAAACTCAGTGCTAGAGACTCAGTATTTCAGCATTCAGAGGACACCTTTGTGCTCACAGGCTGAACAGATACAAAAGAGAGAATCTGATAATCTAAGGATGTCCTAATATCGAAGTAAACCTTAAGTGAAGCAATTTTAAAAAACAGAACTAAATTCTCCTATTTATAAATTAGGATTGCTCAAATCCTGTACTCACTGAAAAGTACAGAATTAAGAATAAAATAGGACAATGCTCAGGATATACCTTTAAGGTGAACCCTCTTTTATACTTAAAATTAAGTCTTTGTTTGAAACTTTGACATAGGCTTCTTAAAACCAAATTCATAAGTGAGACTGCATCCCTGCTAATGTTCTAGAATTTGCTCCTTAGCCCAAGATAGATGCCACATACTTGCCATAAGAAAAAAGAGAAAGAGGTACCTTTTTGTGTGTGTCACACCAGTCTGGATGAGTAGTTATTAAAGTTATGAGCAAGAAAGTCACTTTCATTTCAGACAAACTTATTATTACTTTGTCACCCGGCTAGAGGAAAGCAGAGGGACAAATTTCTTAAACTGAAGCGGCTGTGACTGATTTATAGAATTTTAGTCTACAACATGTCAGTTACACACCTCAAACAGCATGTAGAGGTTTAGGAATAGGAGCCCTTATACGTGGACTTGTACTGCAAACCCTCAGCTTTTACGAAGCAATGAGCTAGTTGACAGGACAGTGTATTAAGGACGTCCGGTGGCTGGCAACGCCAGACCATCAGGTTCACCATGTACTGTGAGCCTCTCCACTGCACCCACTCCCAGCAGCATACAGTCTTACTTGTTTCATTTTCTCCAGTTCATCTTTGAGAAGGAGGTTCTCCTGTTCCACAATATGAGTCTGTATTTTCACTTCAGACAGTTCTGCCTCCAGAGAAGACACTAAAGTGGAGGACTAAGAAGAAAAATTAAAAAATCAAAGAGCGGACATACTCATTTAGCCTAGGGAAACTTACTGGGTTCACAGAAGGCAGCATTAAAAAAACTCTAGCCCCCGATTCAATGACATACTCTTTTATGACCATTATATTCAGTGGAATGAACCAAAACTATTTTTTTTTAAGTTTATTTTTACTTACTTAGAGAGAGAGAAAGAGAGACAGAGAGACAGCATGAGTGGGGTAGGGGCAGAGAGAGAGGGAGAGAGAGAGAATCCCAGGCTGGCTCTGCAGTGTCAGTGCAGAGCCCGACCCAGGGCTCAAACCCATGAACCTTGAGATCACGACCTGAGCTGAAACCAAGAGTTGGGCGCTACCCAGGTGCCCCCCGAAATTATCTCTTGAAAGACTGTCCACCTCAACGTCATGAACATGATTTCTCAGGTAGTTTTTTCAAGTCTCTCCACTGCAAAGTTATTTCTCTTGGGGGAGACAGTTTGAGACGATGATAACTGTGTTTCTCCTTAACCTTGTTTATTAATTTTAGTTTCTATCGGATTTTGTCTACAACAGTTACTACTCTCATGTTTGCCTAATGATAACTTTCTATTTTCTTCTTTCTTTATCAGAATTTATTTATCAGAATTCTGCTTTAAGGGAGAGGTGTTAATTCTCCCCCATTTAGTCAATTTTTAATATCGGCTTGTATCCATACCTATTTATTTTATTCTGTATTTATTTTATCCTTTACTATGATTATTTTGTTGGTCAAACTCTTCCAGCTTTGGCCATGAGGAGCTCTTCAAGTGGGGTTCTGTGTCCTCTCGATATGCGCCCCATCTATTTTATTTTATTTATTTTTAGCACTTTTTTCTTTCATCTTGTATTTTCCCTGCCCTAGCCCTAGAATCAATCATTTTTCCAAGGAGCCCTGGCTTCTTTTAAAAGAAAATGGTATTTAGAAACAAGATCTGGGCACTCCATCCATATACACACATCTATATCTCTGTATCAATCAATCAATCTATCTATCTATCTATCTATCTATATATTAAGAAACCTGAGTTTATACTAATGCCTCAAATTCCAGTCCAACACCAGAGGGTTCAGTTTAGCCTTCCCCCATTTCCTCCTTGCAGCTTCCTTCTCCAACAATGAGAACCTCAGTTCTGTTGCCTATAATCTATTTACTTATTTGCTCAATTCTAATATACACAAAGTGGTTTCAGAATTACTGACTTATCCCCCATGAGAAACACATTCACTGGCTGGAGTATTTTAGTGTTTGTGTACCCTTCTTTTTTTCTTTAGCCCTACAGTATGGAGTCAAAATAATCATTTCCAGTTTACTTAATTCTTTTCTTCCCCATCGTAATTATGTTATCCATTTACAATATAGTTAGGTTCATTTCTTAGTGTTTGTGTTCCAGGTTGGTATTCCTCACCATCTGATTGGTTTCGATTGGATGTTTATCTGGGGGTATGTGAAGAGTATGTAAAACACTGCTATGCTTCTAAGAGTCAGAGCCATGGGAAAAGATCTACTCAGGGAAGTGGCACTCCCTTCCCTCATCTCTTCTACAACCTTCCCATTCTTCTCTTCCATCCCTTTCCCACCCACCTTCTATGGCAATCATCTCTTTAGTTTCTGGTTTATCACTTTTGTATATTTTTCACACAAATGAGTGAGGATATGAGCATGTGTATTTTAGAACATCCCTTTATTTCTTACATGGACAGAGTCATCCTATACTCTTTTGTGCTTCTCTTTTTCACGTAACAGTGTGTCCTGGAAATAATTGCACATTGGTAGACAACTTTCCTTCCTCCCCTTTCTTTTTTCCCTCTCTCTTTCTCTTTTTTTATGGTTACACAGTACTACCCCAAGGTGTGACTGTGCCCACCACGTTTATCCAGGCATTCTCCTATATATGAACGTCTAGATGGTCTCTAATATTTTGCAATTACAAACAATGCTACATTGAGTATATGTGCATATGAGTATTCATGTTGCTGGAGGTGTACCTTTAGGGTAAATCCCTAGAAATGGGCTTGGTGGGACAAATGGTAAGCTCATATGTAATTTTGTTAAGTATTAGCATATTTCCTTCCAGAAGGCTAATATCAGTTTACACTCCCAGCAACATATAAAAGTGTCTGCTTTCCCCAAAGTCTTGCCAACAAAAAGTCATGGGTGAGAAAAGATGCTGTCGGTATTGTTTTTACTTCCATTTTTCTGATTATGATTTTGAGTTTTTTCACGGACTTGAGGGACATTTTTATCTCTTTTTTTGTGATTTATTCATTAGCCCTACTTTCTGTGGTATAGGATATATAAATATTTTTCCCCAGTTTGTGAAATGTCTTTTGACTTTGTCTGTAGCATTTTTTTTTTTCTTTTTTGGCCACAAATTTTTTGATTTAATCATTTCTTTTTTGGTTTAATCATTTCTTTTTTGGTCTCTGGTTTATGGGTCATAGATAGCTTTTCTCTACACTAACGTTAAAGACAAATTGGCCCATGTTTTCTTCTGGTACAGACGTAGTTTTGTTATATTTAGGCTCCTAATCCAATTAGAGTTTTTATCTTTATGCACTATATAAGATATAGATATCTAATTTTTTTTTTTTTTTTTTTTTTTAGAGAGCACATGGGAGAGGGGCAGAGAGAGAGAGAGAGAGAGAGAGAGAGAGAGAGAGAGAATGAATCTTAAGCAGGCTCCACACCCAGCACAGAGCCCAAGGCAGGGCTCGATCTCATGATCCTGAGATCATGATCTGAGCCAAAATCAAGAGTCAGATACTCAACCGACTGAGTCACCCAGGCACCCATAGGGATCTAATTTTATCTGTTCCCAACCGTCTACTGAGTTGTCCAGGCACCACTTATTTATGAAATCCATCTTTACCCCAGTGATTTGTTATATAGTAAGTTTCCACTTGTATTTGAGTCTAATTCTAGACCTTCTGTTCCACTTCTCTATTCATTTGCTGATACTCTACTGTTTTAAGACTTTACATCTAAGAAATTGAATGTAAGCATTGCTTTATGCTTTGAGATTTTCTCCCAGAAGTTTGGAGGGTGGCCACATTCCATACCTGCACTTTACATTGTTCCAGTTCTTCCTTCAGATTAGACTTTTCTTGTTTCCATTCCTCCAATGTACTGCGCCCTGGCTCTTGATCCTTCTGGCGTAGCATTTCTGCCAGACGTTGATTAAGTTCTTGCAGTTCTTTCTCATTTTGAGAGTTCTTTTGGCTAAGTTCGGTATTTTCCAAATCCAATTGTTGGTTTTGGGTTTTTAATTCGGAAATCTAAATAAAATGGAAGTAAGTTTTAAAGACTAGTTGCCCTAATTCTACTAAAAAACAGATTTAGAGACTATCTACCCAGGGGAAAAAAACCAAAGTTTTATACATACGTATGTACACAAACACATCCTTAATAATAGAATTTAATACGTTATTCATTATTACAAATTCCACCACTTGGGAAGTATATGAAGAAGTGATAGACCCTCCATTTGGTCTAGCTCCACAGGGGTTGCCATTGTTCACAGCTGGGTACCTATCCCTCCAGATTGTTTTCTATGTACATACAAAACTCGCATGTATGTGGAGGTTTTCTCCTTTTTATAACAAAAGGAAATTTGAATCATTTCAGATATTTGGGCAGCCTGCTTTTTCCACTTGTAATAGTTCACAGACTTTTATCTTTCCAAGTCAGTGCATTCAGAAACCACCACAAGCTATATTTTTTAGTGGCTCTAGCATATTGTGTCGAGACATTCCATAATGTATTTATCCATTCCCACACTGACATACAAGTTTGTTATCATTCTTTTAATTATGAAGAAACAAACCAATCTTTTGAAAAACTCATTTACACAGGGTACCATTTTGAATTTTGGGTCATTTTCTTAAAAGTGGGGCTACTGGGTTAGGTAGGAGGTATGCACCTACATTACTGGTCTGAATATCCCCAAAATGTCTTCCTCATGGTGCTACCAACTTATAGTCCTATCGAAAATGTATAAGTACCTTCATATCCTTACCCCTTTTTAAAGACTAGATGGTATCTTTCATTTTTGCTAACCTGAAAGATGAAAAAAGAATTTATTTGCACTTCCCTAATAAGGTTAACTATCTTTTTATATGTTGTATTTTCCCCCTTTACTTGACCACTCCTACCAATTATCTGTTTTTTCAACAGGGTTTTGCCCTTTATTTGTGAGAGCACAGAATATATTTTGGATGTTAAGACCCTGTCTGTTTCTAGTACTGAAAATTCTCTTTTCCCAGGATGTCCTTGTCTTTTGGCTGTTTCAGGCAGATTCTTAAATGGCCTTGTCCTGCACAACCCCATGTCATGAGACTACACAAATTGGGCACTTGAATGGCACAAGCTATCTGAATCAATTCTAATCCTACGAAAAGATACACTGATACTCTATATCTGTGAAATTCTGTCCTTCCCTTTTTGGTTTCAGTCATGGTGATGAAGGAAGGAGCTAACATCAATTGAAAAGAATGTGAGGGACAGAGTATTTCATAGATTTGGATTTAGAGCTAGTATTGTCTCCCCATTGCCACTGATTATAAAATTTATATTAAACACTCAGAATCTAGAAATAATATATAATTATATTCACAAAAAAATATAAACCTAGCTTAGAGTCCGCATGGGGTGAGTTTCCATTCTGAAACCCGGGATTCACAACTTTATCATCACTAGCTACATGTGATTCCAGTAGTATGTCCTATAATTTTATAAATTGCAAATTAAAAAAGAAAATTTCAGAATCAAGAACACTGGGAAATACCAAGTATCTCCTCACCTGTTTCTTTAAATTTTCAACCATCTTCTGAACTGCAGCTTTTTCCTGTTTTACAGTTTCTATTTTTTGCCTAAAGGGACAGTGAAAATATAAGAGTTAGGCTTTAAAAGTTGAAGTCAAAACAGTCTTAGTCCTTGCAAAAATGCCCTAAGAAAATTTAAGTATATGTCTTACCACATTTCTTCCTGAGATCCATTTAATTTCCCTAATTTCAGGTTAGAAATGCTATCTTCTTCATTTAAAGTAGTAATTTCACTTCTCAAAATAGAATTTTCTTCTTGAAGCTTCTCAGATTCACATCTGAATCACAGAGATTTAAAAATATCATTATAACAAGGCAGTCATGTGGCATCTTTGGAAAATGCTTTCTAGGAACTTCCAATAAAACAAGTATTCCATGCCAGTTAAAATGAGAAGTCTAAATTAGTAGACTTTTAGTACTGGAAATCAAGCTCTGACATATTGACCCCTTTCTTTTGGGGAGATAAGAATTTCACTAAAAGACATTAGGGAAGTGTGGCTGAAACACTGGAGTGCAGACAGAGACAGGAACCGAGACTACGCCCGCTATGTTTGCTGGTCTTCTCAGTGGCAACCATACTGCTTTGGGCAAAAAACTTCCATTTATCTCGGGCTCAGGTCCTACCTGCTCTATATAGGCATGGGCCATATTGCTAAGCTGTATTAGCTTTAGTTACAGACCTCAGGGCACCTAGGAAAAGGAAATTCACTACATAAATAAAAGAAATATGTACACTCATGTTCACTTTGTGATGTTTTTCAACTCATTATGTTCTGATTTTTAGAACCAAAAATGGTCTGAAGAAGGGGAAAAACTACATCTGGAATTCAATTATTTTGTTTCAGATCATTCAGATAACGTGATGTGATATTTTCCAAGTCTTTGAAAACCAAACTTGCTGGAAGACTATTGCAATCATGTTATATAAAGTCAAGTGAGCAGTGTTTCGCATGAGTTTCATTTCTGTCTTAAGTACAAGCACATTTATTAGAATCTGATAGCTCTTCAACCAAATGATATGTTCTAAGATAAATTTCCATTGTTTACACAATATCAGCATGTACTTCAAGTGATAGGAGTGAAGAACTGTAAGTCATAAAGCACAGAATTTTTCCTATATTAGTATAAGAGTTCTCATCTACCAAGTGAGTTAATCATAAACAAAAGGCATTCTCACAGAACGTGTTCCATCAAATGCGGGAAACAATTAACATTTAGCAAAACCAAAACTACCAATCCAAATGAAATGCTAGAAAACAGTTAAAGACTTGACACACACTGAGGATGCACATGGTTAAACAGCAAACACACTCCATTAGGACACCCTGAACGAATGACATTTATTTCCTGTAGAGGGGGAGGGGATGCCTCCTAGGCAGGGTTATTCTATCTGTTAATACGACACAGAAGCAGAAGGAAGCCTACGGTACTGCTCTCTTCCTGAGGACTAACAGGTTAGTTTCTCTAGGCACAGCAAGCGGCGGAAGTTAGATTTGGTGAGATGCTCTTGGGATTCCATGAAGTTCAGAAGGTATATACGTTACCTCAGAAGTTCAACTTTCTGTTGCATCTCACTGCACGTGATTTGCAAGTCATGCATCATCGCCTTTAGTTCTTCCTCGTTTTCTCCTTGAGAAGGTCCATCTTTCTGCTTAACTAAAGTAGTGACTCTCTCCCTCAGCTTTCTAGTCAGCTCCTGCAGCTTCTTCTTCTCCAGTTCCAACTCCGCTATGGTGGCCTGACGCTGAAGATGTCCGTCTTGAAGGCCCAGCAGAGCGGTGTCTTCCTCCAGCAGAACTTGGTTCTGTACTCTGGGCTTCTCTCGACGTGTCCGGATTGTTCTGTGAAGCCAGGCAATTTCACTCGCTTTTACTTCTCCCACGAGCTGTGCATTCTGCTGCTCGAGGTACTGGTTTTCTTGATAATGTTCTTCTAGAATATGGTGGACACTTGTCACCGTGGGCACACGCTCTTCCCATGTCTGATGTCGTCCGAGCACCTTCTCATCAGGTTGGACTTCCCGGTTATCTAAATGGGCTTCCCATAAGGAGAAGCAGTCACAGCGCAGCACCGCTCTTTCCTGGAGCCTCTCGATCTTGCCTTGAAGCCTCAAAACCAGAACATGCAGTTCCTCATTTTCTCTCTTGACCTCATCGTAACTCTTTTCCAGGCTAAGGAAGGTTTCAGTCACCTCTTCAACTTTCTTTAGCTCATCCTGCAATTTGAAAACTTCCGAAGTGAGGTCTTTGTTATTTTCTAGGGCTTCGTCATAGCGCATCTCCATCACTCTCAGCTCTTCCTGAAGACAGTCATTTTCTCTGCTGGCATCTTCATATAACAATTTATACTTGGGGGAAGCCTCGGGGATTCTCTCAAGCATCTTCAGTTTCTTTTTTAGCACAGAAACGTCAAAAAGTAGGTCCTGTTTCTTTTCAGAAGCTCGACTGCAGTCTGCACGCAAGATCATTAGCTGTTCCTGAAGCTGACAAATCTGATTCTTCAGGTCCCAGGTCTCGGTCCTGGTCTCTTCACTATTCTCGAGCTCGGAAAAACTCTCTATTGATGCTTCAGACTCCTCTGTCTTGACCTCCTGTCTCTGAGCTGAGCTTGTCCCTGTACTTCCCAGATCCCGGGTCTCATCGTCTTGTAGGTCACTTAGGGCACACCGTGTGGCTACACCTTCTACTTGCTTCGTTTGATTTTGCAGTAAAAATGGCTCTGTCCGTTCCACAGAATTTCCAAAGAATCCAGTAGTTGGCTCGTCTAAACAAGAAGACATCACCGACCCTGGCTCTAATTTCTGTAGCTTCTGTTGCAATCTCGAAATTTCAGTGGCCATTTTCACATTTTCCTTCACTGCTCGCTCATGAGCTCTCTGCAGGCTCAAGAGGACATCTCCATTCTCTTCCAACAACTGCTTTCCTTGCTGGAGCAGGGACATGGCTCCACTTCCTTCTGCGTCCTCCCCTCCTGTTGCCCGGCAGCCACTCTCTCTCCTGGAGAAAGGAGATGCCACCTGCTGCATTTGCTTGATTTTATTCTGCAGCCTGGAGATTTCTGTGCTCATCTGGGCCCTCTCCTGATCTGCCTTCTCACAGGTCACCCTGTGGACACTCTCCATGGCCTGAAGCTTGGCCATCATTTCCTGCCTCTCCCGGTCACGTTCCATTTCCAGCTTCTCAAGCTGCTGGCTGGCCTGCTGCTCTGAGGCGCCCGCCTGGCACGGGACCTGCTCCCTGTCCTTCGGACCTCTGTCACGACCGCTCTTCAGCTCAAGTATCTGGTCGGACAGCAGGCTCTGTTGACTTTCAGACACGTTTCTTAGATCTTCCAGGTCTCTGAGCAGCTGCTCTCTTTCAACGACCATACTACTCAAATGTTCCTTGTACGTTTTCTCCAGCATCTCTCTCTCCTGGGTCAGGACCAGAGACGTTGCTTTCTCTCTTTGCAGAGTCTCTTTGAGCTGCTCCTGGGCTTCGGCGCACTCCTGGGCGAGCTCGTCCTTCTCAAACTCCCACTGGGATCTCTCCTCCAGCTGCTGTTCCACGAGCTCCTGCAGCTCTTGACGGTAGCGCCCCTCCAGGCTCCGCAGAGCGCTTTCACACCTCTCGGTGACCTTCTGACAATCAGCCTGGGACTGGGCTTCTATCTGAGAGGTTCTTCTATTACACTCAGTTTCCATTTTTTCCCTAAATGTAGTCAACATACAGCATTACTGAAACTGCCACCGCCTCCAGAAGCAAACAAAAAACATTTTCCCGCGCACGGGAGAAGCCGCCAAGCAGACAATTTATATCCTTTCTATAAAAACGGTCTTCACGTATTCCTGTGTAATCGATTTATACAGAGACGGGGTCTCATTTCTGAGGGCTGAGACTGGCAGCCACAATTAAAAGACTTACCTCACTGTGTTTAGAGAAAATCTAGAAACTGCCTTCTTTGGCATCCTCCTGAATGTATATGTTTATGGATTTTTAACCAAAAACGTACACTGATATTTCACATTCACGACCAAATGCACATTAACCTAACCCCTAACTCGGGAAATGTAAATAATTCCTTCATTTTAATTAGGTATACATTGGAGGGTAGTAGTCACATAAACCACACATATTAATATATTCATTGCTTTTCCTTATTTAATAAAGCAGCAGTAAGGTAATCGGAGCATAAGGCATCAAAGCCCTCAAATATACCTGAGATTTCATGTGGGGAAAGTTACGCACAAAGCTGCACTTCATAATTTGGAGAACACTACCCAGAATTTAGCTCATAAATAGCCTTTCTCAGAACACAGTAATTACTCTCATCTGGAACCTGAAAGGATAATTGAAACAAGAAATACTGTCTGTGGGGGCACCTGGGTGGCTCAGTGGGTTAAGCGTCTGACGGCTCAGGTCTTCATCTCGCAGTTTGTGAGTTTGAGCCCTCTGTCAGGCTCTGTGCTGACCACTCGGAGCCTGGAGCCTGCTTCGGATTCTGTGTTTCTCTCTCTCTCTCTGCCCCTCCCTGCTCACACTCTATCTCTCAAAAATAAATAAACATTAAGAAATACTGTCTTTAAAAAAAAACAAAAAACAAAACCACCGTTTGAATAATCTCAGGGTAGGCTCATGTCTAAACACTGGCAAAACAGGTTGAGAAACTAAAGCATCTAGTCAAAGTCTCCTTAACTGCCTGGACCTTCTGGTGCCCCCAAGGGACAGTATTCTGTTTTCTCCACTTCCCCTATTTTCTTACCTTCCCTCTTGAAGTTCCTTTTGGTGCTTTTCCAAGAGCTCTTTTTGCAACTCCTCCTTCTCAAGAGTGTGCTTCTCCATCAGGCTTTTCAGCTCCTCCTGGTGAAGCTGCTCGAGTTCCTGAGTCAAGCCTCTCACCTTCTCTTCTGTCCAGGCGCCATTCCGAAGGAGTCCTTCCCTCTCCCGGGTAAAGCTGTCCTCTGCCTGCTCCAGGCGAGCCTTGAGTTCCATCTCGTGTTCCAGCCTCAGCTTCTCCCGCAGGTGAGCCTTTTCCTCATCCCACCTCATTTGCAGTTCTTTTTTCTCCTCCTCGTGTCTGCAGAGAGTTGTATGTTGTGCTTCCTTGAGCACCACTGCCTGGCCCCGAAGTTCTGCAGTTTCGTTTTTAAGGTCACTTAGTTGTTTTTCCAAGACGCGGACCTCATTCTCGTACTTTTGCTTCATGCTGTCTTGCTCCTTTTCACAGGCGACCTTGGTTTCATCTAGCTGCTTTTCATAATGGTGCACCTGAAGTCACAAAGCGAAACCACCACAATGTTATCCAACTCAAGGCGGTGGGAAGGTGATGGGGGCGGTAACTACTTTTTTCCCAAGTGACATTCCTCAGCTTTCTCATTTTGACAGCTCGAAAACATGTTAAATAAGCTATGTTTGAGGCAGGCATAGTTTGTTTTCCTTTTTAACTCGGTTGAATTTTATTAGTTTCTGAACAACTCTGATAAAAATGACTAGACTTTCACATAGATAGTGTTGGTCTTCCCAGGCATCCTGTCCAACTGTAAAGGTAGGGGTTTAACATACTTAAATTCAAATATTGATTGAACACCTATCATAGGCACTCGGTGGGCTTTGTGGGGACACAAAGTTGCATACGATATAGTCCTGCCATCAAGGAAAAACAGCTCTAGACATGGTTTTGACAAACACAAACAAGTACGCTACAAGGCAGAATGAAAAATATAAGAGCTATAGAAAACAGACAAATATATTGGTCAAGGGTATTCAGGAATGGGTTCATGCAGGAGGTAGCATTTGATCTAAACTCTGAAGGGTAAGTAGACTTTCAAGAGGTAGAAAGGAATAACACAGCATGTGATGGCATGAACGAAAGAGGACAGTTTGATGAAGAATGGTGAACTACTGGCTTGGCTGGAGGAGAAGGTAACAAAGACCAGAAATCTAAGCTGAAGCACTGTGGTGAAGGGTTTTGGAGTCCAAGATTCAGAAGTTGTACCTAATGCTGTATCAAAGGGCTTTCTTCGGTCTTATTAACATGTTTCTCAACAAGTTAGAAATAATGCATTGGCCTTCAAGTTCCATGCTTGCTAGGGCTGAAGATAATACATTTTGGAGAAACTCTCTCCTAGGAGGAAAAGGCCTCATGCTCAGCCTACAAAACCATCCTGAGCAAAGGGGGGTTTGGTAGCCACCAGACACAAGAGGAAATGTATTAAAAGTGATGCTCTATGGGGCACTTGGGTGGCTCAGTCAGTTAAGCGTCCTTCAGCTCAGGTCATGATCTCATGGTTCGTGAGTTTGACTCTCGCATCGAGCTCTGTGCTGACAGCTCAGAGCTTGGAGCCTGATTCAGATTCACATTCCTGTGTGTGTGTGTCTCTCTCTGCCCCTGCCCCGCTTGTGCTCTCTCTCTCAAAAATAAACATTAAAAAAAAATTGTTTTTAAAAGGGATGCTCCATGAAGTAAAAAGAATTAAGTATGTCCTACAAGCCAAAGCTTGCCAGAGCTCAAAAAATGAGAGAACAGAATAAGAAGGACTTACTTTATCTTCAAGCTCCAGTCTTAAGCGACATAAGTCCCTGTGATGTTGTTCTTTCATCTGCTCAATGACCAGCTCTGCCTCGATGCTCATAGTCAATGGATTGCATTCTTCAGAACCAAGCCCTGAAAACACACGGGATCTGGTGACCATCCAGCAGGTTCTTTCAATAACACAACTGGCTTCTGAGGAAGGAACGTCCAGTTAAAGGAATAAATCTCAGCCTCAATTACCACTGATGAGATCTACTAGGAAACCATCGATGCCAAGAGGTTTCTTGCTTTCAAGCATTATGGAAAACAAGAAAAAAATGAAGGTGAACAAGCAATACGGTAAGATTCTTTCATGTACAGACTGTACCAAACCACAGAATTCATCTTTTTGAAGAGTAGGTGGGGTTAGGTATGGAAACTGTGGTTTAAATGTGACCTTCTAAAATGAAAATGCTGGGAAGTGAGGTAGTTTGATTAAACCAATCAGCTTTCTATCCATCCAACAAATACTATGGTGACAAACGAGCAGAGGGGCAAAGTGGCAGAAGATGCCTGGAGGCGTTAACTTCATGGGTCAAGACAGCGAACCCACCCCTCAATGACAGAAACTTGAGTATTACGATATTAATTTCCTATAGTGCAAGTGGAGCCCCATTTTAAATTATCAGCTAAAATTTTAAAAATAGGGCATAGGTTAGGAACCTGGATAGAGGCAGTTTGGGAGAAAAATTCTCAAGTCATTCATATGACTTCACTTCTGCAACCATCCCTGATGATGACGGGGAAGGACGCTCAAATGTGAAGCATAAATTGGAGACTGAGCTTGTACACAGACAAAACGATCATGTCTAATACTATGTGGGAATCTCTTAAGGCAGGGGATTCAAAAAAGTTTCTCACATGGGGTCCATAGGCAGATAGGAGAAAGGGCATGTCTAGCATCCGAGATGAAGTCTTGCCTTGGGCTTTCTTTCCGTATATTCTTTCTTTTCCAGTTGGCATATCCCCAACTGAGAAGTGATAGTTGGGATATGGACCACCCCAGCACAGCACAGCTTCGCATGCCCATGAGGAGAACCCCCAAAACTATGGAAAAAGTCCAGAGAAGCTTCTGAGATGCATCATACACCATCAGTTGGGTTCCATCCTCACACTACAGTAAGGCTACTGACCACATACTTAGAATCACAGGAAAGGTCTTAAGCCCTCTCCCCATCCCCTCCTAAATCCCTTATTTATTCTAGAATAAACAGGTAAGGAGAGGAATAAACAATCCTTGTAAGAACCTGTACTTGCATAGCAGTGGGGAAGACGGTAACAGAAAAATTTATTATGAGCCCTTTGTGAAATTCAAACTCCACACACTGAGGAAAGAGGTAGAATGCCAGGAGGGAGGAAAAAAGCTGATGAAAAAGTAGCAGCGTTCCCAAACAACTCTGCCTTCCAACTTTCCCACTCAAAGTCTTCCTCAAAGGCACAGGCAACCAACACTTATTTAACTTCTTAGTTGTTTTACAGAGGCAATGCCGATGTTTAACACAGCCAGCGTAAGAAAACCAAATTCTGGTTTCTGGTTGGCCTGTTCTCCGAAATGATCATCATACCAGTGAGGCACTCCTTAAGAAAGGGAGCACTCAGCAATAGCTCAGTGTCTGAATTGTAACACTCCCAAGCCCTGGATTCTCAGACCTGTGGCCAATTTCTTTTGTTTGTTTTTTTAAACAAAGCAAATATCCTTGGGGTTTGATTTTTCCATTCCTTTGTTGATACATATAAAAATCAGAAAGAAATATTCTCATAAATACTTTAAGGATAAATGAAGAAAACAGACCACAAGCAAAATAGCTCAAGAAAATAGTACTGCCCAGGTTATTTTTTAAATTTATGTTGGTTGCCAAAGTTGTGCAATTTTATATTCAACCATGGCCATAAAAGCAAAAACCAAAGGCAGAGCCTCTGAAAAGATGATGTCTGAATGGCTTACCCTGGTCAGGCTCAATGCAACCACTGTTAACCTCAAGTTCTTCTGACACTGAGTTCTTCAAGGGAAGTCTCAACACTTTGCCTTGTGTGCGAAATTCCTCCAGCTCAGACTGGAGTTCATCCACTTGGTCTTGTAATACCTGGAGTTTAGAAACAAACACAAGTCTTTTTTTCCTTTTTTAGTTCGTTTACTTTAAATGTTTATTTTTCAGAGAGAGGGAGTGGAAGAGGGGCAGAGAGGGGGACAGATGATCCGAAGCAGGCTCTGTGCTAACAGCAGAGAGCCTGATGTGGGGCTCAATCCCATAAACCATGAGATCATCACCTGAGCCGAAATCAAGAGTTGGACACTTAACCAACTGAGCCACCCAGGCACTCCATAAAAACCAAAAACCACTACAAGTCTTATACATGACAGCAAAAGCACAATCAACAAAAGAAAAAAGATAAGCTGGACATCACTAAACCAAAACCTTTTTATTTTGAAGGGTATCATGAAAGTAAGAAGACAACCCACAGAATAGGACGATAGCTTTTGCAAATTACATGGTCTGATAAGGGACTTCTAACTAGAGTATACAAGGAACTATTACAACTCAATAATAAAAAGACAATCCATTTAAAAATTAGGCAAAGGATCTGAATAGACCTTCCTGGAAAAGGAGATATGCAGGGGCACCTGGGTGGCTCAGTCAGCTGGTTAAGCATCCAACTCTTGACTTCGGTGCAGGTCATGATCTTGTGGTTCGTGAGTTCAGGCCCTGCATCAGGCTCTGTGCTGACAACACAGAGCCTGCTTGGGATTCTCTCTCTCCCTCTCTCTCTGCCCCTACCCCATTCATGCTCTCTCTCTCAAAATAAATAAGCTTAAAAAAAAAAAAAGGAGATATATTCTGAGAAGCCCTTGAAGAGATACTCAAAATCATTAGTCATCAGGGAAATGCAAATAAAAAACACAGTGAGGTACCACTTCATAACCCCTAGGGATGGGTCGACTCCAGAAGACAGCAAAAACAACTGTTGTCAATGATGTACAGAAATTGGAACTCTCGTACTGGTAGGAAGTAAAAATGGAGCAAACCCCTTGGGACAAGTTTGGCAGTTCCTCCAAAAGTTAAACATGCGGTGATCTTATGACCCAGCAGTTCCACCCCCAGACATATACCAAAGAGAAATGAAAACATTTCCACATAAAAACTTGTGCACA